>NC_143394.1:50692191-51008619 GCF_980474605.1 Leiobunum rupestre
ATTTATTGTGATGAAATATTTACATATTTAGTTGACTTTTTGTCCATTAATAGTGGTTGAGCTACTTTGCACAAAATACAGCTTAATGGTATCAGTCTTCTTGGGCCACGTCAACCGATTTTGGCGGTCTATTCTCATAAATTTAATTTGGCAGTCCATTTCTTCTGGGCATTTTTCTACAATTACTCCGATGAACCAATTTTGGTCATAAACTGCAGCAACATAATGCCCAACCTCAAGGTCTTCGAGTGTTATTGTCTCTTCGGCGAATTTTGTTACGTTCACTGTGGTATAGTAGCAGAAATGCGATACATTTTGATTTGGTTTTTTGAAATTGGAACAAATCGGTGATGACTACGTGTGCCTACAATCGTGTTAGCAATTTCAAAAAACCAAATCAAAATGTATCGCATTCCTGCTGATACCTACTATACCACAGTGAACGTAACAAAATTCGCCGAAGAGACAATAACACTCGAAGACCTTGGGCATTGTGTTGCTGCAGTTTATGACTAAAATTGGTTCATCGGAGTAATTGTAGTTCTAAAAATGCCCAGAAGAAATGGACTGCCAAATTAAATTTATGAGAATAGACCGCCAAAATCGGTTGACGTGGCCCAAGAAGACTGATACATGCTATGTACCATTAAGCTGTATTTTGTGCAAAGTAGCTCAACCACTATTAATTGACAAAAAGTCAACTAAATATGTAAATATTTCATCACAATAAATGAAAAAGATCAAATACCTTTTCGAAAAGTTATAAATGTTTTGTATTTCGTAGTACCTTATTAAATGTAAAATTCAAAAATCAAAACAATTGTTATTTTTCAAAATTTCGCCTTATGTACTAAATATAACCACAAATACTGTATATTTTTCGAAAGCCCTAGGCAAAAGCTATCTTAAAATGTCTTAATTAGAAATATTTAGGTTCCACCTTATTGTGTATGGGCGATCGAAGGAACCCCCCCAAAAAATAAATTTTGCGTTTTGCAGTTAAGTGTGGCAGTACTACTTATTGTAGCCTTTTTATCTCAACGCCAGCATGTTCGGCTGACATTTCTGTACGCCACTGTAAAATTTCACGATTGTAGCTCTAAGCATAGTTAACATGTAAAAGTAATTCTAAAGCTATCAAAAAACACTTTTTCGAAATTCAAAATTCAGGCTTTTTTTCAAAGTACTATAAATCAAAAACGAATAAATAAAACTCACTCATATTTTCCAAAGGTGATTATTTTGGACCCCGCAAAAGGTGTAGTAAGTTTCGTCAAAATCGGTTGACCCATGGTGGCATCACTGGTCGATTACACATGGAATGACCCTGAAGCATGTTTTGAAACGAGCATCTGATCATATCAGGAGTGACAAGTTCGAAGGCTGCAATGATTGGGTGACGCAAATCTTCGATGTTCTCAACGCGTGTCACGTAAACTTGTGCTTTGATGAAAAAGTCCATCGAAGTTAGGTCCGGAGACCTTGCAGGCCATCGAACGTGACCGTTCCTGCCAACCCAAGGCCGAGGTAACTCGTTGTTAAGATGCTCCACTACGTGGGGTGGTGCGCCGTCATGTTGGTACCACATTTGTCAGTAAACTTCCTGTGGAATTTCTTCTAAAGCGTCTGCTATTTCATTCTGAAAAAGCGCCAAGTAGCGTTGTCCATTAAGACGAGCTGGGATGAAAAATAGACCCATAACTCGATCCCCGAGCAAACCCGCCAAAACATTCAGTCGGAGTTTTTGTTGATGATGGTGAGGAAAACCCCAGAGAGGATTTTCGTCACACCACATGTGGGTATTTTAATGGTTGATAGGCCCATCTCTCCCAAAGGAACATTCGTCGGTCACCAGCATTTGTGTGATGAAATTTGGGTTCTCATCAGACATGGTTATTTGCCAGGTGCAGAAATCAAATCAACGTTCTCTATCTCCTTCGTGCAGAGCATGGTGGAGGGTCACTCGTTACGGATGGAAGTTGTGATTGTGAAGAGGGGGCCACACGTAGTTCGTCGATAATCGGAAATCGTCGCTTGCACCCCTGACGCTTGCTCGAGGATACGCAACAAAATAGGCTAGAATGGCGTCTTCCATGTTGATGTTTTGACTACATGGTTAACGAAATCTTGGACTGGCGTTTCCATAAGCCTTGAAAGTCACGATCAGCTCCTGGAACGGTTTTGTGGCTTGGTCTTCTATTTGGATAGATAGAACAATTCACCAACCCTATGCGCGTTACGATTGGATTCACCATAAAATAACTCGACCATAAAAGAACGCTGACCACGGGAACAATATAGTGGCATGTTGATTAGACGGAATGAACATTAGAGAATGGTTGAAACAAAAAGTTTTCACATTAAATATTAATTGAAAACTTGACCGTTGTGCGTAGTTGGCCTACTGATACGTTTTATGCCTACTGTAGGCTTAATTTGACATTTTTGTAAATTACATGTACTCTTTTTAGGGAATAGGCGGTTAAATAAACCCCTCTCTGACTGTCTTGCCCCCCCCCCTGTTGAAAAATGCTGCCAGATCTAAGCATAGAAAATTCTCAACTTTGGCAGAATGAAAAGGAACTATAGACAAGCCCGTTATATGTCCAGTCGCAACAGCACAAACTCTATAATCGACTATACATGATTTTTATTTAAAGGACTATTTAATCTTTTAACGTGATTTCTTTGCTGCTATGGACCACTTGTTTTTTTATAAAAATGCCCAGTCAGAGCAATTCAAAACACCCTGTATAACGGTAACACGGTATAAAAGTATCACCTAAACAAATTATTATTTCGTCTTGTGTGGTCGTGCACCCTACTACATCATTTAAAATATGTCACGTTTGAGGGAAACGATAAAGTTTTAGTTTCACTTTCAAATATGTAACGTCCACGGTCCACCAAGGTTGGTTCTTACGATTTTAAACGGTTATTTCAGGATTTTAAAACTTTGTTAACCAATTACTATATGTGTTATCAAAATCATGTAAAAATTATGAAGTAATAAAAAATACCGAATAGAAAAATAACTTACAAACTTAAATGTCAGTGTCACCTGTGAAATGAGTGATCTACATACAGAGGCAACTACAGAGTATCCAATTGTCAGACAGACTCCTAACTCACGGTTATTATTACGTTAGTAGCCGCCGGACTCAGGAAAGCAAAATAAGTATTTGGGTAATACTAATACGGATGTATTCATATTTATGTGTTATTATTTTCGAGTTTTAGTGAAATATTTTCACTGCTCGAACCTTTTTGACCATAGGGCGATCCGCGATCGGGAGAACTATGTTTGGCACTTTAGGGGCGCCGAGCCCTTTTTTACCCTTGGGGTGCTACGGGCGCGCGCCCGATCGCCCTTATGGCCAGTCCGGGCCTGGACTTGCCAAAGTCAAACGCCACTGAAAGTGGGCTGACTCTCCAGACTTGCCAAAGTCAAACGCCACTGAAAGTGAGCTGACTCTCCAGGCTTAGCAAAGTCAAACGAAAGGGGGCCGACTCACCAGGCTTACCAAAGCAATACAGGTTATAAAACTTCCATGTAGACCACATGCTTGGTAAAAATGTTTTTTCGGCGATTTAAGAGTGTTCCCTGATAATCGGTTGTAAGATTTTTGACTTCAAAATTTTCGGCTGAGGCTACTCGTGAAAATGCCACGTATAGCTAATACGCTAGGAAATTTGCATAAACCAGTAAAAATAGGAGCTTCTTTAGTTCTTTTTAACCCATAAGTAAAACAATATAAAATCGTTGGTCCACTATGGGGCGCGAAACCGGAAAAAACTAAATGAACTAAATATACACTTTTATAACCAAAACTCGCGTATTAAGAACGGGATTTGTCATTTATTCAGAATGAGACTCGCGTATCCAGAACGAGATTTTTCATTTATCCGGAACGAAATTTTTCATATACCCGGAACGAGATTTTTCATATACCCAGAACGAGATTTTTCATATACCCAGAACGAGATTTTTCATATTCCCAGAACGAGAAATTTCATTCATCCGGAACGAGATTTTTCATATTCCCAGAACGAGATTTTTCATATACCCAAACGAGATTTTTCATATACCCAGAACGAGATTTTTCATTTATTCAGAACGAGATTTTTCATTTATTCAGAACGAGATTTTTCATTTATTCAGAACGAGATTTTTCATTTATTCAGGACGAGATTTACCTTTAGTTTTTCGGCTTACGCGATCGTGAGTTTCCCTTCAACGACGAAGCTCGTAATGATGGCTTAGGTGGCATCTTTCCGTTGACGGACCCGGCGTTGATTCTTTCGGTACGTTACCTTTAGTTTTTCGGCTTATGCGATCGTGAGTTTGCCTTCAGCGACGAAGCTCGTAATGATGGCTTAGGTGGCATCTTTCCGTTGACGGACCCGGCGTTGATTCTTTCGGTACGTTACCTTTAATTTTTTCGGCTTATGCGATCGTGAGTTTCCCTTCAACGACGAAGCTCGTAATGATGGCTTAGGCGGCATTTTTCCGTTGACGGACCCGGCGTTGATTATTTCGGTACGTTACCTTTAGTTTTTCGGCTTATGCGATCGTGAGTTTGCCTTCAGCGACGAAGCTCGTAATGATGGCTTAGGCGGCATTTTTCCGTTGACGGACCCGGCGTTGATTATTTCGGTACGTTACCTTTAGTTTTTCGGCTTATGCGATCGTGAGTTTGCCTTCAGCGACGAAGCTCGTAATGATGGCTTAGGCGGCATCTTTCCGTTGACGGACCCGGCGTTGATTCTTTCGGTACGTTACCTTTAGTTTTTCGGCTTATGCGATCGTGAGTTTCCCTTCAACGACGAAGCTCGTAATGATGGCTTAGGCGGCATCTTTCCGTTGACGGACCCGGCGTTGATTCTTTCGGTACGTTACCTTTAGTTTTTCGGCTTATGCGATCGTGAGTTTGCCTTCAGCGACGAAGCTCGTAATGATGGCTTAGGTGGCATCTTTCCGTTGACGGACCCGGCGTTGATTCTTTCGGTACGTTACCTTTAGTTTTTCGGCTTATGCGATCGTGAGTTTGCCTTCAGCGACGAAGCTCGTAATGATGGCTTAGGTGGCATCTTTCCGTTGACGGACCCGGCGTTGATTCTTTCGGTACGTTACCTTTAGTTTTTCGGCTTATGCGATCGTGAGTTTCCCTTCAACGACGAAGCTCGTAATGATGGCTTAGGCGGCATCTTTCCGTTGACGGACCCGGCGTTGATTCTTTCGGTACGTTACCTTTAGTTTTTCGGCTTATGCGATCGTGAGTTTGCCTTCAGCGACGAAGCTCGTAATGATGGCTTAGGTGGCATCTTTCCGTTGACGGACCCGGCGTTGATTCTTTCGGTACGTTACCTTTAGTTTTTCGGCTTATGCGATCGTGAGTTTGCCTTCAGCGACGAAGCTCGTAATGATGGCTTAGGCGGCATCTTTCCGTTGACGGACCCGGCGTTGATTCTTTCGGTACGTTACCTTTAGTTTTTCGGCTTATGCGATCGTGAGTTTGCCTTCAGCGACGAAGCTCGTAATGATGGCTTAGGTGGCATCTTTCCGTTGACGGACCCGGCGTTGATTCTTTCGGTACGTTACCTTTAGTTTTTCGGCTTATGCGATCGTGAGTTTGCCTTCAGCGACGAAGCTCGTAATGATGGCTTAGGTGGCATCTTTCCGTTGACGGACCCGGCGTTGATTCTTTCGGTACGTTACCTTTAATTTTTTCGGCTTATGCGATCGTGAGTTTCCCTTCAACGACGAAGCTCGTAATGATGGCTTAGGCGGCATTTTTCCGTTGACGGACCCGGCGTTGATTATTTCGGTACGTTACCTTTAGTTTTTCGGCTTATGCGATCGTGAGTTTGCCTTCAGCGACGAAGCTCGTAATGATGGCTTAGGCGGCATTTTTCCGTTGACGGACCCGGCGTTGATTATTTCGGTACGTTACCTTTAGTTTTTCGGCTTATGCGATCGTGAGTTTGCCTTCAGCGACGAAGCTCGTAATGATGGCTTAGGCGGCATCTTTCCGTTGACGGACCCGGCGTTGATTCTTTCGGTACGTTACCTTTAGTTTTTCGGCTTATGCGATCGTGAGTTTCCCTTCAACGACGAAGCTCGTAATGATGGCTTAGGCGGCATCTTTCCGTTGACGGACCCGGCGTTGATTCTTTCGGTACGTTACCTTTAGTTTTTCGGCTTATGCGATCGTGAGTTTGCCTTCAGCGACGAAGCTCGTAATGATGGCTTAGGCGGCATTTTTCCGTTGACGGACCCGGCGTTGATTATTTCGGTACGTTACCTTTAGTTTTTCGGCTTATGCGATCGTGAGTTTGCCTTCAGCGACGAAGCTCGTAATGATGGCTTAGGCGGCATCTTTCCGTTGACGGACCCGGCGTTGATTCTTTCGGTACGTTACCTTTAGTTTTTCGGCTTATGCGATCGTGAGTTTGCCTTCAGCGACGAAGCTCGTAATGATGGCTTAGGCGGCATCTTTCCGTTGACGGACCCGGCGTTGATTCTTTCGGTACGTTACCTTTAGTTTTTCGGCTTATGCGATCGTGAGTTTCCCTTCAACGACGGAGCTCGTAATGATGGCTTAGGCGGCATCTTTCCGTTGACGGACCCGGCGTTGATTCTTTCGGTACGTTACCTTTAGTTTTTCGGCTTATGCGATCGTGAGTTTCCCTACAACGACGAAGCTCGTAATGATGGCTTAGGCGGCATCTTTCCGTTGACGGACCCGGCGTTGATTCTTTCGGTACGTTATCTTTAGTTTTTCGGCTTACGCGATCGTGAGTTTCCCTTCAACGACGAAGCTCGTAATGATGGCTTAGGTGGCATCTTTCCGTTGACGGACCCGGCGTTGATTCTTTCGGTACGTTACCTTTAATTTTTTCGGCTTATGCGATCGTGAGTTTCCCTTCAACGACGAAGCTCGTAATGATGGCTTAGGCGGCATTTTTCCGTTGACGGACCCGGCGTTGATTATTTCGGTACGTTACCTTTAGTTTTTCGGCTTATGCGATCGTGAGTTTGCCTTCAACGACGAAGCTCGTAATGATGGCCTAGGCGGCATCTTTCCGTTGACGGACCCGGCGTTGATTCTTTCGGTACGTTACCTTTAGTTTTTCGACTTATGCGATCGTGAGTTTGCCTTCAACGACGAAGCTCGTAATGATGGCCTAGGCGGCATCTTTCCGTTGACGGACCCGGCGTTGATTCTTTCGGTACGTTACCTTTAGTTTTTCGGCTTATGCCATCGTGAGTTTGCCTTCAACGACGAAGCTCGTAATGATGGCTTAGGCGGCATCTTTCCGTTGACGGACCCAGCGTTGATTCTTTCGGTACGTTATCTTTAGTTTTTCGGCTTACGCGATCGTGAGTTTCCCTTCAACGACGGAGCTCGTAATGATGGCTTAGGCGGCATCTTTCCGTTGACGGACCCGGCGTTGATTCTTTCGGTACGTTACCTTTAGTTTTTCGGCTTACGCGATCGTGAGTTTCCCTTCAACGACGAAGCTCGTAATGATGGCTTAGGTGGCATCTTTCCGTTGACGGACCCGGCGTTGATTCTTTCGGTACGTTACCTTTAATTTTTTCGGCTTATGCGATCGTGAGTTTCCCTTCAACGACGAAGCTCGTAATGATGGCTTAGGCGGCATTTTTCCGTTGACGGACCCGGCGTTGATTATTTCGGTACGTTACCTTTAGTTTTTCGGCTTATGCGATCGTGAGTTTGCCTTGAACGATGAAGCTCGTAATGATGGCTTAGGCGGCATCTTTCCGTTGACGGACCCGGCGTTAATTCTTTCGGTACGTTACCTTTAGTTTTTCGACTTATGCGATCGTGAGTTTGCCTACAACGACGAAGCTCGTAATGATGGCCTAGGCGGCATCTTTCCGTTGACGGACCCGGCGTTGATTCTTTCGGTACGTTACCTTTAGTTTTTCGGCTTATGCCATCGTGAGTTTGCCTTCAACGACGAAGCTCGTAATGATGGCTTAGGCGGCATCTTTCCGTTGACGGACCCGGCGTTGAATCTTTCGGTACGTTATCTTTAGTTTTTCGGCTTACGCGATCGTGAGTTTCCCTTCAACGACGGAGCTCGTAATGATGGCTTAGGCGGCATCTTTCCGTTGACGGACCCGGCGTTGATTCTTTCGGTACGTTACCTTTAGTTTTTCGGCTTACGCGATCGTGAGTTTCCCTTCAACGACGAAGCTCGTAATGATGGCTTAGGTGGCATCTTTCCGTTGACGGACCCGGCGTTGATTCTTTCGGTACGTTACCTTTAATTTTTTCGGCTTATGCGATCGTGAGTTTCCCTTCAACGACGAAGCTCGTAATGATGGCTTAGGCGGCATTTTTCCGTTGACGGACCCGGCGTTGATTATTTCGGTACGTTACCTTTAGTTTTTCGGCTTATGCGATCGTGAGTTTGCCTTCAACGACGAAGCTCGTAATGATGGCTTAGGCGGCATCTTTCCGTTGACGGACCCGGCGTTAATTCTTTCGGTACGTTACCTTTAGTTTTTCGACTTATGCGATCGTGAGTTTGCCTTCAACGACGAAGCTCGTAATGATGGCCTAGGAGGCATCTTTCCGTTGACGGACCCGGCGTTGATTCTTTCGGTACGTTACCTTTAGTTTTTCGGCTTATGCCATCGTGAGTTTGCCTTCAACGACGAAGCTCGTAATGATGGCTTAGGCGGCATCTTTCCGTTGACGGACCCGGCGTTGATTCTTTCGGTACGTTATCTTTAGTTTTTCGGCTTACGCTATCGTGAGTTTCCCTTCAACGACGGAGCTCGTAATGATGGCTTAGGCGGCATCTTTCCGTTGACGGACCCGGCGTTGATTCTTTCGGTACGTTACCTTTAGTTTTTCGGCTTACGCGATCGTGAGTTTCCCTTCAACGACGAAGCTCGTAATGATGGCTTAGGCGGCATTTTTCCGTTGACGGACCCGGCGTTGATTATTTCGGTACGTTACCTTTAGTTTTTCGGCTTATGCGATCGTGAGTTTGCCTTGAACGATGAAGCTCGTAATGATGGCTTAGGCGGCATCTTTCCGTTGACGGACCCGGCGTTAATTCTTTCGGTACGTTACCTTTAGTTTTTCGACTTATGCGATCGTGAGTTTGCCTACAACGACGAAGCTCGTAATGATGGCCTAGGCGGCATCTTTCCGTTGACGGACCCGGCGTTGATTCTTTCGGTACGTTACCTTTAGTTTTTCGGCTTATGCCATCGTGAGTTTGCCTTCAACGACGAAGCTCGTAATGATGGCTTAGGCGGCATCTTTCCGTTGACGGACCCGGCGTTGAATCTTTCGGTACGTTATCTTTAGTTTTTCGGCTTACGCGATCGTGAGTTTCCCTTCAACGACGGAGCTCGTAATGATGGCTTAGGCGGCATCTTTCCGTTGACGGACCCGGCGTTGATTCTTTCGGTACGTTACCTTTAGTTTTTCGGCTTACGCGATCGTGAGTTTCCCTTCAACGACGAAGCTCGTAATGATGGCTTAGGTGGCATCTTTCCGTTGACGGACCCGGCGTTGATTCTTTCGGTACGTTACCTTTAATTTTTTCGGCTTATGCGATCGTGAGTTTCCCTTCAACGACGAAGCTCGTAATGATGGCTTAGGCGGCATTTTTCCGTTGACGGACCCGGCGTTGATTATTTCGGTACGTTACCTTTAGTTTTTCGGCTTATGCGATCGTGAGTTTGCCTTCAACGACGAAGCTCGTAATGATGGCTTAGGCGGCATCTTTCCGTTGACGGACCCGGCGTTGATTATTTCGGTACGTTACCTTTAGTTTTTCGGCTTATGCGATCGTGAGTTTGCCTTCAACGACGAAGCTCGTAATGATGGCTTAGGCGGCATCTTTCCGTTGACGGACCCGGCGTTAATTCTTTCGGTACGTTACCTTTAGTTTTTCGACTTATGCGATCGTGAGTTTGCCTTCAACGACGAAGCTCGTAATGATGGCCTAGGAGGCATCTTTCCGTTGACGGACCCGGCGTTGATTCTTTCGGTACGTTACCTTTAGTTTTTCGGCTTATGCCATCGTGAGTTTGCCTTCAACGACGAAGCTCGTAATGATGGCTTAGGCGGCATCTTTCCGTTGACGGACCCGGCGTTGATTCTTTCGGTACGTTATCTTTAGTTTTTCGGCTTACGCTATCGTGAGTTTCCCTTCAACGACGGAGCTCGTAATGATGGCTTAGGCGGCATCTTTCCGTTGACGGACCCGGCGTTGATTCTTTCGGTACGTTACCTTTAGTTTTTCGGCTTACGCGATCGTGAGTTTCCCTTCAACGACGGAGCTCGTAATGATGGCTTAGGCGGCATCTTTCCGTTGACGGACCCGGCGTTGATTCTTTCGGTACGTTACCTTTAATTTTTTCGGCTTATGCGATCGTGAGTTTCCCTTCAACGACGAAGCTCGTAATGATGGCTTAGGCGGCATTTTTCCGTTGACGGACCCGGCGTTGATTATTTCGGTACGTTACCTTTAGTTTTTCGGCTTATGCGATCGTGAGTTTGCCTTCAACGACGAAGCTCGTAATGATGGCTTAGGCGGCATCTTTCCGTTGACGGACCCGGCGTTAATTCTTTCGGTACGTTACCTTTAGTTTTTCGACTTATGCGATCGTGAGTTTGCCTTCAACGACGAAGCTCGTAATGATGGCCTAGGCGGCATCTTTCCGTTGACGGACCCGGCGTTGATTCTTTCGGTACGTTACCTTTAGTTTTTCGGCTTATGCCATCGTGAGTTTGCCTTCAACGACGAAGCTCGTAATGATGGCTTAGGCGGCATCTTTCCGTTGACGGACCCGGCGTTGATTCTTTCGGTACGTTATCTTTAGTTTTTCGGCTTATGCGATCGTGAGTTTCCCTTCAACGACGGAGCTCGTAATGATGGCTTAGGCGGCATCTTTCCGTTGACGGACCCGGCGTTGATTCTTTCGGTACGTTACCTTTAGTTTTTCGGCTTACGCGATCGTGAGTTTCCCTTCAACGACGAAGCTCGTAATGATGGCTTAGGCCGCTATGGCTCAGAAACGACTCGATTCCGAGTATGCCGAAAGGGAGCGAGTCGCTATGCGAGCCGCTATGGCTAAGAAGCGACTCGATTCAGAGTATACTGAAAGGGAGCGAGCCGCTATGGCTCAGAAACGACTCAATTCCGAGTATGCCGAAAGAGAGCGAGCCGCTATGGCTAAGAAGCGACTCGATTCAGAGTATACTGAAAGGGAGCCAGCCGCTATGGCTAAGAAGCGACTCGATTCAGAGTATACTGAAAGGGAGCGAGCCGCTATGGCTCAGAAACGACTCAATTCCGAGTATACCGAAAGGGAGCGAGCCGCTATGGCTAAGAAGCGACTCGATTCAGAGTATACTGAAAGGGAGCCAGCCGCTATGGCTAAGAAGCGACTCGATTCAGAGTATACTGAAAGGGAGCGAGCCGCTATGGCTCAGAAACGACTCGATTCCGAGTATGCCGAAAGGGAGCGAGTCGCTATGCGAGCCGCTATGGCTGAGAAGCGACTCGATTCAGAGTATACTGAAAGGGAGCCAGCCGCTATGGCTAAGAAGCGACTCGATTCAGAGTATACTGAAAGGAAGCCAGCCGCTATGGCTAAGAAGCGACTCGATTCAGAGTATACTGAAAGGGAGCGAGCCGCTATGGCTCAGAAACGACTCGATTCCGAGTATGCCGAAAGGGAGCGAGTCGCTATGCGAGCCGCTATGGCTAAGAAGCGACTCGATTCAGAGTATACTGAAAGGGAGCCAGCCGCTATGGCTAAGAAGCGACTCGATTCAGAGTATACTGAAAGGGAGCCAGCCGCTATGGCTAAGAAGCGACTCGATTCAGAGTATACTGAAAGGGAGCCAGCCGCTATGGCTAAGAAGCGACTCGATTCAGAGTATACTGAAAGGGAGCGAGATGTTGCGTGCCTTCAGAGAGATAGAGAATTATCACGACAGGCGATGGAAGACCGGCGGTTGAATCTCGAGTTTCGAGAAAGAGAACGAGCGGCTGTCGCGATGAGGCGTCTTGCCCCGGAGTTCAGAGAAAGGGAAATAGAAACTACCGCTTTACATACAAATGACCAGGGCCGGATTAAGACTTTATGGGGCCCTAGGCCCAAGTTTTTTTGGTGCTCCCTTTCAATAGCGAGCGAAGCGAGCTAGGCGCTTCCTCAATTTATAATTGAGAAATGGAAGGAAAATTCATTTTGCTACAAGATTTAGTATGTCGTCAGGGGCTAGACGGCAGTCCGTCAGAGAATGTGACAATCAAACGTTTTTGGTTCATAGGGGTGGACCCATTTACTAAAATTACTCCGGAAAATATTTTGTGAAAAGCAAATGATTAAAGTTTTGTACTTTTATTTTTTTCGAACCCTCTTGGTGCCCTAGGCCCAGGCCTATTCGGCCTATTGGTTAATCCGGCCCTGCAAATGACCCAAAATATCATGAAATGTTATACTTGAAAATGATTAAGGACACACCCTCCCATGTATGTGAAAGCTGTTACCGTTTATGGTTTAAAACGAGCGTGCAAATAATGCAGACGAGTCAGAGGGGAGAGCGTGAAAATCTTTTCCCAACATACGTTTGTATCACTTGCCAAAAAGAGATAAGACAAGGTAAAATACCGAAGTTTTCCATAGTAAACGGGTTTCTGTTCGTGAATCTCCCAGAGTGTCTCAGAAATTTATCCCCTTGGGAAGTGAGATGCGTTTCTCCTAGAATTCCATTCATGCAAATACCTCTCGGTGTTGATCGGCAGAGTGGAATCAAAGGAACTGTCGTTAATGTACCGATAAGCGTTGACACAACGTTATCGACGGTGATTCCGCGTGCCTTTAACGAGACTTACACCATTCAACTCAGGTTAAACCACCGGATGGTGTTTGATCACACTTATATGCACGAGTCCGTTCGCCCACATGTAATATGGTTAGCTGCCCGCCATTTAATGGGCTGCCTCTCTACGTGAAAAACGAAATAGTTTTATCAGAGAACGTGCTGAATGCCAATCTAGGGAGGTTTGACTTCATCGTAGATGAGAAAGATTGTGTTGCGCCTGAGAATCCTGGTACCCAACCAATAGGAGCTGGTCGCCCTGCAACCTACGGGGTTCTGCTTACAACAGAAGTTATTGCGCCCATAGCAATACCTGTTGTTGAATTAGATTCTGATGAAGAATGGAACGAGGTTACTGACAGAGACTTGGTAAACTGCGGTTCAAACGATACTTTATTGTTATCGAGTGAGGATTATATATCGCCGGCTGAATTGCCACCTCCGGGTGATGTCGCAGTGACGATAGCCCCTGGAGAAGGTCGTAGACCAACTGCAGTTTTATTCGATGAAGATGGAGAATGGTTATCTTTTCCTCATATATATGGTGGTCACGGGATGAAATTTAGCGTGAAAGTTACTTACGCTGATAGCGTGAAATGGGAAATGCTAAATGTCGATCGCCGATGCGCCAAAGACAATTCGAAATTGTTTTACTCATTCTTGAAATTAGAATTGCTGAAAATAAGTTCAGCAATTCAAATTTGTATGCGCAAAACCAAAGCTTCCGATGGACTGGTGATTACTGCTGGGGCTGTTAGATCAGAGGGTGGCTTAGATTTATTAGTCAAGCAAGACGACGGCTATAGGATCCAGCCCTGCATACTGGCAACACCGCCAAAAATAATTATTGGCTATGTTATTAGGCATTCCTACTTTTTTTACATGCTCTGCGGCTGAATCAAGATGGCCAGAGTTAATTAACGCACTTTTAAAGACAACGGGAAGACGCGTGTTAAGTGCGGAAGAGATAAAACAAATGGATTTTATGGAAAAAGCCAAACTTATACAGAACGACCCAATTACTTGCGCTAGGTATTTTGACTATAGGTTTAGAGCTCTAATGAAGCTGTTGAGAAGTAAAATGGCACCTTTAGGCATTATAGTAGACTTTTACTATAGGGTCGAATTTCAGCACAGAGGCAGTCCGCATATTCATTCTTTGCTTTGGGTCTCGGGTGCGCCAAAACTAAAATCCGACGGCTCTAACAAGGAAGAAATCGGAAGGTTTATAGATAAGTTTATTTATTGCGCTAAGTTAGAAGGTGAAGAATGGGAGGAGTTGTTAAAACTCCAAACCCACAAACACTCGCGGACTTGAAAAGTAAAAACAAGTGGCGGTCAGAAGCCAACTTGTCGATTCGGGATTCCTTTCCCACCTATGCCCCGTACAGTCATCGTCGATCCTGAAAATCGAGACTGGCCGGAATTGTACGGCAAACAAATTAAGGCATTACTTCCTAAGGTATTGAATGCAATTGCAGATATAAAACCGGAAAATGCAGCCGAGACATTGAAGCCTTTTTGCAGGCTTTAGATTTCGATATCTCGGAAGAAGAATACGTTGACACGGTGTCTTTCTCGTTGAAGAAAAAGGCAGTTTTGCTTAAACGTCAACCAAATGAAATTAGGCTAAATCCTTACAATGCAGATATTTGGCGCCTTTGGAGGGCTAACATGGATCTCCAATACGTTTGGATCCTTACGCTTGCGTTGTCTATATTGTCTCCTATATTGGGAAATCGCAACGTGGTATGTCTTTGCTTCTAGCCGAAGCTTGTAAAGAAGCTAAGCGAAAAGGTTCCAATATCAAAGACAAATTGAGAATTATTGGTAATAAGTTTATGAATGCCCAAGAAATAAGCGCGCAAGAAGCGTCTTACGGTGTTTTACAAATGCCCGTTTCTAGATCTAGCCGTGCGTCTATGTAAACACAAGTCCCCCTGAACAAAGGGTGCATATTTTAAAACCTGTTTCTGAATTAGAGGAGCTCGCTGAAAATAGTACTGATATTTATGCGACAGGCCTCATCGAGCGATACTCGGTTAGGCCTGACGACCTTAATAATGTTTGCCTAGCTGAGTTTGCAGCTTGGTACGAGTTTTCTAAGAACAAGCGAGCGAGTAAACAAGCTCCAGTCGAGAATTTAAACGTAGATAACGAGCCCGAGGATGAAATAGAACCCGTATCTGGTAGTTTCTTGCGCTTGGCGGGTCGAAAAGGTTACGTACGGAAACGTACGCGAGCGAAAGTCATCCGTTTCCGGAAGTACAACATGCAGGTAGATCTCGATAATTTCTACAGGGAACAGGTTATGTTGTTTCACCCATGGCGGGATGAAAACTCGGATATTATAGAGAAAGATATCAAGGGGTTATACGAGTTGAACCTGCTAGCGATATCTGCCAAACAACAGGAGTTTTTTGGAGATACCGACGAAGGAGCAATTGAAAAGGCTCTTCAGGACTTCCACGAAAATGAACTAGTCGTTAATCTTGACAATGTACAACCAATGTCTGATTACCAGGATGCCCGGGATCGTAATTTTACACTTGATGATCCGAATTTTACGGTTCAAGCTGACCACACTGAAGGCGCTGACATTGGGCTAGAGTTGGACGCAGTTCGTCCAACCGACGTCACAATGGTAACTCGTGTGGCGTGTTTGGGAGATTCAGATTACGTTTATTCGTGAGCGGAGGTGCCGGTGTTGGGAAATCGGTGCTTATTAACGCTATTTACGAAGCAGTGTCCAAATATTTTTACAAAAAACCAGGAGTTGATAATTCCAGTGTTATTGTTTTGAAAACAGCTTATACAGGGAAAGCTGCTTTTAACATAGGCGGCACAACTTTGCACGCTGCCTTTAGCCTGCCCACGGCGCAACATAGCGGCCAAATGGCACGTTTGCAATCAGAAGCTCTGAGTAAAATGCGAGCGGTATACAATAACTTGAAATTATTGGTTATTGATGAAATTTCAATGGCTGGAGTCAAAACAATTAACCAAGTTCACGACAGAGCCCAAGATATCATGGGCTCGCAACAAACTTTCGGGGGTCTTTCTGTACTAGTGGTAGGCGATTTCCATCAGTTGCCGCCTGTAATGGACAAACCGATTTTCCAATCTCCTCGCTCCACTTACGGCGCTTGGACTGAAATTATGCGACAGAAAGATGATAAACCGTTTGCTGAAGCTTTGAACCGAATGGCTGTCGGCGCTTTGACAGTTCAGGATGTGTATCTGTTTGATCGTTGTATGCTTTCTAACGCGAGGATACCTCCCGGGGACGCTATTCATCTATTTCATACGAATGTGGGGGTTGAAGCTTTTAATGACGCTAAAATCCAAAGTCTGGTTACTGAGAAAGTAACGTCTGTAGCTTCCGATTCGGCTACAGGTGACGTTTCAAACTTCGTTAAAGAAACGCTACTGAATACAGCTCGAGATCTTCCTGTCACAGTAACGAGAGAAATTTGTTTAGCTTGCGGTGTGCGATATATGATGACTTGCAACGTTGATACCTCAGACGGGTTAGTCAATGGGGCCACAGGACGGCAAGGTTCTACTATCGGGTTTCAAAAAAGGCTATTACAAAACGACCTTCTGAATTACTTAAACTAAAAAATGGAGCTGGTTTTGTAAAGATGAGGGTTAAACCTTTCCTGGTTCAGCACCCAAATCATGATTTAAATACATCTGAATCAGAGTATGAAAAGTTTTATTATGGGTTGTTGATGTTATTTTTACCTTGGAGAGAAGAAAGTTCTATACTAGGGAATCATAAAACTTTTAAAGAATCTTTTGAAAGTTATTTACCAAGGTTAAAGGATATGATGAAGTATCATGAAAAGTTAAATGCTTTACTAGAGGCAGAAAAGGAACTGCAAGAAGCTTTGACTAAAGATACACCACCTGACAATCAGAATAATTTTGTAGTAGCTAGCACTGATAATCCTATTGTGGGAATGAAGTGAACGCAGCTCTTAAGGAAAATTTAATTTTAACTCCTGACAGCTTAACTTGTGCGCTTGTATATTTAGAAACAGATCAGAGGAGTATCTTTGATAAAATCGCTTGTCATTTTTGCAGTTCAAACTCTTCTGACGAAGCACTGCATATGTTTATAAATGGATATGGAGGAACTGGGAAAAGTTTCCTAATTAAAACCCTTAGAATATTTGTATGCTCGCACTTTCAAGATAATTTTTACGTGGCTTTGGCAGCTCCTACTGGATTGGCTGCCTATAACATAGGAGGAGTTACTCTGCATCGTTTGTTAATGCTACCTGTTCAACGTGGAAAAACTGCGAAATATTACAAATTAGGCCCAGACACCTTGAAGATAATGCAGACGCGGTGGAAAAAGAAATGACGAGGCTTAGATTAGAAGCTTCACTTTCGCTTCCGTTTTTGGACGTCAGACCCGCTATTTGTTTACAAAATGTCCAATCGTTAGGTGCGCATATTACGGATATCTGCCACGACGCTGTTATGATAGGTGCTGATCTGCTTTGTCTGGTTGAGACATGGGCCAAAGAAGGTGACGATATCTCACTCCCTGGCTTTGCGTACTTTGGGGGCACTACGTTAAAGCGTGATTCTTTAAGGGTCGCATTCGGTTCGTCCATTTACCATAGGTCATCAGTTTTTGCTACGAACATTTTAGAAAAGGTGGAATATAGTCTCCTCCCCAATCGTAATCGTAATGCTAGGGCTCATATTGAGCGACTTTGGTTCGAATGCACTATTCGAGGCGAGCGATTCGATGTCCCCAGCCGCTAGTTTGAAATTGGTGTTAGACGATATTGGCCCATTGCTTGGCCAAAAGTATAGTAACTCAATTCCGACAGTCATCGTTGGCGATTTCAACTTAAGGAGCTTTTCTGCCCATATGGACTCGAGCTTATGCCTGGTTTGAATGGTAAATTTTCTACTGACGGAGACACGCAAATAGACTTGGCATTCGGCAATAACCTTTTCCGCGAAAAATATTTCGCTCTATACCGTGAGAGTTACTATTCATACCACAAATCGATTTGCTTTTATAACAAGAGCAGATGAGAAAACATTTTTTAATGGCCCTGATGTATAAATAAAAGTCTGAATATGGGTATGGAAATGGGCATAAACGGCGCCTTGATCGTAGCAGATTGCTTTAAAGGGAGTAGGGACTGCAGATTTTATGGTGGACTATGGGGCGCCAAACCGGAAAAAACTAAATGAACTAAATATACACTTTTATAACCAAAACTCGCGTATTAAGAACGAGATTTGTCATTTATTCAGAATGAGACTCGCGTATCCAGAACGAGATTTTTCATATACCCAGAACGAGATTTTTCATATACTCAGAACGAGATTTTTCATATTCCCAGAACGAGAAATTTCATTTATCCGGAACGAGATTTTTCATATTCCCAGAACGAGATTTTTCATATACCCAGAACGAGATTTTCCATATTCCCAGAACGAGATTTTTCATTTATTCAGAACGAGATTACCTTTAGTTTTTCGGCTTATGCGATCGTGAGTTTCCCTTCAACGAAAAAGCTCGTAATGATGGCTTAGGCGGCATCTTTCCGTTGACGGACCCGGCGTTGATTCTTTCGGTACGTTACCTTTAGTTTTTCGGCTTATGCCATCGTGAGTTTGCCTTCAACGACGAAGCTCGTAATGATGGCTTAGGCGGCATCTTTCCGTTGACGGACCCGGCGTTGATTCTTTCGGTACGTTACCTTTAGTTTTTCGGCTTACGCAATCGTGAGTTTCCCTTCAACGACGAAGCTCGTAATGATGGCTTAGGCAGCATCTTTCCGTTGACGGACCCGGCGTTGATTCTTTCGGTACGTTACCTTTAGTTTTTCGGCTTATGCCATCGTGAGTTTCCTTCAACGACGAAGCTCGTAATGATGGCTTAGGCGGCATCTTTCCGTTGACGGACCCGGCGTTGATTCTTTCGGTACGTTATCTTTAGTTTTTCGGCTTACGCCATCGTGAGTTTGCCTTCAACGACGAAGCTCGTAATGATGGCTTAGGCGGCATCTTTCCGTTGACGGACCCGGCGTTGATTCTTTCGGTACGTTACCTTTAGTTTTTCGGCTTATGCCATCGTGAGTTTGCCTTCAACGACGAAGCTCGTAATGATGGCTTAGGCGGCATCTTTCCGTTGACGGACCCGGCGTTGATTCTTTCGGTACGTTATCTTTAGTTTTTCGGTTTATGCCATCGTGAGTTTGCCTTCAACGACGAAGCTCGTAATGATGGCTTAGGCGGCATCTTTCCGTTGACGGACCCGGCGTTGATTCTTTCGGTACGTTACCTTTAGTTTTTCGGCTTATGCCATCGTGAGTTTGCCTTCAACGACGAAGCTCGTAATGATGGCTTAGGCGGCATCTTTCCGTTGACGGACCCGGCGTTGATTCTTTCGGTACGTTATCTTTAGTTTTTCGGCTTACGCGATCGTGAGTTTGCCTTCAACGACGAAGCTCGTAATGATGGCTTAGGTGGCATCTTTCCGTTGACGGACCCGGCGTTGATTCTTTCGGTACGTTATCTTTAGTTTTTCGGCTTATGCGATCGTGAGTTTTCCGAACAACGACAAAGCTCGTGATGATGGCTTAGGCGGCATCTTTCCGTTGACGGCCCAATTCGCACTACTTGGTCCATTTCACGTGGGGGGGGGGGCGTAAATTCATCCCGGCAAATGAGCTCCGAACTAGGGAGAACGATAGTTGGAGTAACTGAGACGGAGAGAGGAAACGAGCTTCTAGGACGTCCATTTCTCTGAGCGGGTTAACTTGCGTCTTCAACTTTTCCGGTGCAGACAATGAACGAAGAGGTGATCTTCGTGTCCATATGTAATGTAGCGGGTCGCTTTTGTTCCAATAAATGATTTTTAATTGGAATTATGTGATTAAATAACATTTGTTTTCTTAACAAAATTATATAAAATTTAAATTTTAATTATTTGATTAAATAACATTTGTGTTTTAGTAACAAAATTAGATATAATTATAACTGAGGGAAATAACCTTGTGCGAACGGCGGTTGTACCTCTTACTTGAGCAACGGACGGGAATAAAACAAAGAATGTGAACGGAAATCCGTCTCACTGGACGGGGTGAACTCACCCCCTTTGTGAAACGAATCAAGTAGTTCGAATAATGTTTAGCTTCACTCAAAACGGGGAAGGAGGGGGCAAGCCAGCTTGTTCTCTCAGCGACTTCTCTAGTTCGAAATTACAAAGTTCGCCTCGTTTTGGGTTTTACTTTTACTTTTAAATAGTCGGCCGTTGAAGTGACTACTCTCGTCCCGGCGTCCGCGACTCCGCCCGTTTGCGGTTACGGTTATAGGCTGTTGCTTCAATTTCGCTGTCAAAGTCAGTTAAGCGACTTTTCTTTTCATTTTGAAAACCAGACTCTACCTAACGACCAAACAAAACTGCAAAATGTATACATTGTAGAAAGACCGTTTTAGTGTCCCATTCCAGATCTGACAGGTTGTTGTTATTATTTTGGAAATGATAACGTCTTAGATATTTTACAAAATAAATAAAGATGTGCTACTTTTGAATGAGTTTGTCACTTTTGTAGTTAGAAAACGCTTAAAAATAAAAATTCCAAAAAACCCCGGACCGACCCCGGACCGACTGAATAACGTGCATCCTGATTTACGTGGAAAAGTTAGTAAAACCTGAATAATGTGGAAACTGAAAAGCGTGGAGTCTGAATAGCGTGGAAACTGAATAGCGTGGAAAAGATTCCTTTTGGCGTTGCTAGAAGTCGCCCCAAACAGAATTTTGAAGGCGTCGTTCTCCATATAAACAAGTTGGTCGAATCGTAACCATAATTTCACTTGCTGATTTCTTCAGTGTAACATTAAATATTTCTTCCTCTCTTTTCTCGACTTTTTAAGAGGCTGTTATTTTCTAAGATGATGTTCGCGGTGGTGGTGATCACTTCACGCCGCCTCCTCATCCTCCGACTTCGGTCAGGAAGGGGCTGGTAACTGGGCGTCGGCTCAGGCTACCGGAGAGGGTTCAGGCAAACTGGCCGCCTTGAAGGATTGGGTAGCCTGCTGTGGGTCTCCGTATGAGGCGCAGAGGTCCTGTTTCCCGGCCTTTTGGGGCTACAACGGGTGTCCGGTGCCAACTGTGCCGGGTAACGTGGGCCTCTGTGTACCTGCCGTTCCCCTTTGTAGCTCTTTCTGTAGGGTATGGTTCTCTACATACGTGGGTAGTGTGTTGGCTGGAGTTGCTAAGGCATTCCCACTGCTGTGTGCGAAGTGAGGGGTTGGTCGTCCCATTGTTGCACCTTTTGCTGGGTTGAGTGGCTTGCGTCGAAGGTGAGACCGTCAGCGGTAGGGTTCTCTACCTGCCTTGGCTGTTCTGTCACCTGTCCGGGCTGTGGACGCTGGCGTAAGGTTTTATGATGATAGACCTCCGGCGGCTGCGGTTAGATGGAACGGCTAGCTGCGGCTACAGCGGTTTGGATCACCGGTATATAAATTCCGACCACAATGCTGCGGCTGGACGGGAACGGCTGATTGCGGCTGCGGCTGGCGGCAGCTTGGAGCACCTGTATATAAATTCTGACCACATGGCTGCAGCTGGACGAACGACTGGCGGCGGCTGCGACTGGACAGAAAGGAAGCCTGCAGTTGCGGCTGGACGGGAATGGCTGGAGGCTTTAGAACTCGTTGTAGAAGCGGCTTATTAGACTCGAAGTCCGACTCATTCTCCCTCCGAAATATATATATATTTTTTTTCTAAATCTGATCAGGAATTTGAGAAAGTTCGAGGTCGGAAGCTATAGCGTCGCGGCTGGACGGGAACGGTTGGCAGCGGTTGCAACTGGACGGAAAGGCTGGCGGCAGCTGTGAATGGATGGAACGGCTGACTGTGGTTGCGGCTGGTGGCGTCAGAACTCGTTGTAGAAGTGGCTTATTAGACTCGGAGTTGGATTCGTTCTCCCTCCCAAATATTTTTTTATAAATCTAATCAGGAATTTGAGGAAAGTTCGAGGTTGGATGTTATAGCGCCGTGGCTGGACGGGAACGGTTGGCGGCGGTGGCGGCTGGACGGGACCGGCTGACGGCGTCAAGACAGGGACGTTCGACGGCGACAAACTCGTTGTAATTATTTTTTGTTTTCTTGTATACTTTTGGTAATAGTGTTTATATCATAGATAAAAACTAGCCCACGTTGTTTAATAGTAATTAAAATTCAAATTAACTTTTAACCTAAATAAATTTCGAGCGATACATAATAATTAAATATAATATATACAGATCATAGAATCAGTGCTTCCCTAGCTTTTTAAGTCCAAGTAGTAATTATTTTGGGAGTTTTACGACCTATAGCGTTGGTCAGTTCCAAACCGAAGGAGCCAAGAGTTTCGATGGCCACTGCTTTAAACATATAGCGTTACTCAAGCGCCAATTATTTGGATCTCTTCTTCGTTTCAGCCTGGGTAGCGGCGCGGAAAGGGGCTGTTGAAAAATTCAGATTCCCACTGATTTAGATGGAGTCCGTATAAAATTATCTTAGTATTCATTAATTCTTTAAGAATATGTATTGGTAATTTATATTCCCTTTTATAACATATCTAAAACGAATGGAATTTAATAAAACTTGGGCACGGAAAGTCAAGAAAACTCGACAACATCTAACAAGTGCTGAATGTATGAAGTATTTTGAAGAATAAAAACTTCAAATAGAAACGTTTGCCCGAGAAAAGGAAGTGTAAAAATATTAAGGCCGGAGAAACCGTGAGCGAAAATTTTGAAGAAGAAAACTGTTAAATCTAAGCGTGGAAAACGATGCGCTACATGTGATTTACTTCAGAGTACGAGGAAAAAGAATGATGAAGGATTAAAATTTTTAATATCTAAATATTAAGATTCTGTTTTTAATTGATTCTATGATCTGCATAAATTAAATTTATTATGTATCGCTCGAAATTTATATGGGGTTAAAGGTTAATTTTAATTACTCTTAAACCACATGGGCTAGTTTTTATCTATTAGGGGTTGAAACTTCAAGTCTGACGTATTGAACATTCGAATAACATGTAATTATTTATTATTATAGGTGGGGTGGCGGAGTGGTTAGCGCTTTCGCCTCGCAGCAAGAGGAGCCGGGTTCGATCCCAGCTTGTGGCACTGAGTGAAAACTCGAAACTACTCCTTCTGCGTTGAGTTTGCAAGTTCTCTCCCCACTGGTTAAAGGGGTTTTCCCCCGAGTTCTTCGATTTCCCCTTCCATAAAAACTTGTAGAGGTTAACGGTAATAGTTAGTGTAGGGAGCTGTTGGCTCGCGTGGCATGTAGGGCTTGCCACCACCCTCCTACGCATTGTAAGCCGGCCACCTGAATTGAAGGCTTCAAAAGTCGCTAGATGACTTGGGCCTAAGGTGGTGCCTTGGGTATTAGCCTAGCTGATTATTATTATTATTATTATTATTATTATTATTATTATAAACACAAATGGCAAAAGTATACAAGAAAACATAAAATTAGTACGAGTTCTGACGCTGTACACTCTGTTTAAAAAGTCTCCAGCAGGTGAAATTTTTGCCCTCTTTTTAATTCTGCTATAAAACTGTAATAGATAGATCGATGAAACCAATTGCAACTATTATTTATTTTCCAATATCTTTCGTTATTTATCGGTTTCGTCCGCCAAAAATTTGTAGTTTTTGCATGTACCGTCAAAGCTCATTTTTGACAACTTTTTAAATATTGGTTCTACGGCACTAACTCGCGCGTTTTTAAATTAACAATGGTCGATTCATATTTAGAGAGTGAAAAACTTTTCCCTCTACAACCAACGGTTGAGAAGTCATCGCGTTTACAAACTTTCATCGAAATTGGGAAACACCTAAAATGCATCAAGCGATTATTAATAACGCAACTTCGACAGCGATCCACCAACATATTTAATTAAAGGCTGTTTTATAACCGCCGCCAACCGTTCCCGTCCAGCCACGACGCTATAGCTTCCGACCTCGAACTTTCTCAAATTCCTAATCAGATTTATAAAAAAAAATATTTGGGAGGGAGAACGAGTCCGACTCCAAGTCTAATAAGCCGCTTCTACAACGAGTTCTGACGCCGGCAGCGGTTCCCGTCCAGCCGCAGCCCGCCGTTCTGTCTAGTCGCAGCCGACGCCAGCCGTTCGTCCAGCTGCACCCATGTGGTCAGAATTTATATACAGGTGCTCCAAGCTGCCGCCCGCCGCACCCGCAATCAGCCGTTGCCGTCCAGCCGCAGCATTGTGGTCGGAATTTATATACCGGTGATCAAAACCGCCGCAGCCGCAGCTAGCCGTTCCGTCTAACCGCAGCCGCCGGAGGTCTACACTGTTAAAAAAATTCGGTCAGAAGACGTTCAACTTAGAACAGGCTGTTCAAAAATGAACGATAGCGTTCTAAAGGTATGTAACCGAGAACGGTGTGTTGAAGATATTTTATTTCGTTCCAATAAGGACGAAAGCTCTTTCGCCCTCTGGAGGAAGGCTTGAAAACTACACAATAGAATAGATTCGTTCCAATAGCTAGGAGATCGTTCCCCTTAGAACAGGTCTTACACACAATCCTATATGGATTTCTTTGTATTGGTTTCAGGTACATGTATTAACATATAAGAGTGACACTTTCATGTATGACCAAAAGTAACAAATAAGTGTGACACTATTTTGCGGAAAACGTCATATGTACAAAAGTAACAAACAAATATAACTTCCATAAGGTAATAAATGAGTGGTTTAGAGTGTGCTTTGTTATAGGTAGTTTTTCGTACATTATTATGTTGTTTTAAGTTAGTGTACTGAATTATTAAACTATTATTCGTAGTAATTTATTTACAGGGTGAGTGTGTTTGGAAATCTACCGAAGATTCAATTTCATTGTTGGAGCGTAGCTCCTTCACTAGAGACTCAAACGCTGGAGTTAGGTCTGTAACGCTGTTTCTCAGAAACTACCCCATCATTACGAGCTCCGTCGTTGAAGGGAAACTCACGATCGCGTAAGCCGAAAAACTAAAGGTAACGTACCGAAAGAATCAACGCCGGGTCCGTCAACGGAAAGATGCCGCCTAAGCCATCATTACGAGCTTCGTCGTTGAAGGCAAACTCACGATGGCATAAGCCGAAAAACTAAAGGTAAAGTACCGAAAGAATCAACGCCGGGTCCGTCAACGGAAAGATGCCGCCTAAGCCATCATTACGAGCTTCGTCGTTGAAGGGAAACTCACGATCGCGTAAGCCGAAAAACTAAAGGTAACGTACCGAAAGAATCAACGCCGGGTCCGTCAACGGAAAGATGCCGCCTAAGCCATCATTACGAGCTTCGTCGTTGAAGGCAAACTCACGATGGCATTAGCCGAAAAACTAAAGGTAACGTACCGAAAGAATCAACGCCGGGTCCGTCAACGGAAAGATGCCGCCTAAGCCATCATTACGAGCTTCGTCGTTGAAGGGAAACTCACGATCGCGTTAGCCGAAAAACTAAAGGTAACGTACCGAAAGAATCAACGCCGGGTCCGTCAACGGAAAGATGCCGCCTAAGCCATCATTACGAGCTTCGTCGTTGAAGGCAAACTCACGATGGCATAAGCCGAAAAACTAAAGGTAACGTACCGAAAGAATCAACGCCGGGTCCGTCAACGGAAAGATGCCGCCTAAGCCATCATTACGAGCTTCGTCGTTGAAGGGAAACTCACGATCGCGTAAGCTGAAAAACTAAAGGTAACGTACCGAAAGAATCAACGCCGGGTCCGTCAACGGAAAGATGCCGCCTAAGCCATCATTACGAGCTTCGTCGTTGAAGGCAAACTCACGATGGCATAAGCCGAAAAACTAAAGGTAAAGTACCGAAAGAATCAACGCCGGGTCCGTCAACGGAAAGATGCCGCCTAAGCCATCATTACGAGCTTCGTCGTTGAAGGGAAACTCACGATCGCGTAAGCTGAAAAACTAAAGGTAACGTACCGAAAGAATCAACGCCGGGTCCGTCAACGGAAAGATGCCGCCTAAGCCATCATTACGAGCTTCGTCGTTGAAGGCAAACTCACGATGGCATAAGCCGAAAAACTAAAGGTAAAGTACCGAAAGAATCAACGCCGGGTCCGTCAACGGAAAGATGCCGCCTAAGCCATCATTACGAGCTTTGTCGTTGAAGGGAAACTCACGATCGCGTAAGCCGAAAAACTTAAGGTAACGTACCGAAAGAATCAACGCCGGGTCCGTCAACGGAAAGATGCCGCCTAAGCCATCATTACGAGCTTTTTCGTTGAAGGGAAACTCACGATCGCATAAGCCGAAAAACTAAAGGTAATCTCGTTCTGAATAAATGAAAAATCTCGTTCTGGGAATATGAAAAATCTCGTTCTGGGTATATGAAAAATCTCGTTCTGGGAATATGAAAAATCTCGTTCCGGATAAATGAAATTTCTCGTTCTGGGAATATGAAAAATCTCGTTCTGGGTATATGAAAAATCTCGTTCTGGGTATATGAAAAATCTCGTTCTGGATACGCGAGTCTCATTCTGAATAAATGACAAATCTCGTTCTTAATACGCGAGTTTTGGTTATAAAAGTGTATATTTAGTTCATTTAGTTTTTTCCGGTTTGGCGCCCCATAGTCCACCATAAAATCTGCAGTCCCTACTCCCTTTAAAGCAATCTGCTACGATCAAGGCGCCGTTTATGCCCATTTCCATACCCATATTCAGACTTTTATTTATACATCAGGGCCATTAAAAAATGTTTTCTCATCTGCTCTTGTTATAAAAGCAAATCGATTTGTGGTATGAATAGTAACTCTCACGGTATAGAGCGAAATATTTTTCGCGGAAAAGGTTATTGCCGAATGCCAAGTCTATTTGCGTGTCTCCGTCAGTAGAAAATTTACCATTCAAACCAGGCATAAGCTCGAGTCCATATGGGCAGAAAAGCTCCTTAAGTTGAAATCGCCAACGATGACTGTCGGAATTGAGTTACTATACTTTTGGCCAAGCAATGGGCCAATATCGTCTAACACCAATTTCAAACTAGCGGCTGGGGACATCGAATCGCTCGCCTCGAATAGTGCATTCGAACCAAAGTCGCTCAATATGAGCCCTAGCATTACGATTACGATTGGGGAGGAGACTATATTCCACCTTTTCTAAAATGTTCGTAGCAAAAACTGATGACCTATGGTAAATGGACGAACCGAATGCGACCCTTAAAGAATCACGCTTTAACGTAGTGCCCCCAAAGTACGCAAAGCCAGGGAGTGAGATATCGTCACCTTCTTTGGCCCATGTCTCAACCAGACAAAGCAGATCAGCACCTATCATAACAGCGTCGTGGCAGATATCCGTAATATGCGCACCTAACGATTGGACATTTTGTAAACAAATAGCGGGTCTGACGTCCAAAAACGGAAGCGAAAGTGAAGCTTCTAATCTAAGCCTCGTCATTTCTTTTTCCACCGCGTCTGCATTATCTTCAAGGTGTCTGGGCCTAATTTGTAATATTTCGCAGTTTTTCCACGTTGAACAGGTAGCATTAACAAACGATGCAGAGTAACTCCTCCTATGTTATAGGCAGCCAATCCAGTAGGAGCTGCCAAAGCCACGTAAAAATTATCTTGAAAGTGCGAGCATACAAATATTCTAAGGGTTTTAATTAGGAAACTTTTCCCAGTTCCTCCATATCCATTTATAAACATATGCAGTGCTTCGTCAGAAGAGTTTGAACTGCAAAAATGACAAGCGATTTTATCAAAGATACTCCTCTGATCTGTTTCTAAATATACAAGCGCACAAGTTAAGCTGTCAGGAGTTAAAATTAAATTTTCCTTAAGAGCTGCGTTCACTTCATTCCCACAATAGGATTATCAGTGCTAGCTACTACAAAATTATTCTGATTGTCAGGTGGTGTATCTTTAGTCAAAGCTTCTTGCAGTTCCTTTTCTGCCTCTAGTAAAGCATTTAACTTTTCATGATACTTCATCATATCCTTTAACCTTGGTAAATAACTTTCAAAAGATTCTTTAAAAGTTTTATGATTCCCTAGTATAGAACTTTCTTCTCTCCAAGGTAAAAATAACATCAACAACCCATAATAAAACTTTTCATACTCTGATTCAGATGTATTTAAATCATGATTTGGGTGCTGAACCAGGAAAGGTTTAACCCTCATCTTTACAAAACCAGCTCCATTTTTTAGTTTAAGTAATTCAGAAGGTCGTTTTGTAATAGCCTTTTTTGAAACCCGATAGTAGAACCTTGCCGTCCTGTGGCCCCATTGACTAACCCGTCTGAGGTATCAACGTTGCAAGTCATCATATATCGCACACCGCAAGCTAAACAAATTTCTCTCGTTACTGTGACAGGAAGATCTCGAGCTGTATTCAGTAGCGTTTCTTTAACGAAGTTTGAAACGTCACCTGTAGCCGAATCGGAAGCTACAGACGTTACTTTCTCAGTAACCAGACTTTGGATTTTAGCGTCATTAAAAGCTTCAACCCCCACATTCGTATGAAATAGATGAATAGCGTCCCCGGGAGGTATCCTCGCGTTAGAAAGCATACAACGATCAAACAGATACACATCCTGAACTGTCAAAGCGCCGACAGCCATTCGGTTCAAAGCTTCAGCAAACGGTTTATCATCTTTCTGTCGCATAATTTCAGTCAATTCGAAGAATCGGAAATCTTCCCAGCACGGACCATCAATCCAAGCGCCGTAAGTGGAGCGAGGAGATTGGAAAATCGGTTTGTCCATTACAGGCGGCAACTGATGGAAATCGCCTACCACTAGTACAGAAAGACCCCCGAAAGTTTGTTGCGAGCCCATGATATCTTGGGCTCTGTCGTGAACTTGGTTAATTGTTTTGACTCCAGCCATTGAAATTTCATCAATAACCAATAATTTCAAGTTATTGTATACCGCTCGCATTTTACTCAGAGCTTCTGATTGCAAACGTGCCATTTGGCCGCTATGTTGCGCCGTGGGCAGGCTAAAGGCAGCGTGCAAAGTTGTGCCGCCTATGTTAAAAGCAGCTTTCCCTGTATAAGCTGTTTTCAAAACAATAACACTGGAATTATCAACTCCTGGTTTTTTGTAAAAATATTTGGACACTGCTTCGTAAATAGCGTTAATAAGCACCGATTTCCCAACACCGGCACCTCCGCTCACGAATAAACGTAATCTGAATCTCCCAAACACGCCACACGAGTTACCATTGTGACGTCGGTTGGACGAACTGCGTCCAACTCTAGCCCAATGTCAGCGCCTTCAGTGTGGTCAGCTTGAACCGTAAAATTCGGATCATCAAGTGTAAAATTACGATCCCGGGCATCCTGGTAATCAGACATTGGTTGTACATTGTCAAGATTAACGACTAGTTCATTTTCGTGGAAGTCCTGAAGAGCCTTTTCAATTGCTCCTTCGTCGGTATCTCCAAAAAACTCCTGTTGTTTGGCAGATATCGCTAGCAGGTTCAACTCGTATAACCCCTTGATATCTTTCTCTATAATATCCGAGTTTTCATCCCGCCATGGGTGAAACAACATAACCTGTTCCCTGTAGAAATTATCGAGATCTACCTGCATGTTGTACTTCCGGAAACGGATGACTTTCGCTCGCGTACGTTTCCGTACGTAACCTTTTCGACCCGCCAAGCGCAAGAAACTACCAGATACGGGTTCTATTTCATCCTCGGGCTCGTTATCTACGTTTAAATTCTCGACTGGAGCTTGTTTACTCGCTCGCTTGTTCTTAGAAAACTCGTACCAAGCTGCAAACTCAGCTAGGCAAACATTATTAAGGTCGTCAGGCCTAACCGAGTATCGCTCGATGAGGCCTGTCGCATAAATATCAGTACTATTTTCAGCGAGCTCCTCTAATTCAGAAACAGGTTTTAAAATATGCACCCTTTGTTCAGGGGGACTTGTGTTTACATAGACGCACGGCTAGCTCTAGAAACGGGCATTTGTAAAACACCGTAAGACGCTTCTTGCGCGCTTATTTCTTGGGCATTCATAAACTTATTACCAATAATTCTCAATTTGTCTTTGATATTGGAACCTTTTCGCTTAGCTTCTTTACAAGCTTCGGCTAGAAGCAAAGACATACCACGTTGCGATTTCCCAATATAGGAGACAATATAGACAACGCAAGCGTAAGGATCCAAACGTATTGGAGATCCATGTTAGCCCTCCAAAGGCGCCAAATATCTGCATTGTAAGGATTTAGCCTAATTTCATTTGGTTGACGTTTAAGCAAAACTGCCTTTTTCTTCAACGAGAAAGACACCGTGTCAACGTATTCTTCTTCCGAGATATCGAAATCTAAAGCCTGCAAAAAGGCTTCAATGTCTCGGCTGCATTTTCCGGTTTTATATCTGCAATTGCATTCAATACCTTAGGAAGTAATGCCTTAATTTGTTTGCCGTACAATTCCGGCCAGTCTCGATTTTCAGGATCGACGATGACTGTACGGGGCATAGGTGGGAAAGGAATCCCGAATCGACAAGTTGGCTTCTGACCGCCACTTGTTTTTACTTTTCAAGTCCGCGAGTGTTTGTGGGTTTGGAGTTTTAACAACTCCTCCCATTCTTCACCTTCTAACTTAGCGCAATAAATAAACTTATCTATAAACCTTCCGATTTCTTCCTTGTTAGAGCCGTCGGATTTTAGTTTTGGCGCACCCGAGACCCAAAGCAAAGAATGAATATGCGGACTGCCTCTGTGCTGAAATTCGACCCTATAGTAAAAGTCTACTATAATGCCTAAAGGTGCCATTTTACTTCTCAACAGCTTCATTAGAGCTCTAAACCTATAGTCAAAATACCTAGCGCAAGTAATTGGGTCGTTCTGTATAAGTTTGGCTTTTTCCATAAAATCCATTTGTTTTATCTCTTCCGCACTTAACACGCGTCTTCCCGTTGTCTTTAAAAGTGCGTTAATTAACTCTGGCCATCTTGATTCAGCCGCAGAGCATGTAAAAAAAGTAGGAATGCCTAATAACATAGCCAATAATTATTTTTGGCGGTGTTGCCAGTATGCAGGGCTGGATCCTATAGCCGTCGTCTTGCTTGACTAATAAATCTAAGCCACCCTCTGATCTAACAGCCCCAGCAGTAATCACCAGTCCATCGGAAGCTTTGGTTTTGCGCATACAAATTTGAATTGCTGAACTTATTTTCAGCAATTCTAATTTCAAGAATGAGTAAAACAATTTCGAATTGCCTTTGGCGCATCGGCGATCGACATTTAGCATTTCCCATTTCACGCTATCAGCGTAAGTAACTTTCACGCTAAATTTCATCCCGTGACCACCATATATATGAGGAAAAGATAACCATTCTCCATCTTCATCGAATAAAACTGCAATTGGTCTACGACCTTCTCCAGGGGCTATCGTCACTGCGACATCACCCGGAGGTGGCAATTCAGCCGGCGATATATAATCCTCACTCGATAACAATAAAGTATCGTTTGAACCGCAGTTTACCAAGTCTCTGTCAGTAACCTCGTTCCATTCTTCATCAGAATCTAATTCAACAACAGGTATTGCTATGGGCGCAATAACTTCTGTTGTAAGCAGAACCCCGTAGGTTGCAGGGCGACCAGCTCCTATTGGTTGGGTACCAGGATTCTCAGGCGCAACACAATCTTTCTCATCTACGATGAAGTCAAACCTCCCTAGATTGGCATTCAGCACGTTCTCTGATAAAACTATTTCGTTTTTCACGTAGAGAGGCAGCCCATTAAATGGCGGGCAGCTAACCATATTACATGTGGGCGAACGGACTCGTGCATATAAGTGTGATCAAACACCATCCGGTGGTTTAACCTGAGTTGAATGGTGTAAGTCTCGTTAAAGGCACGCGGAATCACCGTCGATAACGTTGTGTCAACGCTTATCGGTACATTAACGACAGTTCCTTTGATTCCACTCTGCCGATCAACACCGAGAGGTATTTGCATGAATGGAATTCTAGGAGAAACGCATCTCACTTCCCAAGGGGATAAATTTCTGAGACACTCTGGGAGATTCACGAACAGAAACCCGTTTACTATGGAAAACTTGGGTATTTTACCTTGTCTTATCTCTTTTTGGCAAGTGATACAAACGTATGTTGGGAAAAGATTTTCACGCTCTCCCCTCTGACTCGTCTGCATTATTTGCACGCTCGTTTTAAACCATAAACGGTAACAGCTTTCACATACATGGGAGGGTGTGTCCTTAATCATTTTCAAGTATAACATTTCATGATATTTTGGGTCATTTGCCGGGCCGGATTAACCAATAGGCCGAATAGGCCTGGGCCTAGGGCACCAAGAGGGTTCGAAAAAAATAAAAGTACAAAACTTTAATCATTTGCTTTTCACAAAATATTTTCCGGAGTAATTTTAGTAAATGGGTCCACCCCTATGAACCAAAAACGTTTGATTGTCACATTCTCTGACGGACTGCCGTCTAGCCCCTGACGACATACTAAATCTTGTAGCAAAATGAATTTTCCTTCCATTTCTCAATTATAAATTGAGGAAGCGCCTAGCTCGCTTCGCTCGCTATTGAAAGGGAGCACCAAAAAAACTTGGGCCTAGGGCCCCATAAAGTCTTAATCCGGCCCTGGTCATTTGTATGTAAAGCGGTAGTTTCTATTTCCCTTTCTCTGAACTCCGCGGCAAGACGCCTCATCGCGACAGCCGCTCGTTCTCTTTCTCGAAACTCGAGATTCAACCGCCGGTCTTCCATCGCCTGTCGTGATAATTCTCTATCTCTCTGAAGGCACGCAACATCTCGCTCCCTTTCAGTATACTCTGAATCGAGTCGCTTCTTAGCCATAGCGGCTGGCTCCCTTTCAGTATACTCTGAATCGAGTCGCTTCTTAGCCATAGCGGCTGGCTCCCTTTCAGTATACTCTGAATCGAGTCGCTTCTTAGCCATAGCGGCTGGCTCCCTTTCAGTATACTCTGAATCGAGTCGCTTCTTAGCCATAGCGGCTCGCATAGCGACTCGCTCCCTTTCGGCATACTCGGAATCGAGTCGTTTCTGAGCCATAGCGGCTCGCTCCCTTTCAGTATACTCTGAATCGAGTCGCTTCTTAGCCATAGCGGCTGGCTTCCTTTCAGTATACTCTGAATCGAGTCGCTTCTTAGCCATAGCGGCTGGCTCCCTTTCAGTATACTCTGAATCGAGTCGCTTCTCAGCCATAGCGGCTCGCATAGCGACTCGCTCCCTTTCGGCATACTCGGAATCGAGTCGTTTCTGAGCCATAGCGGCTCGCTCCCTTTCAGTATACTCTGAATCGAGTCGCTTCTTAGCCATAGCGGCTGGCTCCCTTTCAGTATACTCTGAATCGAGTCGCTTCTTAGCCATAGCGGCTCGCTCCCTTTCGGTATACTCGGAATTGAGTCGTTTCTGAGCCATAGCGGCTCGCTCCCTTTCAGTATACTCTGAATCGAGTCGCTTCTTAGCCATAGCGGCTGGCTCCCTTTCAGTATACTCTGAATCGAGTCGCTTCTTAGCCATAGCGGCTCGCTCTCTTTCGGCATACTCGGAATTGAGTCGTTTCTGAGCCATAGCGGCTCGCTCCCTTTCAGTATACTCTGAATCGAGTCGCTTCTTAGCCATAGCGGCTCGCATAGCGACTCGCTCCCTTTCGGCATACTCGGAATCGAGTCGTTTCTGAGCCATAGCGGCCTAAGCCATCATTACGAGCTTCGTCGTTGAAGGGAAACTCACGATCGCGTAAGCCGAAAAACTAAAGGTAACGTACCGAAAGAATCAACGCCGGGTCCGTCAACGGAAAGATGCCGCCTAAGCCATCATTACGAGCTCCGTCGTTGAAGGGAAACTCACGATCGCATAAGCCGAAAAACTAAAGATAACGTACCGAAAGAATCAACGCCGGGTCCGTCAACGGAAAGATGCCGCCTAAGCCATCATTACGAGCTTCGTCGTTGAAGGCAAACTCACGATGGCATAAGCCGAAAAACTAAAGGTAACGTACCGAAAGAATCAACGCCGGGTCCGTCAACGGAAAGATGCCGCCTAGGCCATCATTACGAGCTTCGTCGTTGAAGGCAAACTCACGATCGCATAAGTCGAAAAACTAAAGGTAACGTACCGAAAGAATTAACGCCGGGTCCGTCAACGGAAAGATGCCGCCTAAGCCATCATTACGAGCTTCGTCGTTGAAGGCAAACTCACGATCGCATAAGCCGAAAAACTAAAGGTAACGTACCGAAATAATCAACGCCGGGTCCGTCAACGGAAAAATGCCGCCTAAGCCATCATTACGAGCTTCGTCGTTGAAGGGAAACTCACGATCGCATAAGCCGAAAAAATTAAAGGTAACGTACCGAAAGAATCAACGCCGGGTCCGTCAACGGAAAGATGCCGCCTAAGCCATCATTACGAGCTCCGTCGTTGAAGGGAAACTCACGATAGCGTAAGCCGAAAAACTAAAGATAACGTACCGAAAGAATCAACGCCGGGTCCGTCAACGGAAAGATGCCGCCTAAGCCATCATTACGAGCTTCGTCGTTGAAGGCAAACTCACGATGGCATAAGCCGAAAAACTAAAGGTAACGTACCGAAAGAATCAACGCCGGGTCCGTCAACGGAAAGATGCCTCCTAGGCCATCATTACGAGCTTCGTCGTTGAAGGCAAACTCACGATCGCATAAGTCGAAAAACTAAAGGTAACGTACCGAAAGAATTAACGCCGGGTCCGTCAACGGAAAGATGCCGCCTAAGCCATCATTACGAGCTTCGTCGTTGAAGGCAAACTCACGATCGCATAAGCCGAAAAACTAAAGGTAACGTACCGAAATAATCAACGCCGGGTCCGTCAACGGAAAGATGCCGCCTAAGCCATCATTACGAGCTTCGTCGTTGAAGGCAAACTCACGATCGCATAAGCCGAAAAACTAAAGGTAACGTACCGAAATAATCAACGCCGGGTCCGTCAACGGAAAAATGCCGCCTAAGCCATCATTACGAGCTTCGTCGTTGAAGGGAAACTCACGATCGCATAAGCCGAAAAAATTAAAGGTAACGTACCGAAAGAATCAACGCCGGGTCCGTCAACGGAAAGATGCCACCTAAGCCATCATTACGAGCTTCGTCGTTGAAGGGAAACTCACGATCGCGTAAGCCGAAAATCTAAAGGTAACGTACCGAAAGAATCAACGCCGGGTCCGTCAACGGAAAGATGCCGCCTAAGCCATCATTACGAGCTCCGTCGTTGAAGGGAAACTCACGATCGCGTAAGCCGAAAAACTAAAGATAACGTACCGAAAGATTCAACGCCGGGTCCGTCAACGGAAAGATGCCGCCTAAGCCATCATTACGAGCTTCGTCGTTGAAGGCAAACTCACGATGGCATAAGCCGAAAAACTAAAGGTAACGTACCGAAAGAATCAACGCCGGGTCCGTCAACGGAAAGATGCCGCCTAGGCCATCATTACGAGCTTCGTCGTTGTAGGCAAACTCACGATCGCATAAGTCGAAAAACTAAAGGTAACGTACCGAAAGAATTAACGCCGGGTCCGTCAACGGAAAGATGCCGCCTAAGCCATCATTACGAGCTTCATCGTTCAAGGCAAACTCACGATCGCATAAGCCGAAAAACTAAAGGTAACGTACCGAAATAATCAACGCCGGGTCCGTGTAGAGACTGGAATAAAAGTTTTAAACGTAAGTTTAAATTATGAAATACATCTTATTTATAAATCGCCACCTGAGAATAGAAACATCGTCACTCGGTTTCGGAATTTCAGAGATAATACACCCATAATTTAACATTAAACCAAAAAGACTAGTTTCTAAAAAAATTGAGTTTTAAAAAAAGACGGGTGCAATATTTGGTTTAAAAATATTTATTTACCGACTAATTTCTCAAAAAATTTTAGTTTAAAATTACAGGTACAATATTATTTCGTTCACCACCTAGTTCCTAAAAAATGTTCAGTTTAAAAATAAGGGTAAATCATTATTTGGTTTTACTAACAATTATTTTTTTTAAATTCAGGGGGAATAGGTGTTTTTACAAAAGATCGGTGGTCACGTGTTTTCAGTAAGTTTGCGTCACTACGGTGAAATGATATCTCGAAGTTGGCCGATAATTTAGTGTCGTCCGCTATTTAAGACAAGGCTTACCTGTCGTTTAGTTTAACAGTAAAGTGAAAGTTCTAACTGCTATAGAAGATTATTTATTTTTGCTGATAATTTTATATCTTTTAAGGTTAGTAAATAAAAAATATCTAAAACCAGACTACCTTATAATATACATAACACATAAAAAGATATTTTTAATACAACCCTAGCCTTATCTATTTATCTATTTGTAACGCTGTTAATATTTAAAACTAAAATTGTCTATACGCGGGACTTAGTATCAGCAGCCGGATCTTAGCAGACGATGCCTTGCTCAAACATACTGAATTCCCATGAGCCTCTATAGCAAAAATCTTTTGTAGAACCACCTATTAATTTATTGAGACGCTTTTCAGCTTTGTCTATCGACGGACACGTTGAGGCCCTAACCCCGTCACGCTAAAGAGGGGGGGGGGGGAAAGGAAGCGGTCTTATTTTTTGCGTCCTCGCAGCAGCGTTAATCGCGTCGAGATTGCAATATTACTTGATTATATTAAAGCGGAGGAGCATACCGTGGGCCCCAACGGGTGGAATAGGAGAAACGCTAAAAATAATCTCGACATATTCATTCCTCCTGAATATAAATAAATGCATGCTTGATATCGACTTAACTTTTATTACCAATGTATTCATTGATTTTGAAGGATGAGATATCAGAAAGAACACTTTAAAAAAAATTAATATAGTATCAAAAATGTAGAGCTGTACATTTTCTTACTTAAATTGGAAGTGTATGAATTATTTGATGAAAAAAATAATGCCCTCCCCCCGCCTTGGAAATAACCAGTTAATTAATTGCTCAGATCAGTTTATTTAATCAAAATTTGGGGTCACTGGTCACTGTGTCCAGTTTATTAATTTGAAGTAATAAAAAAACTAGGGCTGTGAGAGTACTCGAAAAACGCGAGTACTCGGTTTCGAGTCCGAGTCGGGTACTCGGACTCGGGATTCGAAAATCATATTTCCAGTACTCGATCGGGTACCCGAGTCCTTCGCCAAGGCTTAAAAATTACTCGAGTGGACTCGAGAATATTAAACAATACCCGTCGAGTCCACTATTTCCCGTCGAGTTTTCTTCTGCCTGTCCCCCATTAAATTAACTTCCCAAATACCCTTGTGGTGGGCTAACATGTTCAGGGGTTGGTCTACTACCAGGGTATTTGCTTTCCAGGCAAATTATTGTAAGTGGGACAGGTGGAAGCAAATCTAGTTAAGTTCTTAATTTTAGGTTTCTCTTTTCTGGTCAAGATTTGTTTGTTTTTGGAAAAAATATGGCGAATAATATTATTAAGTAGTCAATATTTATCATAAAAGTAACAAATCTCTGATAATAAAATTTAGATTTCAGGTTTTTTTTTATAATTTTTTAATTCCAATTGGCAATGGCTCATAAATTTATGTTAAGGACAAACAATAATCATTTAAAAATAATTTTTTCTGATTTCAAATGGTTAGTATAAAATTAAGGGCTCGAATTGGACTCGCTCAGAAAATTTGGACTCGAATTGGAGTTAAAATCAACTTCTTATGGACTCGAAGACTCGAACGAGTATTGAAAAATTGGACTCGAAGACTCGCAAGTCCAATTTTCTTAGACTCGGGACTCGACTCGAAACCCAAAAAACAGGACTCGCACACCCCTAAAAAAACCAGAAGGTGACCAGTTTAATAATTCCAAATAATAGGAGATGACCTATTAATTCAAAGTTGGTATCAATTTTGATTTCCCTATTCGCGGCCGCACGTTTGATTTCCCTATTCGCGGCCGCACGTCGAGGCTTTATGTTAGAGTCCCTCGCTCGCATCCCTCGAACGAGTCGAACACCCCTCTGGCCTCAAAGCCTTAATCCTCTAGTCTCGCTTTCCCCCGAGTAAGGTAGGCTACGCGGTAACGGACCGGGGACTCTGGAGTTACGGGGCCTAGAGAAAGAGAGATAATACCAGAGATACTGACAATATAGAGATATGAAACTCCCTATACATCGCTGCGACCCCTTTTTTTTTCGTTAACGTCGGCGCCATCTATCAACCGGGATAAAACTTTTTCTTCACGTGTTTATTTGTAGTAGGTTTACGTGCGAATGAAATTCAATGAATCATATGTGCAGCTTTAATAAAGAAATACGATTGCTTAGAGGATTTTCAATATAATTTATTAAGATAAGATATAAAGTAAGTGTTTAATTAATTATATTTAATTATTTTAAGAACGTTCATATATTAACTATTTTTTTGTTATTTTAGACCTTTGTTACTTGAATCAGGGCCAGAGGTTAATTAATGATCATTAATCCAAGGATATTTCAGGGATAAATAATTGGAATATTATTAATAAAAGTATATGTTATCGAAATGGTTAATGACTAAAATGTTTGGTAAGTATTTGTTAATGTTGGACCTTAAGTAATTTGCGATCTAGACGTTTCTGGGCTTTGTCATACTTATGGTTTAAATTATGTTTTTCCAATGTACTACGAATGGAAAGTTGTACAAAAAAATTTATTATTTCTTTCAAGTAATCAACACATGGAACATGCTGATGCATCTCATCTTTTGAAATAAACCAAGATTGATCGATTGTTCTTGAAATAATTCTGGTAATCCTCTCTTTGACTTTATTAATGTGTATTACCTTTGGGAAAAGTGTATCAAACTTGTCATTGACCTCTGATACGTAGCTCAGGAATCTTTCAGTTGGTATTGTCAAGCCACTGAATGTTGATGTATCACGAGACTTAAATGATGCTAATATATTTGACTGGTTGAGTGTTTGTTTTTCATCTACAAGTTTGGTTTTGCATGATTCACAATTGTGGTTTTTATTACAACGTGATAAGACATATCCTGAAATATAAGATAGTATGTTTTGTTTTCCAGGCCCTTGGCTTTCAAGTGAACTTTTTCCTCCGAACATGCCCTGGGATAATAATTATTTGCTGATGGAAGACTTTCATCATAATCATCTGGAATTATTATATGGGTCTTATATGAGTCAATGTTAAGAAGGAATTCTTCCATATCATCGCAACAGTTGGCATTTGATGGTTTGAGGAGTGAGTTAACCGATGCACTTCTATAAGAACTTCTGAAATGCTGTGGTGTAGGGTGATCTCTGCAACCTCCCTTTAATCTAATGGAGCCAAACAAATTCTCAAGAAAGTCCTGAGATATGTTTCCAGTTAATAGATATTTAAATCCATAATTTATTTTCAGGTCCTTCCAAATCATTAACATACTGCAGATAGATAACTTCCAGCCCTCAATACATGACAAAGTTTTAGATCTACAACCTTGGATTTTCCATTTATCTAGCCAGGTCAAAGCTTCTTCAAATATCTTTTCATGCATAGAGCAATCATTCATTGGTCTCTTGTATTGATTTTTATGATGGATCTGTCGACTGTTGCAACAGTCGAATAAATCATTCATTCGGTCTACAAACTCAGCAGTGTGACATGCTTCGAACGGCAATTCCGCTGTACCAATTGCAGCTTCCATGCCATTCGCAACACTTTTACTAAATACTTGTGCAGCTAGAGATACTTTCATCTTTGAAAATGCTGGTAAATCCCAATGTTTTTTCTTTAACTTGTAGGCAGCTCGAAATTTACCTAATTTAACATCAATGTCATAAAATTTTCGAAGGTAATCCCATTTGACTGGAACACCATCAATTATGAAAATATATCGCTGCAAGTTATTTCGGACACTCTTGAGCAAGTGGGGCACGTCAAAGAAAAAGAAAATATTTTCTCCTTCAATGGTAAGAAATGGTTGTTTTTAGCTAATTCCAAAATTTTTGAACAAGGCTTGATTGTTTGGTCCTTGATCACAGACAATTGCTTTAACTAAAAGGCCAGCATTTTTCAAGTGGGCTAGGCATTCTTCAAGCAAAAGCTTTAAATTTTCAGCCGAACAGGAATCTTTCGTCAAAAAAAAACCTACAGGTTGTTTCCATTTGCTTTTTAAACCCTTCACCATAAAAACTAACGCTTGGTTTGCATATTCATTAGTGCGACCTATTGGGCCAAAATCTACAAAACCATCTACTTGATCATCTTTGACGTTAACATTAGTGCTTCAGTGAGACTCATTTCATCAAATGCTACTAAGCATAACCTTTCACTTGCTGGTTTGTTTTCAAATCTAGCTTTTATAGCATGAATCACGTTAACATCAAACCCTGGCTTGATCTCACTCTTAGATAACCATTTTTGTAAGGTTCTCTTTGTTGGTAGGCACAGAACATTTTGCCATTGACGATATGCCTGAGGGCTATGATAGTACAAGGATAACGCCCAACTTTTTATTTTACTTGTGTATCGCCTGCCTCTTGCTTTTCTAGATTTTAACTTAAGCTCAGAGTCAAAAATGTCTTTAGCAATGTCTGAAAGGAAATTTGTAGCTGTGTTTTCACCCATGTGTACGTTACTTGCCAACTTTTCATTTAGTTTTTTGATTTTCAATTGCAACCTTTTTATTTTAGATTTCTGTTTGCTTATAGTTCTTAAATGTGATGTTTCCTTTTTTGTCTTAAATCCAGCGGCTTGAACCTTTTTGTTTTCGTATGTTTTGCTATCTTCTGTTTGATAATTTTTGTTTGCATAGGTTTTCAAATCCACGGTTGTTTTATTTGACTTTGTCTCGATATTAGGTTTAGTAGCCTGCTGAATTTCAATTGTAGGAATTTCCACTAATAAAGAAAATCATGTTAAAATTTAATAGAGTTGTTTCGAATAAAACTGTTTACAATCCTGTTCTGTAGATATAGTTTCACTGGAACTTGCTATAACTGAAACACAGGTCCTTTTCGTAGGTCTATTGTTGCGCTCTTCCACCATTTCTACAGACCGTTTACTAGATTCTATTTGAAAATTGAGTTTTAACTTATGACCCCGTTACTAATGTATAAATTTCATCGTACCAGTCCTTGATATCATTTTCTACTAAGTTCTCCGGAACCTTTACGTTTGAGCAAATAGCTAAATTATCATTCCCTAGAGAAATATGATTAATTTAAATTAACTTATAAATAAACAATACTTAAAACTCAATTTTTACTTGTTGGCTTAAATTCATTTGAAAATATTGTTGGAATAGCGTTTGATGTCAGTCTGTTTTTTGTTTTACTATCCATAAAACAAGAATCCTCAAAATGTAGGGCGCATATTTTATTATGTATCGCATCTTTCAAATAAAGATCGCTTATTCCGATATTTATCAGCCATTTCTCAGAGCTAAGTTTATTGACAAACAACATATTAAAGATAGGCCAAAAAAAGAGATATTAATTAATTTTTCCCACCGTTCTTTCTCTTTTGGAAACTTAAACAAGGAGATCCTTTGCTTTTCTTTAGAACTGTTACAAAATTTTACAGAACAATTGCTTCAAGGCATATTTCTCTGTCAAAACGCGTATATAAATTTTTGCGTCTGAAATCCGCTGTTTGGGATTTCGAAAAATGCGCTTTCTCCCGGCCGTTAGGCGTCGCTCCGCTCAGGATTTTTTAAAATTCCGGGGTCGCTTTTCAGGCGGAGTTTCATATCTCTATATTGTCAGTATCTCTGATAATACGGTAAATTACGTGGGTCTTCTAGGCTATGGCAGTAGTCTTAGGTGAGATAGTACTATATTGTACTATCCTTGTGGTACTCATAAAATAAAGTTAACTATTTTGAATACGTGTAAAATTAATGTTACCAACATAATCTAACTTCTAAACATGTAGTAAAGGTGTTGTTAGGCTTATAAATGATATTAGAACATTTTATATAACACCAGTTTCATAATTCATAAGCTGAGGGGTCACTGGTCAGAAGGACCAGTTAAAAAAACTTCTTTCCAAGGCTGGCCCCACAGAAATATTCTCCGAACGCCGCCGTTATGCACTAGCGCGACCTAAGACTATATATCCGCTTTGAGCGTGACGTTGTAATTTTTGTGCGGTCCCCGTCTTTTCCAATTTCCACTCCTTAGTCTTATTCCTCTATGGTGTAACCTAGGAGCAACAAACACAAGGAGAACGCAGCTAGCCTTTAAACACGCGACCGCAGTGTTGTTTACAAATTTCATCGGACGAGCCTTTACGCTGAACGTTTTACGGAAAGGGAGAAGACAATTTCCAAATTCCCCCCTTTCGACGGCAGCAGGCGCTAAAGTGTCTAACCAATGAAAAACTGTACACAAGAAAATGCACAACTTTTGTGTTTTAAAAGGGAAAATCCAAATCACGTATTTTTATTTACTCTTTTTTTGAAGAGTGATTTATCTAATCTTAAAAAACCTACTAGTGGCGAAAACCTTTTTTAACTTTAATTAAATAATTATTAATTAAATATTATTATTAATTATTAATTAAATATTATTATTAATTATTAATTAAATATTATTATTAATTATTAATTAAATATTACTAGAGTGTATATAAACCTAGCTATCAACAACACTTAATTCATGAAGTTTGTAGTATGTTATTTTCTCAGGTTACGGAATGAAGATTTATCATAATACTATGTTGTACCAGTGAAAAGAATCACCAAATTGCCAGGAATGTTAAACCAAAACGCACATAACACGGACACAAAAAATTTAAATACAAAACCAGAACGAACACAAAATTTAAAAAAATATATAGAATACAAATAAAAATTAAACTATATACACGCGAAATTTAAAAAACAAATTATAAAATACTAAGAAAACGAAGAGAGCAAAAATGTGATAACAGCTCTCGAAGTCCCGCTAGCGTAACTGGTGATCACCACTTTTAACACACCAAAAAAACCTTAAATTCCCAAAGAAGATTCCAACTAGCCAATCCCTAACAGTGGCGGCGCTAGGGGGTAGGCCAGGTAGGCCACTGCCTACCTTAAAATTTCGAGGGGCCCCAAAATCACCCTATAAGGGGCCCCAAATTGATCTAGAAAGGGTCTCAAAATTGTCCCAAGAGATAAAATTATTTATAAATGAAACAATTGTCGATAATGAATTTAGAAATTTTTTAGGTATCTCCTAGTAAATGAAACCAGTTCTGTTATATTTGGACTCGTTTTACTGTTGTTAGAACTTTTTTGTTCGTCACATACATCACTACTTTATTTTATTGAAGCATTTCGTTGAGAAAAGGGGGGTCGGGGGCCCATTTATTTGGTTTGCCTACCCTCGCGAAAATTCCTGGCGCCGCCACTGATCCCTAAAACCCCTTCGGCGCGAAAAATGAGGCTGGACCGAATAGTACAACTGGGGGCGTCCAAGGGCGGACCGAAACTATGGAGGAGATCGCAACCGTCAAGATTATAACAACGGAGGTCGTCATAGCCAGGATACTATCGAGAAAACAAACCTGATGTTTGAAATGTTGAATTTTTTAAATAAATGATTAGGCTAATTATAAACCACTTGATTTTAATTGGTTTTAGTATATTCAAACTAATCCTTAAAGTGTTCAAGACTAAAAGTTCCAAACTTCCCACCAAACCAATCCTATAACATTTTTAATTCTTTTTCAAACTAATTGCTCGTTGAAAAACAAATTAACGGCACTGCGCGTTCTATCGTTTGATATAAAACGTACCATCCTAAGTTAAAGAGTTGACTTTAACGTATTGTTATTAAAGGGGGGGGGGTCGTAATTGTGACCCCTGTTGACCTGACAGACCTGAAACTGGCCATCGGTAAAAGTTCTGTAGCCCCACACTGAAATTCAAACTTCCCGCCACACCCGTGCCTAGAAGTCAGCGGAACAAATAAATTTCAATTAATCATTAAAATTAGTATTATTTGTTTTATACGAATAAATTATACGATTAAACAAAGATTTAACTTTATACGACTAAATTATACGATTAAACAACTTATACGAATAAATTATACGATTAAACAACGATTTAACATGCCAAATTAATCATTTTTTTCGAATATTCTTAATAACGATTTAACATGCCAAATTAATCATTTTTTTTCGAATATTCTTAATAACGATTTAACATGCCAAATTAATCATTTTTTTTCGAATATTCTTAATAACGATTTAACATGCCAAATTAATCATTTTTTTTGGAATATTTCTGAATAATTCTCGGTTATGGATAAATATAAACAATCGTATAATTTCTTATCGAAACGCCGACCTCTACCCGCAGCTTCATCTACCGTGTCGTCGCTTTTCCACGCCAAACAACGTACAACATACAACATACAACATACAACATACAACATACAACACTTAACGACAATCCGTCCATAGCAATAGTCCCACTTCGATATATATATCTCGATGTGGAACTAAAAACGAGATAACGAAAATGTTATTAAATTTCTCTGATATCCCATTTACATATGTTATTCCTAAATATTTAAATTTTTCATTATTGGTTTTTTTCTTTTTCTAATTTTCTTTTGATACATAGGCGATTTTTCTGTTTTGAAAGTGCTTTGTTGACGATTTTTACATCATAGCCCCGTTCCAAGGCAATGGCCTTAATATAATTTAATTCTTTATCTAGGGATATATTATCGGAACACAGTTTTAGGGCTCTAAAAATTAATGTTTGAAAAACACCAATCTTTTGGCTCATTGGGTGGCATGATTTAAAATGTGGTACACTAGGTACGCTACAGGTACTTAGATGATTTGTATGTCTAGTGATTTTAATGTCGAGAAATGGGAGTGTATTGTTTTCTTCGAATTCAAAAGTAAATTGGATACATGGGTCGATGGCATTTAAGGATTTTAAAAAATCGGGGAATGTGTCAAGTCCTTCTTTCCAGATAATAAAAATATCGTCTACATAACGAAGCCAACATTTGGGTTTAGTGATTTGTACATTGCTTCTCTGTGAATTCCTCCAAATAGATATCGCATAAAAGGGGGGAGAGTGGACTACCCATAGCTAACCCATTCTGTTGTTGAAAGATTTTGTTATCAAACTGAAAATAGGTGAATTGTCAGAACTAGTTAGACTTTGTCTCTCGTCCACCTATTTTCAGTTGTAAAAATCGTCAACAAAGCACTGTCAAAACAGAAAAATCGCCTATGTATCAAAAGTAAATTAGAAAAAGAAAAAAACCAATAATGAAAAATTTAAATATTTAGGAATAACATATGTAAATGGGATATCAGAGAAATTTAATAACATTTTCAATAAACACAAAATAAAAATAGGGTGGCAACCTAGAAATAAATTAGGTAATTGTTTTAAAAAAGGCAAAGATAAACTGGAAAAAATGAAAAAGAATGGGATATATAATATTACATGTTGTTGCAAAAAAAACTACATTGGTCAAACTAAGAGAAATCTAAAAATTAGAATTAACGACCAAAAACGTAACTCTAAAACTAGCACTAATTGCGAAAATTCGGCCATTTCTAAACATGTATATCAGTCCAAGCACCAAATAGATTGGAACAACATTAATTTATTGATATTTTTAATACGAAACAAATAACGAAATACGTGGAATTTTTGGCTTTAAATAAGCTTAGAACTTTTCGCCATCATTTAACCAAGATTTAACGATAGTAATCGGGTTTTTCCGTTTCAAAATACGCAGTAGATTAAACCGAGGCTTATTAATATTTAAACGCCTTAAATATTTTGTCTACTTTAAAGATACATTCTGAACGAACCAATGAATGAAAAGTTATGAAACTAGCTTTTAAGTAAACCTTGAAACTTATTTCAAGTTATATTTATAATTCACTGATGACAAAATTCGTGAAAAGTATTAATATCGTTCCGAATTACAACCTACTTTCGCCAGAAAACTTCGTATTTTTATTTCCTTCTGACGATTCTTCCTAATAACGTTTGGGAGAGCTAACTTTGAGTTTGTTCCTTAATTAGCCGACTGAAGAGCTAACTAAGTTTTAAAAACCCAGCCAAACCCGCTAACTTTCAATACGCGAAAGAAAACCGAAAAATAATAAGGTTCGCGAAAAGCAAAACTCGAAAGAATACCGAAAAATAATAAGGTTCGCGAAAAGCAAAACTCAAAAGAATAATAAAAAATAATACAGTAAAGAATACGGGCGAAAAGCAAAACTCGCTAACTTTCAATACGCGAAAGAATTCCGAAAAATAATACTGAAAAGAATACGGGCAAAAAGCAAAACTCGGTAACTTTCAGTACGCGAAAGAAAACCGAAAAATAATACGGTAAAGAATACGGGCGAAAAGTAAAACTCGGTAACTTTCAATACGCGAAAGAAAACCGAAAAGTAATACGGAAAAGCAATACTCGCTTACTTTCCCTACGCGGTTTTAACCGCTAACTTTGGAGCCTTTATAATTGTTGGCCGGGGAATAATTAGCGGCTGCGGGAGGGCGAAAACGTAGTGGGACAACCGGAACGGGTTCAAGAGGGCGAGCTAGAGACCGAGAGCGAGGGGGGAGAAAAGTTAGGGGACGGTCGTCGATCGGTCCACGGAAGCCACAAATACACAAACATTGAGGATTATATATAAGATTTAAGCATATGTAACATATGATTTAAGTTCATATAAACGGGAAAAATTGTCAGTGGAATATTCCTTATATTATTTGGTAGGTTAATTAAAGTGTAATTATCGCCAACTTTACATTAATTTCAATGGGGCGGGGGAAAACTTTTAACCAAGTTACGCGCGAGCGCGCCTCTAGAGGCAGCACAGATGGCGTTACTGTCGTTTTAGCCAAGAATCTAATTGGTGCCTTGTCAGTCATTCGATTAAGCGTTCTAGTTTGTTATCCGATTTCTATGTGTACATCCATAGAAATCTTATAACATAGAATGATTCCGTATAAATACAAAATGGGCCAATTACATTTTCGGAGGTTTCGTCATTATCAGCCAATCACGATTCAAAGAGTGACTACGGCAACGACTCGTTGCCATCTAGTTTGAGTTACTGAAAATAATAATTTGATTTTATATTATGTCACCTTAAGAACCCGCATTTGATTGGCCCACGTCAATCGAGTCACGTGAGCGCGTGCAGGGTGCCGTGATCGAGTTTAATGTAGTTTTTAAACATGGTAGACTGTTTCTTTACTCGTAAAGATTTTTCTCTTATATGCAAACGTTTTGGATATATATTGCGTTGTTTGTTGTTATGGCTCCTCGATGTTTCATTTCCACATGTAGAAAACGATTTGCGGTGGACGGTAATGTGTCGTTGTACAGGTAAAAGTTTGGGTTTCCTTAAACCGATCGAGGGGCTAACCACTCTTAGAAAGTCTGTATACCGGACCACGGCCAACTTTGATTTCTTGCGCATCTCTCGCGCTACAGCGGCCATCTCATTCGTTGACGTTTCTGTGTTAACCTATGAGCAAAAGATGTGTATGACGTCAGCACCCCTAGCGGATTATTATTTTTAGTATAGTTTTTACATTGAAGACAATATAACCACCGAGCGTGGCGCTGACCTCCTACACATTATAGTACAGTTTATAGGGGGAAAATCCTTGCTCGCGGAATTTCAACGAATGTGTTGGCCGTAGTAGCGCGAACAACGCGTTATCAAAGTTGGCCGTGATCGGACTACGCTTAGATTACCACTGTCAAAGGCAGGGACTTCAAAGATTACGCGTAGTCCCATTAGTACAGTCAAAGGTACGGCTCTGTACACCGATTACGTGGAGTGATCAGCCCCTCGCCTTAAACCTTGGGGCATTTTGAAATGTTAACAAACGGCGGGCTTTCAAATTGATGATTTGGTAAAAGTTACTTCAGGAAGTTCAGTGAGCCTAGTGGAAAAACAACTCAAGACTATAATTACTGCAATATCCGTTTTTTTTAAAAACACTATTTAACATTGTAAATATCGGTCTTCGTTGAGTACTATCTCTTATGTTGTTTAACAGTGGAATGTTGAATTTAAGCAGAGTGCGAGACATTTATCTTGGCTAAGCTTCTAAGACAAAAGCATATTATTAAATAGAAGGTAAAGTTTTGAAAAATAAGACAATTATCAGTATGATTGTTGCTGTTTAATGAAATGACTGTCGTCAATTCGTCATAAGTGTCATTCGTTAGTGTAATGTATTTTTTCTGGGATATAATAAGGTTTTTGTTTATCCAAGTTTCTACAAACATAATAATAAATATAATATTACTTACTTTAAATGTGAAATAACCTTTAAATACAAAGGTTAATACTAAGGACCTTCAGTCACTGCTTCTCCCAAAACTGCCATTGACATTGCCTGCTATTTTAAAAGTTAGGCCTATGTCAGGCCTAGGCTTAAATATTTTCAAAGCGAACCTAAACGAAATATTATTTATCTTCCTCACAATGGCATTTAAATATTCCTTATAATAAGTAAATATGAAAATAAAACTAAAAGTTCAAAAAATCTTAACACTTTCATTAAATAAAAATCCAAAAACGTTGAAGTGGTTCATGTGAAAAACTCCAGCAAAAACCTATGGGAATTTTGCGAGCTTGGATCGGATGGATCCTGTAAAAATCCTCTGAGCTTCTACTATTTTTAACCGCCATGCTATGGCGCTAGCGGCTTGCCGTAGTCAATTAATGGCCGCTGATTGGCTGAAGCTTAAGCAAAGACTATATAATCATTAGTCGTTGCTACAAAATGACTTGGCGTCAGGTTCTCCCGTAGACGGGAGCATTCTAGGTAGGAGTATAAGATTTCTATGTGTACATCATACAGAATTAGACAACAAATTTAAAGTATATAAAGACAGCATATGTAACATAATTACTCATAAGTATGCCACTGTACCTTTATTCCATTCAAAAATCTTTACTAACGGTTTGTTTCACCACGAACCAGTAAAAAGGTGGACTACGTTAGATTTTAACCTTTTTATTCATCCTAGTAATTTTGGGAGTCACACTATTGGCTACTAACATATTTATTTAAGCCAATGGAAAACTTCTAAATTGAGAAGGAATTTTTTGCGTCGAAATTTTAGTCAGCCCAATTTTGAAATTTATAAACTCGCTCGGCATGCGCTCGGTTTGTGCGGATGAAGTTAAATAATGAGTAGTTTAGAAAAAGAAAAGGTTGGGGAAAATGACCAATACGGTTCGGTTCAGAGATCACTTTCCGAAAACGTAACAAGTAGTCGAAGTGGGATATTTCACCAGCGTTATTAAAACCCATACCAAGCCTAGAAGAGTTAGGCCTAGGCTCAAAAGAATCTGCAAAGACTCCAACCTTGGATTAACATTTAACAAATTCTTAATCCAAGCTCCAACCTTGGAGATGCCCCAGAAAAGCTCAACCTGAATTTCAACTATTTTTTTCAATAAACCTTTTTTTTTGACAATGCAAATTTATTTTAGAACGTGAGTCTCCGAAAACTTTATTAATTTGCATATTAATAGCATTTACAGCACTTGACACTATATTGTAGTTCATTTTAGCTCCTAAGCCTTGGTTGTTCCAACCGGTTTGTTTACTAAAATAATGGCCGTCGTTTTATCAGAAGTAGAGCTAATTGCGCGACGGCATAATCGGTATTGCGGAGTAGCTCGAGTGGGGTTTGATGGGAGCATAGAAATCTCATAGGTAACTAGAATGCTGCCGCCTACCGCCGAGCTTGACGCCAGTTCGCCTAGAACCTTCAGCCAATGAGAGGCCGTAGAGTGGTTCCGCCAAGCGGGAGACAGGTGACGTCATTCTCTCTGGTGACATTAAATTCTTGGCAGAACCACTCTTTGAGCTCTGATTGGCTGAGATCTGGCTATCGTCTGCTACGGCGTTTGGCCCATTTGCCAGTTACCCGGCAGCATTCTAGTTACCTATGAGATTTCTATGGATGGGAGAGCGATTTGTTTTAGTTTTTTTTTAAATGGTCGACTGAAAAATCGCTTAACTAATATTTGAATTTGTTGAGGTTAAGTTAAAGCTACGAATTCAATTTCTATTCGCGAACTGTGAGTTATTGTAACCTTACAAGAAAAAGTCATGAGTTTGGGTTTTTTTAAAGTTTTATTTTTAGCGACTAAATATTTGACTCCTTTCCTTTGGACGCCAATTGAAAAAAGTGCCCGATGGAGGTCCGAATTCTTCGTTCCTCCGTTGTTACCAGGGGGCGAAATTGTTTCGAAATATACTGGTGCAGTATTGAAAGGAAAGGAAATTTTCCAGTGACGCGCGGGTTTTCCCCGCTCATCACTATGTCTTTCCTTTTACGATCGAGGGTTTTACAAAGATCGAGAACGAAATTATTAACAAAGGAGTATACAGGAAAAGTTTTTCGTAATTTACAGATATAAATTTAAATTTACACAATTTTAAGATTCAAATAGTTTTACACGATTTTATATTTATTTTAGGTTTAATTTTATTTTATTTTAGGTTTAATTTTATTTTATTTCAATCAAATTCTTAACAATCGGCATTTGAGATTCGATTACGTCAAATATTACATCAAATATGACGTAAAATATTACGTAGGGTACGGATGACGCAATATCTGTGAAACAAACCGTTAGTGAAGAAATAGAGCTAGTGGCATACTTATGAGTAATTATGTTACATATGCAAACAGCGATAAGAAGAGAAATAAACAAACCAAAAACAAAACTATTGGACTCGGTAAAGTTAACGAATGCCAAAGGCGCGGAGCAGAGTACACACGTCTGAAATAATCGGTAGTGCACGGTGCACCTCGAGAAAAGGCCATACGGAGACCCGATACAGAATGGAGAAAGTCACCTGCAGTAAGCGACGCCAAATACGAATGGCGGCGACCTCTAGCAGCCCGACATTCAAAAAGAATGTGGTGAAGCGCCTCTATCGCCGCGCACTGACCGGAGCGACACACCGAAGACGTTCTTAAGCGAAAACGGAAAAGCACCGCAGCAGTTGGAAACCGTTCACAGTTAACACGTGGTACTAACGAGTCTTGCCAACGTGGCAACCGAAGACCCGCAATATAGTCCCGTGACGGATCAGTCTTGTACCACCCGACGCCCCGAGCCAAAACAAAGTGATTCCATGAAACCTGCGAAGAGTCCGTAACCAGAACCGAAATCCGTGTTTTAAGGTAGCTTTTTGTGCGAGGCAAAAAAACCATAGGCCGCGCAGGATGGTCGATAGCCGCTACTGTGGCACATTTGTCCGCCATCTCGTTCCCTGGGATACCGGCATGAGCCGGACACCACAATAGTTTAACACGCCCGGAAACGTAGCACTTGAGGGTCAGGGCCGTCCCCCAAAATCATAGCCAAGGCCGATTGTGAGTCGGAGCATACGACAATGTTCCCTAGACCTTCACTGCGAGCGAAAGCCACCACTTGATTAATTTCATAGATCTCCACCGTGTTAATCGGGTGGCCCGGATCCACAACGAACGGACGAGTGACATCGCGATCAGGAATGCAGAAGCTGGCGCCGGCACAGCTGGATACGTCCTGGAGGGAGCCGTCGGTATATATGACCACGGAATCGCCGGCCATTGCATGGAGTTCGAAAAAAAAAGAGCTGGCGCAACTCGACATCCGAGAACTCGGACTTTGAGGAGCTCAGCCAGCGACAGTTGACGTCCGCCTGGACAGGGGTCCAAGAAGGAGGGGAAATCAGGCTGGGAGAAGGAACCAAATCATGAAGCCAGTCAAGATTAAGAGTGAGAAGTTGACGCCAGTATTTAAGGATCTTTGGAGTATTATGTATCGTCCAGATGTGTTCAAAGTGACTGAGAGTGGCCACCGAGCCAGTTATGTAGCGCCTGTAGTAGTCGGGAGCATCGGCGGCGGCGGCCAGGTTGACAAACTGCATACCCAGCAGATCTCTACGGTGGGAAAGCGGCATGATCGCCGCTTCAGCTTCCATTAACTGAATACTCGTCGACTTGGGAACACCCAAGATGACACGAAGCGCAGCATTTTGGAGACGGTCCAAGCGCCGTAAGTGGGTGACAGCTGCGGAGTTATAGACGATGCTAGAATAATCGATCCGGGAGCGAATAAACTGCAAATACAACACCTGGAGGGCGCGGCGAGAGGCTCCCCAGTATGTACCAGAAACTGCGCGCAACAAATTTAGCCGTTGCATGGACGATCGATATAAGGCATCAATGTGGGCGCGCCAGGTTAGTTTATGATCGAGGGTAACACCGAGGTAGACAAATTGTTCCACCCTCGCCAAAGGAGAGGTCCCGAGTGAAAAGTAGATATCATCGTAAAAGGCCGCGCTTCGTTTGCGGGAGAAGACCATGTATTTGCACTTAGAAGGTTGAAAAGTGAGGCCCCATTCGCTAAAATACTCCACCATATTGTCAAGTGCAATCTGTAAGAGTCCGTGATGGCCCCGAGAATGACGTTGAAAAGCGTTGGGCTAAGTGAACTCCCCTGCAGTGCGCCTCGCTTGACCTCGAAAGTGTCCGATACCGTCTCCCCAATACGTATCGCCGCCGTCCGTTCAGGTAGAAAATCTGCCAGCCAATGGAAAAGGGAGCCGGATAAACCCTTCGCCCGGAGTTTCTCCAACAGGGCATCATGGTGAATGCTTCCAAAAGCGTCTTTCAGATCCAAAAGATAGCCACACAAGAGTGTCCCCTGGCAAGGGCCAATTGAGTATCCTGCACGAGGCGCACTAAGTTATCCGTGGGCCGCCTGCCCTTAAGAAAGCCGGATTGGGAATCCGGGATGACAGCGTTGTCGTCCAAGAACCAAGTCAAACGACTCTGCCCCAGTTTATCGAAGACCTTGCCAAGTGTCGGAAGTAACGAAATTTCTCGGTAGGAAGACGCCTTTTGGAGATCTTTGCCTGGCTTGCAGATCGGGTGCAAGATAGCGTATTTCCAAGCCTTTGGGTAGGAGCCCGCTTCCCACAAGGAGTTAAATAGCTTCAGGAGGGATTCGTGGAAGAGCGAGGGTGTGTTCGTCAACATCAGATTGGAAATATCGTCGGCGCCTGGAGCTGTGTTCTTTAGGGACGACAAGACCGTAGCAAGTTCCGCAAACGAAAAGGGTGCGTTATACTGGGCCCCCTGAGGGAGGTCAACGACCGAAGGCTCGGCTAAAAAACGGCGTGTTGGTGGAAGATAACCAGGGGCCTGGGCGGAGGTGGCCAAAATTATCGCAACATCAACCGCATTGTGGTAGGTGTGTCCACCATCAACCAACGTAATGGCTCTAGGCGAGGTGGATCCTTTCGTGAACCATTTTACTTGGTTCCAGACTTGCGTCAGGGACGAGTGACCATTCAACCTATGACAGTACTCTTGCCAGCTTTTCCGCTTAAGCGATTTCACGTGGCGCCGAAACTCGGCCGAAGCCTTACGGAATTTGATGTATACTGCTGTGTCTTTGCTATGAATAGCCCTCCGCCTCAGAGCCGTCACTTGGTTAGCCCGCGTAGCGCATGAGGCATCCCACCACTGTGGAGAACGAGGCTGTGAGGCGGGGCCAACCACCCTCTTCGGAATATGCGCCTTGGCCGCGCTCTGGAGAAGAGACGTAGTGGAGGCCACCGTTGCTTCAAATTCCGGTTCGGCCACACCAGCCTCCAACATCCGACGGAAGCCGTTCCAATTTGCTAGCGGGTAGTGCCAGCGTGTCCCACTCTTGGTGTGGGTGGCAAGCAGAGCATCGGACTCCAGAAGTATGGGGAGATGGTCGCTTGAGCCGCCCTGGAGCGTCAGCCAAGACAGAGTGGGCGCCAAGTCAGAAGTGACGAACTCCAGATCCAGTCACTATCGGCAGAGGACCGGGCATGACGAATAATATCGCCCGTATTAAGCAGGACCATCCTACCTTCATCTTCTAACCAGTAGACAAGGAGGGTACCCGGCGCGTTTACCTCCTGACAGCCCCAGAGCGTATGATGCGCATTGAAGTCACCCAAAAGAATACATGAGCGGCCAGCAACCCGTAAAACGCGATCCAGAAAAGACCGATCCACCGAGCGCTGGGAATCGTATACATTGGCGAGAGCCACACGTTGACCATCGAGAGAGAATGAGATCATGCACGCTTCGACCCCGCCACCCCTGGGTGGGGGTATCTGGGTAGGGTTGAGACGGCGATCAACTAGAGTAGCGACCCCGCCGCCCCTCCCGAGCGGTTGGTGCGGACGGTCAACACGGAAGACCTCGTAAATAGCAAAGTCTAAACGAAGAAGGTCATGGGGTTGAAGCCATATCTCTTGAAGCGCAATAACGGACGGCTGATGGATGCGGATGAGGTTAAACAGTTCTCCAAGTCGGGAGTTAACGCTTTTCGTGTTCCACTGAAGAAGGGCGAAGTTATGTAGCCCCATCTTGGTGTGTGGGAGGGGGAGCTGAGCGCCTACCAGTGGGGGCGGAGACAGCGACATAGCTCTGAGGACTAACGGTGACGCCTGAAGAGTTGCCAAAACGGCCCACAACTTGATCCACCAAGACGGAGAGAGCAGCATCCAATTGTTGAGGAATAGCTGGTGCCCCCGTGAGAAGTTGCGCCACAACTCGGATAAGGGTCTCCAGCAAGTCGCGAAATTCGGCCACGCCCCAGTATGTGGTGTTATCCCCTGGGGCTGGGAGGAGGGCGGCTGTTGCGAATTCTCCGAGGAAGTAATGCGGGCCTGCGTAATTTGGGGAGGAGAGGCCCGTTGCTGGACAAGCTGGGGTCCGGGAGCTCGAGACCTGGTCCGACGGGAGACCTGAGCATAGCTCCGTGATTTGGCCAACTCGCGGGCCTCCGGAAACGGAAGGTGCCCCGTGCGCTGTAAGGTGACCACCGTTTTCTCGAAACGTAACTTCGGGCAGTGACCATCCTTGCAGTTGTGCGCACTCTTGCAGTTAACGCATTTTTGTGGATTCGTACACGGGGTCATTTGGTCATAAACATGGTCCTGGCCACATTGGGCACAGATTTCGAATTGCACCGAGGCTTTACACTCCTGGGCAAAATGGCAGAAAAGGTGACACCTGTAACATTGGCTAGGACCCGCCTCATAATCGAACAGCCAGTAAGAGGCGCAGTAGAACATAACTCGGTGGGGGGCCTGTCCAGGAAATCCCAAAACAAACGCCGAGCTACAGCCCCCAAAGCGACGGATACTGGAGATCGCCACACCAGTGTCACGTAGAACCTCCAAAATGTCATCCCGTGTAATATTTTGCGGTACTCCGATAATCTTCTTGAACACCGTTGACGTAGTGGAGTTACCCGTCCCCACCGTGTAGGTGACGTCACCGAGAGCGAGAGTCTGCAGGATACTTTGTCGTTGCTCCTCCGTGGCAGCGGAGACCAGTAATTCACCGCTTTTCAATGCTTTCGCTTCCACCCCCCTCCCGAAAGTGGACTCTACCAAACGATGCAACGCCTTCGTCCCAAGTTCGTGGAATTTTTTTGATCCCACAGCGGGGCGCAATTTGAACGGGAAGTCCTTCGTCCGAAGCGGGAGGATAGTCACTCCCTCCTGCCGTTCGTGTGTGCGCGCCTTTTTTCTGCCTCTCTCTACCGTTGTAAAGCCCGATTCTGGGAAATCCTTCTCGCCCGAGCTCATCAACATGGCCGACCCCTCATCCACACCAAAGACTATAGAAGCTTACGCTACATAGACTGGTTTGTGCTACTGAGAAAAGGTTGACCATTTTTTTCAAGCATCAGCGCCCCAAGTAGTAGTGGAAGTAACTATTCATTAATAAAATAAGGCCACGCGAGCAGCTGATCCGTGGGACGCGGGTCTTCTCTTCGCCAAGATAATGGACAAAGCTACGTGTAGATGATAATTTTTAAGTTTTCTTTTTCCCCTCCCTTCTGTCTTGAAATGGATCGCGAAAAACCTTTAGAAACTATTAGTAGTTAATTTTGTGCATTTCGTAAATGAAAAAATGGTAGAAAGAAAACCAAAACATTAACTTTTTTTAGGTTCCCAAAAGCGTAAGCTTCTATAGTCTTTGGTCCACACTCAGCCCGGCCACTTCGAAGGACTTGGCCGTAGCCAACTTAAACAATAACGGCAATGCGAAAGGGAAGGAAAGGGGTGGGAGACAGAAAACAAAAGGGAAAAGGAACAAAAAAACTGGGGCTAAATAAGCAAAAGAACCGTAAAACAAAACTTACAAAACGGAGAGCAAAAAACTGCGATCAACTCGCATGACGAATGACGATTTCTACTCCCTCCGTTTCTTACGCTTATTTCTAGTTTTTCCAGAACGGTGTGGTGGCGCTACGTACTTCTTCCCTATAACGCATTCCAGGGGGGGGGGGATGAAATTTCCATAAAAAAATAAGCTCTTTTTTCCCCCTTCTGGGCCTCTACTTATTTTCTATCTCTATGGTTCAAGCACGGCCAACTTCGATCGCGCGTACCGCGCTTTAGCGGCCCCGTCAATCGCCTCGCATCAAAGATAATATAACTCCGTACCCTAGATTGGAAATCAAGCTCCTTGCACGTAATGCAGGTTTTTACTGAGGTCCCGGTGGAAGTCGGAATAAACCGCCTCCATAGAGCCGCTGCTGGCAGGGCTACCGACATCTAGTTAAAAAGTTTTAGTGAAAATTGCGCCGTGGTTTTTGACTTGCGGTTTTCAAGACACCAGATATTTTTGCGTTATATTGTTTTAAAACAATAATGGATCATGCCTGTAGCTCTAAAAAAAATTCTAAACGAAAGAAAACTAAAGGTAATACAATTTTGGGTTATCTATTGAAATTCCTTATTTCTCACCCTGCTATTGAGCCTGATTTTTCCGAATTCCGGTGCGAACTCAGTATTCAGTAAAAGCCTCACGAGAAAACGGGCTATCGAGAAACGCCGAGCACGGGGAAAAAAGGGATTTTTTAGCTTTTTTTGATAACAAAGCCTGTTGTAGTCGTACTCTAAATGTATATTTAGTCCATGGATATGTTATGAGTCACAGGTGCAAAATAATAATAAAGAAAGTCATGATCTACATATCCATTTGCGACTTTTGAGGATATATTTTTATAAAATTATTCAAATATAAGTAATTTTGTACAAAATAAAACCTTATATTTGGAATTATTTTCAGAATTAAACTGAATATTCATATAAATTAGTACTAAAAGCTCCAAAATATAGCGAGTGATAAAAATTGGTATTTCCAATGCAAAAATGGGATAAAAGGGATTTTTTGTTTAATGAAATTATCACCAGAGGGAAATTTTAGACATCAAATGTGGAAGCCCTGGTTCAGGCTTAGTCGTCTGCTTCTTCAGTCAAGGAGGAAAAAAATGGAGTTGTCATTGGGACTTAAATGAACAGGAAAAACTTTAAACTGTAAGAAAATGTTTTATGAAGATAGTGGTAGACACAAATTTTGTTATGTATACAGTTGCGATTTGAATATTAATCTCAAAGTCAAAGTGTGAGTATTTTTGATTGTGTATCAGTGTGATGGTTATATGAAACTAGTAACATTGTAACCCTTGGTTAAACTAAACTTTTTTTTCTTCTTCCATTTTCAAAGAGGAACTCTAGAAGGGAAACGAAAATCACCTGGCTATAAAGACTTATTGAGTGACCCATTACTGAAATTTTCTGGTCTATACGAGGGTGGCTGCTCTGACTTATTTGTAACATGTCAACTTTTTAGTGATGGAAAGAGATTAGGGCTTCCAGTACAAACATCATATAAACCCTTTACAACTCGTTGGAAGTAATATAATTTGAAAATAATGAATAAATGGTAGTTTGGTTATTAAAATTATTTATACTTGTTAGTTGGAATGAATGGTTGATCCTTCCACTAAAAATAAGTGATTTACCACGAAATACTTGTCTTGCTTTTACTGTGTGGGATGTTTACGGTCCAAGGAAAGCCATTCCCGTTGGAGGTACAACTGTATCAGTTTTCGGGAAATATGGGTAAGGGTGCTTATTACTTGAAAATATTGTGTATCGATATGCATAGGCAATTATAAGAAACAATATAATTCTTTAAGTTTAACATTAGTTATTTTTTGCAGTGCCTTAAGGCAAGGAATGCATGACTTGTGTTTGTGGCCAAATGTAGAAGCTGACTGTAAATGTAACTCTTCAACACCGGGAAAAATTGAGAGTCATAAAGAACAAATAGTTCGTCTTTCAAAAGTATAAGAATTTAGGTTTTTATAATATGAATTTTGGTACTAAATTTGGTTTCTATAGCTTACCAAAAAGCACAGAAATGGTAGAATGATGAAGGTTGATTGGTTGGATCGGTTAACTTTTCGGGAAATTGAAATGATTCATGAACGTGGAAAGAGAAACTCGAATTTTATGTACCTCATGATTGAATATCCTTCAATTGTTTATGAAGGACTAGAATACACTGTTATGTATTTTGAGAAGGTAACTACTCTGAAAAAATTTAATATGGCGCCTTTCAAGGTATTTCTCTGTATCGTCATTCTTTTTTAGGATGCGGAAGAAAAGTGTAGGAGACACCACCAAGCTGACATTGTAATAGTCCCTGATCCGGAAATAGCAATTGAAAACCTTGTAGAAAGTAAACATCACAAATTAGTCAGGAGTGTTCGAAGTGGTCTAAGTGATCGGGACCTAAAACCAAATACCCAAACTAGAGACCAGTTAAATGTAATACATGTCTTCTAGATGTTTGGTATTTAAATGACAAAAGGGTATTTTATTTTTAGAAAATTGTTAATTATCCTCCAACTAAAGTATTAACTTCCGAAGAGCAGGATTTGGTTTGGAAATTTAGATTTTACCTAACTTCCCAAAAGAAGGTATGATTTTTTAGGATAAAGCAATTAAATATTTATTTTCTTCATTTCGTTTTCCATTATACAGGCATTAACGAAATTTTTGAAATGCGTCAATTGGAATGTTCCTGGAGAAGCCAAACAAGCGCTTGAACTGCTTGGAAATTGGCAAGCTATGGATGTTGAAGATGCTTTAGAGCTACTATCACCGGCCTTTACACATGCTTCAGTCCGCCGATATGCTGTAACTAGACTTCAACAGGCGCCAGATGAAGTAATTTTATTGGGAGATCCAATTTTTGGCAAATTGTCAATGGGAATACCTAAAGTATTTTCACAATTTGGTTTGCTGAAAGGTTTATCTGATCTGCTGTTGGGATGTTAAATTTTTCATATGCTGCTGACAAGAAAACCTATTTTATTGATTTGGTGATAGGCAATCCAATTTTTAGCATGCATTTACAGGGAAAATTTTCATAATTGATTTGGCAATGGTAAATTCAATGTTGCGCATGCCGTTGACTGTAAAACATACACCATCTGGTGATCGGTTTAATTTTCTGTGTGCCATCAATGGGAAAACATATGCAATCCTGCGACTTGATATGCCATTTTACACATGCTGTTTATGGAGAAACTTATTTTCAATTACTAGCAATGGAGCTCATATTTTTTGTGTTACATTTGATGTATATTTTTGAGAATGTGGATTGTCAACCCAAAATTATGATAAATATGACAGAAAATTAAATTAATATATATTTCTAGGACTTGTTGCTGTACCTCCTTCAGTTGGTACAAGCTTTAAAATATGAAAACTTTGAAGAAATATTTACTGGGCTAGATCATAGAAAGGATTCAAATATTTCAACTACATCCGGCGATTCAGTAGCTGCTCAAGATAATAAGTATGTTGGTTTTTGTAAATTTCTTTTATTGTTGTTACACGTATTCGGTTTCTTTAGGTCAGATAATTTTTTCAAAGAAAACTATAGCCATACGGATTCCTCTATTGAGACCAGAAAAGAACGAGATGTATTTGAGGATGATAATTATAATCAGGACATTGGAAATGTATTATTATTTTTTTTATAGTTTTAACAAATGATTTGATTTCTTAAATATTTTCAGTGTGATTTAGCCTCATTTTTGATTAATAGAGCTTGCGCTAATGACACACTGGCTAATTTCTTTTATTGGTGAGTGTGAAAGTTCCCGAAGGAATTAATTATTCAATTGTTTATACTAAAATTTTGAATTTTGTTCCAGGTATTTATTAGTGGAATGTGAAGATCAGGAAAGTACAAAAGACTGTAGTCTTTCCAAAGAAACCCAAATGTACACAACTGTAATGAAAAGATTCAGTCAAGCTCTTAGCAAAGTTCGTTGTACTATTTTAACCAAATTTAATCTTAGTGTAACCAAATTTTTTTTTCGAGGGTGGGAAAGATCTCCGTTTACGTCGTTCCCAGTTAGCCAGGCAGCAAAATTTTGTCGATAAACTTGTCCTACTGATGCGAACCGTCGCCAAAGAAAGTGGAAATCGGAGGAAAAAAGTTAGATTTTGGTTAATTTAAAGATTATTGTAATTTTATCTTTAAATACTTTACAGATTGAAAGGCTACAATCACTGCTATCCGATCCTGAAATTAATAAAATCAACTTTACCAATTTTGATTCTTTGCCTTTACCTTTACATCCTGAAGTTAAGGTTAAAGGGATTCTGCCTGAAAAAGCAGCCCTTTTCAAAAGTGCATTGATGCCAGGAAAATTGACCTTTGTAACAGTCGAAGGTGTAGAATATGTGGCTATCTTTAAACATGGAGATGATTTGAGACAAGATCAGTTGGTTTTGCAAACAATAACTCTTATGGATAAAGTAGAAATTAATTATTGATATGCAATTTGCCAATTTTATTATTTATATTAATTGAACTTTTTACAGTTGCTTAGAAGAGAAAATTTAGATTTAAAGCTCACTCCCTATCGGGTTTTGGCCACAAGTAGTAAACATGGTAAACTGAAGCAGGATTACTTGCTTTGTTAGTTTAGTCAAGTTTTGTAATTTTTCTTTTAAGGGTTTGTTCAGTGCATTGAGTCAGTAGCTGTAGCGGAAGTTTTAGCCACTGAAGGCTCCATTCAAAATTATTTTAGGAAGCATGCACCATCTGAAACAGGAACATATGGAATAGCTTCCGATGTTATGGATGCATATGTCAAATCATGTGGTATGTAAAATAAATTCTAATGTTTACTTTTTTTTGGTTATAAATACATAATTATTACTTTAAGCTGGATATTGCGTTATAACGTATTTATTGGGTGTTGGAGATAGACATTTAGACAATTTACTATTGACCAAATGTGGTAAGTTTGTTGGAATTTGTCCATAAAGACATTCTTATGCTTAAAATAAAATTTTTTGGTAGGTAAATTATTCCACGTTGATTTTGGATACATTTTGGGTAGTGATCCAAAACCTCTCCCACCACCCATGAAGTTAAGTAAAGAAATGGTAGAGGCAATGGGAGGAATTAATTCAGAACATTACCAAGAATTTAGGAAACAGTGTTATACCGCTTTTCTACACTTAAGAAGGTAAGTTATTTAAAATTTTGTGTTATTACACTTAATTAAATTTTGATTTTGACTTTCAGGAATTCTAATTTGATACTTAACTTGTTTTCTTTAATGGTTGATGCTAACGTTCCTGACATTGCCTTAGAACCCGATAAGACTGTCAAAAAAGTATGGCAGACAACTTATTTTGGGTATTTTTTACTAATTTTTTTTTTAAGTTGCAAGATAAATTCAGATTGGATTTAAATGATGAGGAAGCAGTTCGTTACATGCAAAATGTCATTGATATTAGTGTTAGCGACGTGATGGCTGCCCTTGTAGAACAAATACATAAATTTGCCCAAGTAAGGAAAAATGGTTCTTAGAAAATAGTACAACCTATAACAAATGGGTGTTTATGGAAATTGACATAATTCTTTTTTGTAGTATTGGAGAAGGTGAAAGTATGCAAAATGCTTTTTGTATTGTACAGTTTAATATTGTTATGGTATATTGAAATTTGTATAGATTACACTGTATAATAAATAATTTAAAACCTTTGGTCCAACAGTGATTAAACTTAGGAATAATTTTTACCTTCCTTGACGTAAGGAATGTATTTTTTTCCACATTGAAGTATTGACTAGATCATAACAGTGAAAATTAGCAAAAACAAGCAGTATGCTGGTAAAATATCACACAAGATTAAAAAAGTTTCACATCAAGGAACAGGCGTGAGTGAAAAAACAACATGTACACCGTTTATTTAGAGGAGTAGGCGGGATTAGGTCTAAATCTTCATCATCAGGTGTGGAATCCAAATTATAACCGTCTTTTTTCAGCTGGTTAGTTATTTCTTTATCGGAAGACTTGCTTGTGGAATGAAATTCAAACTCCTCGTCACTATCGCTTTCCCAACTAACCAAAGGTTGTTCATCTGATTTGGTTACAACAGTTAAGATGGAAGATTTATTTGGCACAGGTAATCTACTTTTGAAAAGAGAAAAATCACATTTTGAGCTAATAAAAAGGACTAATAACAAACATTACCTGTTCCTCGGGATTAATGAACATTTTTGAGGTTCTAAACCATCACTTTTTGCTTGTTGTCTAATTTTTTTGGCTTCTTGAATTTGGCGTTCAAGCCTTCTCTGTAGTTGAATTGTACTCATTAGTCGTGGGTGTGATTTTGGCAGTGAATTTTCTGCGCTGTTTTCTAATTGCTCTGTTGACTATAATATTTAAAATGTTTATTACCATTAAGTATTTTTTTTTATAACAAGTTGTTTTACGTCTTTGGCCATAAGACTTGGGCGTTCATATGTTGCTGGGTCAAGATCATCATCGGATTTTACGCAAATTTCGTGTTCTAGTTGCGAATAACATATTTTACTATGTGGCTTGGTAGAATCGCTATCGATACCACTATCTTCCATAATATAATTATTTAATGTGAAAAAAATTACTGTCCATAGTCGTAATATTTGGAACAGCTCGAACAGCTGGTAAAATATTTTAGCAGACGATGCAACATAGAGGTCTTACCCAAAGACTATTTATACGCTTCGCTTACTAGACAGCAGACTTGGAATTAGCGGGAGTCTTGGGGCCAATGGCTCTTAATAAAAATCAGTGGGCTCTTAAAATAAATCATTCGAACGGGGGTTGCGGGCCACCGAGGCTCTCAATTTAATTAAAAAATATTTATTAAACATTTTACGGAAATTTCTGGAACATGATGTATACGCCGTTAGAAATGATTATGTATGATATTATAATATACTTGCTTGTTTTAAAAAATATCACTATTTCCAAGTCTGCTAGACACATAGAAATCTCATAGGTAACTAGAATGCTGCCGCCTACGGCCGAGCTTGACGCCAGTTTGCCTTGAACCTTCAGCCAATGAGAGGCCGTAGAGTGGTTCCGCCAAGGAGGATAATAATCCTCCTTGGCTCCGCTAATATAGCGGGAGATAGGTGACGTCATTCTCTCTGGTGACATTAAATTCTTGGCAGAACCACTCTTTGAGCTCTGATTGGCTGAGATCTGGCTAACGTCTGCCACGGCGTTTGGCCCATTTGCCAGTTACACGGCAGTATTCTAGTTACCTATGAGATTTCTATGGCTAGACAGGCGTTTCCATACAAAAAAACCTGTTAACACCATTGAGTTGGGAATAAATAGAGGTACAACTAAATCTGGCTGGCGCGGGACCAATTTCATTCGATAAGGAGACTTTATCAGTTTATCGTTCTACCGTGGCGGCATCTGTCTCTAGTGGTGGAAACTATATTGCAATTGAATTTTTTAGCGAATCTGATGCGAAATTGAAATGCCTGATTTCTCGTAACAAACAAACCTTTGAAGTTGTTTAAAAATAATTTTATTCTGTCAACACAATCCTTTTTAACTCAAGTTACGGTGAGTTAGCTAATAATTATTTATTTTTAGCCATGTAACTTTACAAAATATAGATGGCGCTACCACCTAATTATAAAGATGAATTTCGTACAGTTTTATCAGAACAGGTCCCGCGTAACCATGGCAACCAAAATCGTAATTGTAATTCTAGCAGTATTATTCCCAAATATTATTAATTCAAAATAATAACATAAAAACAGAAGGTGACCAGTTTAATAATTCCAAATAATGGGAGATGACCTATTAATCCAAGGTTTATATTAATTTCTATGCATAGCGACTCCGCTTACTACCGCCGCGGCCGCACGTCGAGGTTTTATGTAGAGTCCATTCGCTCGCATCCCTCGAACGAGTCGAACTGTCTAACCCCCCTCTGGCCTCAAACCCTCAATCATGAACTATAAATTAAATGCCTCAATCCTCTAGTCTCACTTTCCCCCGAGTACGGTAGGCTACCTGGCTACGCGGTAACGGACCGGGGACTCTGGAGTTACGGGGCCTAGAGAAAGAGAGATAATAGAGTGTTGTCATCTTATACGATTTTGAAAACTTGTAACGTCACAGCTGTAGTGTTAATAGTGGCCGCCATGACAGTTACCGTTTTTTATCAATTGGCAAATTACAACGGTGACGTCGCAGGGTTTCAGACGACAACACTCTATACGGTAAATTACGAATGTCTTCTAGGCTATGGTAGTAGTCTTAGGTGAGATAGTACTATATTGTACTATTCATGTGGTACTCATAAAATAAAGTTAACTATTTTGAAAACGTGTAAAGTTAATGTTACCAACATAATCTAACTTCTAAACATGTAGTATAGGTTTTTTTAGGCTTATAAATGACTTTGGAACATTTTATATAAGACCAGTTTAATAATTCATAAGCTAGGGGGTCACTGGTCATAAGGACCAGTTTAAAAAAATCCTTATTTCCAAGGCTGCTTGGGTCATGATTGACATTGACCAATGTTAAAGGGGCTCGAACCATAGAAATCTCATAGGTAACTAGAATGCTGCGCCTACGGCCGAGCTTGTCGCCAGTTCGTTTTGAGCCTTCAGCCCTTGAGAGGCCGTAGAGTGGTTCCGCCAAGGAGGATAATAATCCTCCTTGGTTCCGCTACTATCGCGAGAGCTAGGTGACATCATTCTCCCTGGTGACCTTAAATTCTTGGCAGAACCACTCTTTGAGCTCTGATTGGCTGAGATCTGGCTATCGTCTGCCACGGCGTTTGGCCCATTTGCCAGTTACCCGGCAGCATTCTAGTTACCTATGAGATTTCTATGGCTCCAACATAGAGATAGAAAAGAAATAGAGGGAAGATTACCACGTTAAGGCACCCCTGTTTTTGACCGGGAAAATTCATCCCCCCCGCGCATGCATGAAAGCGGAGATGGGCAGAATTTGCAACGCCATTTATCCTTCCTTTGATCAAATGACAGTTGATTTTCAAGAAGGCATAATGTATTTCGTTTCACCGCGTGTCGATGGCGCCACATAATCTGCCCATCTCAAGGATTCCTACATTGTCGAAAAGGGGCTCGGCACTCGCGGTCAACTTCGCCAGATACAATAGTGGCTCTATTTCTTTTCTATCTCTATGGGCTCCAAAGTTCGGTGGCAAACTGAGTGTTAAGTCAGTAAAGTGCGAAATTTACGGTTGACTTTGCCCGCCTCTGCCAAGGCCGAATGAGGGGTTGGGGGGGGGGATGAATAGCATGCTCAATTTTCTTTTTTTTTGCCACCAAACTTTGTAGCCCCTTTAAAGTAACTTTTAGTTAAATAATAAAAATATTTTATCTTGATCGTAAATATATTTATTAAAATTCTTTATCTTTCAAATTATCCCAATGTGTATCCGTTTCGGGTGTTCCCTCTCCATCGCATCGTTTTGACGTTGGCCGTCAAAGGTTTGGGTAGGACTGTGTGAACAAGCCAAGCCCCTTTTTACACACAATCCCTATGTATTTAGGGATTGTAGTGTATTAGGTTCACGTACAGTGTAGTCCGCCGCCGCCGTTCGTTCGTTCAATTACTCTCGAATCGTTCGCAATACAAAATCAAACGATACGTCAGTCGATTAAACTTAGAAAACCCTCGTCGCCATTGCCAATTATTTTTGAATCGGGTGCTAAGACGTTGGTCATTTGCCCAATTTAGTAGACCACCACGCTTCTTGGCGATTAAAATTTAAACGGATTTCGCGTTATTACTCTTGAACCGTTTGCGTTACAAAAACACCAAATATGCCAATCGATGGGGACTATTAAAACCTAGCTGCCACTGTTAAAAATTTTGAAATTGAAAAACAAGAAGATGGTCATTTGCACTTTCCAATGGGACAGAATCCAAATTTCATCGAATTTCGAATTTCCCGCATCACCCAAGATAAACCAGATAGCTTGAAAAGAGGTATCAATTAGGTGTTACTAGGCTCTTATTTATTTCACGAGTTCTTGTTAATTATTTTATCTGTTCCAAAATTCACGTTTGCTACTATTTTTACCTCTCCGAGGGGATTATGTCCTCTAGGAGGGGTTTTACAATCACCGTGTCTGTCTGTGTGTCTGTGTGCTGCGAACGCGTTACCGGGGCAAAGTCAAAAATTGTGTTTGCAGTCTAAAGGGAGGCAAAACCACCGCGTGACGGTGAGCGTTAACGGACGATTTTGCGGTTGGGTTGGGTGCGGTTGGTTTTTTCGTTAACGCTCACCGTCGCGACGGTTTCAACTCAGTTTTATTGGAAAGTTTGTTTTTTGTAATTTTTATGTGTAGCGTGGGAATGTTGAGTTTGTGTTATGGCGGTTGTGGGTGATGAGATTGTTGTGTATGCGTTTAGTATGTACGGGTGTTTTGTCTCCAACTTCTTCTTATTGACTTTTGGGACGAACCGAGTGCTGAGGGTTACGATAAACGTCTAAACGTCCAAATGGCAGGGTGGTTTCCACTAATTGTTTACGGTATTCGTCATAGTATCAATTTGCGATCGCATTGGGCGGGATTCGAACCCGAGGCCTCCTGCATGACAGGCGAGTGTTCTACCACAGAACCGACGATACATGTTACAGTTCAAAGAAAATTACAAGCTCAGCTTAAGTGGAAGAGTATATTAATAGTTTTTGAAGTCTAAATTTTTTACGTATGAAAATTTAAAGGTCAAATCTTGTTTTAGCGCAGTCAGCAGATAAGATGGTTAAAGGGTAGAACCCGTTAGTTTTTTGTAATTTATTTCGTTTTTCAGTCGTATATTTTTATCTATTGTGTGTTTAGCGTATTAGTTTTCAAGCGTAATCGTTCATTTATGAAGAAAATACCGAGTTGTATACATCGTGCTCTTACACTTATGTTGGTCTGGTTTTTAACTGGGTCGTCATTACTTCGTAATTTATTTTAAACGTTTTCTCGACTGATTAAGATGTTTAATGCAGTTCATCAATTCGGTTCGTTCGTTTTTATTTATAAAGAGCCCTAACTATTCCGTCTACGGTCCTTTATTGATATACGAGCTGTCGTTTAGTCAAGTGGCTTTCTGTGCTTTATGAATGGTAAGTTTTTCGCTTCTTATTAATACATTTTTTATTGGTGTGGATATTTGGACATCTACGATTCCTAATGCAGTCATTGATTTCCTGGGTGTGCGAGTCATTATATGATATTGGAAATTGGACGGCATTGGTCTTTTTCATGCGGTAGGTTTCACAACGTCAACAAGAAGTCTACGAGTCGTCCACTACCAGATGTTGAATATAGCTATTCTACGGTATCTTCATCAAGGGCGAGTGTTGAAATAAAATGAGCGTTAAAGATGTGGCAAGTATTTCGTGAGCGAGAAAAATACAAATACCCTCTGTAGATATTTCTTTCATTAAAATTTGCTTAGTATTATATTTAACTGTAAATAGGGTTAAATTCAATTGTGCATTGTTTTAGTACGTTGTAACTACTTAATTTATATTATTCTGAATAAATTAAACTCGGTTGTTTCGTCTCAATTATTTTAATTATAATAAAAAATTTATATCGGGCGGGATTGAACCGCGATTACGTTTTTAGTAAATAACTCTGAATTGCGGAGATATCTTTAAGGGTCGTCTCGAGAAATTAATACCACTAGGGACATATCTTCCGAGGAGAGGTATATTTTGGCTTACCAACTTGTTGTTTTTGCTATACACGGTGGTTGTTGGTGAATAAGAAGGGCATTGTAATGAATTTTTTTCGTTCAATTTAATAGTCTGATTTGATACGATTTTTTTGCACAGGGTGAATGTTTTATATCGGGTTTGATTATTTACTGTGTTGGACATTTTCTGGTGTGAATCGTCATACAGGGTGAATGTTTTATTTGGCCTGTGATTTTTGAAATCACAGGGGTGAATGTTTTATATCGGGCTGTAATTATTTACTGTGTTGTAGACTTTATGGAAATTCTGGTGCTCATTTTATTGTGAATGTTTTATATCGGACTGTGGTTATTTACTATGTTAGAGGCTTTCTGGGGCGAATTTTGATACAGGGTGTGTTACATACCAACTACATTCAACTATGAACTAAACCGCATTCGAATTTCCCACGCTCCGCCTAGTGTTAAAACTCTAAATGGCGCTACCTGAGCTGCATAGGAGACTTTGCTTAGCTACGTAGTAACCCCCGGGTTTTGGGGCATTCTTGTTCCCGGCTCGACCATGAGCGCTAGCTCCTGTTTTTCCTCTGGTATTATATGTATATCGTCTATCTTCATTAAACTATATGCTTAACCAAACAAGTGTAATTAATGAACATAACAAAATGGCGACGGAGATATGATCTCAACACTGAAAAACAACTCGTAATTTTGACGAAAAATACGGGCAGACGAGATCCTACGATCGAATATCAACGACAATCATCATGGCAATGATTGGCCACGTAAACGTTTTCGACAACAAGAAGGAATCTTGGGAGCAATACGCCGAACGGTTGGATGCGTACTTTACTGCCAACGGAATCACAGATGCCGGTAAGAAGAAAGCTGTTTTACAGACTATACTAAACCCCGAGACGTTTACCTTGTTACGGGATCGCCTACGGCCTGCCGACATCGCCTCAAAAACTTACGATGATCTCCAAGTGGCGTTAACGAAACACTTCAACCCGGCGCCGCTGCGCTGTATAGCGCGCCTCCGCTTCCATAGACGCAACCGTCAGGAGGGCGAATCGTTAGAAGCGTTCATCGCTGACTTACAAGCGTTATCCGTAACAATGTAAGTTCCGCGACAGCGACGAGATAATTTTCGGGGTAAACGATTGTGCAATGCAACAGAAACTTATCGCAGAGGAGGAAGAAAAGAAAAAAGTTACACTAGAACGAGCAACTGCTCTCCTAGTGGCAATGGAGAGTGCGAAATGAACGCCGAAGATAAAGCGAAGGCGGCGCCAGTAAATCAAATTCATACACCCAAAAAACCGACGAATAAATCAAACCGAAAACGCGACAACATTAGCACATCCGGGCGATACAGAAATGAACATCAGCAGTCAACTTCGAAGAGCTACACAGCACACACCAAGGAGTTGTCGGAATGAAGGTGGTGGCCAGATCTCGAATCTGGTGGCCCACCATCAACGCAGATATAGAGGCCATGTCAAACACATGTGGTACCTGTCGTCAACACACAGCACTACCAGCAAGGACATAACAACCATGGCCAGCGACAAAAACACCTTGGGAAAGAGCCCACATGGACTTCACAGGTCCAATAGAAAGAAAATACTTGTTGCTCATCGTAAACAGTTACAGCAAATGGGTGGAGGTCTTCATAACTGCATCACAGACTACGCAAGCCGTGATAACATCCCTACGCCAATGCATATCGAGATTCAGTATCATGCTGACGCTAGTTACCGACAATGGCACATGTTTCTCGAGTAGCGAATTTGACGAATTCACTCGGAACAACGGTATCCATCATTTGAGAACAGCCCCTCACCACCCAGCGTCAAAGGCGCGGCTGAACGTAACGTGAGAACAATTAAAGATAACCTGAAAAAGATGTCTGACGTGAACTCCGAGGCCATGGATGTTATAAACAATGGTTTGAACACTCATAAGTCCGGATCTCTTGATGACAGACTGGCACGAATTTTGATTAACCATAGAAGATCACCTAATTCTAGCGGAAAATCCCCCGCGGAACTAATGTTTGGCAGAAACATCACTACCCGCATTGATCTTTGTCATCCAAAACATGCGATTTCCCGAACCACAGTGGACAATAACGAAAGAGACGTCCCACCGACTTACAAGTTAAACGACAATGTTTACGCCTACAATTTTGGTGTGGGAACAAAATGGTTCAGCGGTTTTATAACCCGACACTTGGGTAGAATGATGTACAGTATTGAAACTGACAGGGGAGAGATCCACCGCCACCAAAACCAGATACACCCACGTCATGCAATGGCAGTCTGACACCCACCAGGGCTATAATTGCACCCGCACAAAATTGCAGTCCACCACCCATGGCGCCAACTGCACCAAGTCCAGTACAGTCCACGCCAGAAAGAGATCTGGCACCTCCGGCTTTAAACAAGGGATCCGAAAAATCACCAGACGGCCCCGACACTGCGAGGCAATCACCGGTTGAGAGATGCACACCAAGGCGATCAGCGGATAGACCGGACCGAGAATCAACCTCGTCGACGACCAATCAGAGACTGGATTTCCCCCAAACACCACGCAACACAAACTCGACTGACGTTCCAACGCCGCGCAATACAAACTCGACGGAATCCAACATAAGGCAAAACAATACCACGCCAACTGAAGCGCAGCGCATCAAAAATTCGTTCGCCAAGACAAAAGGATCACGGCAGCCAAAGAGACCGGCTCGTTATCGATGTTAGTGACCGGGAAAAAAACCCTTCGTATTGTGTAATCTTTAAAGGGAAAGTGTTGTTACATACCAACTACATTCAACTATGAACTAAACCACATTCGAATTTCCCGCGCTCCGCCTAGTGTTAAGACTCTAGATGGCGCTACCTGAGCTGCATAGGAGACGGGGCATTCTTGTTCTCGGCTCGACCACGAGCGCTAGCTCCAGTTTTTCCTCTTGTATTATATGTATATCTTTATCTTCATTAAACTATATGCTTAACCAAACAAGTGTAATTAATGAACATAACAGCAGGGGCGGCTTAAGGGCCGGGCAACCCGGGCAACTGCCCGGGGCGCCGTTTTGAGAGGGGCGCCAAAATTGAGTTGTGCGCCTTTTTAGTTTACCAAGAATTGGATTTCTTTATAAAAATTTTAATGAAAGCATAACATAATTTGAAAAATCCTTAGCTAATTAGAAATACAAACCGTTTTCCCAACCAAAATGTCCAACATCGTCGATGATTGTTTTTTTGCGACTATTTATTTTAAAATAGTAAATAAACCATAAAACTACGGTGCTTAGTTCTGACGGATAAAGCATTTCCCTGGTATTTCAATTATAAACCAAGGTATGTAATATGAAGAAGAAAAAGTGGTTGGGCGATACTACAAGAATAGAAGTGTGTCAGAATTTTTAGCCCGGTGTACCTAGCAACAGGGGCCATACCACCGGAGGCCTATCATCATAGTGCCCTACGCCAGCGTCCCCAAGCCCGGACAGGTGACAAATCCAGCATGGGTAGTAGCGTGGGTCTAGCCAGTAAGAATTTGCCTGTACACCGATTACGTAATCATTAATGAGTTCAGATGATTACGATGAGTACAGAATGATTACGATGAGTACAGAATGATTATGATGAGAACATAAGGATTACGATGAGTACACAGGCAACCCAAAACTTTAAAATTGTTACAGATGAGTAATTGAGTACGGGATAATTCCAATGAATAAGCGTGATTACAGATTATTACGCACTTTACAAATGATTACAAGTGATTACAGATGAGTACGCGTTATTTCATAATGATTACGGTGATTACAGATGAGTACGAAGATTACAAATGAGTACAAAGGATTGCAGAATAATACGTAATCATTACAGTTAGGGTGTACACCGATTACGGGAAGTCGATAGCCCCTCGGGTAGTAGTACCCTACTACTGATGGTCGGACCTTTGACGCAAGCCACTCAACCCAGCAGAAGGTGCAGCAGCAATGAGCGGACCAATTCTCACTACAGCCGTGCGAGTAAGAGTGGATGCTATAGCAACTCCTTCCGAAACCCTACCTACGTAGGTAAAGAGTCATACCCTTTGTAGAGAGCTCCTAAAGGGGAACGACGGGACACAGCAGTCCACATAACCCGGCACAGCTGACCACGGAGATCGCGGTGTGACTCCAAAAGGCCGGGAAACAGGACCAACGTGCCCTCACACGGAGGCCCGCCGCCCCACAGCAGGCTACCCAATCCGCCGAGGTGGCTAGTTTAAACGGACCCTCTCCGTTAGCCTCAGTCGAAGCTCAGTTTCCAGCCAAACCTGGCCAAAGTCGGAGGTGGAGATAGGACCATTTGATCAGAGCTAACATCTACCAGTGCGCCACCGCCCTTATGGGTTACAAGAGCCAGACCCAGACTCCCCGGTAAACCCACTAGTTATTGCACACTCTAACCAATTTAGGGCCACAAGAATAGAAGGAACCCCAAAGTAATACAGTACTTATATGTACTTGCTAGCTATTTCGTTGTCATTTATCCAGCTTTATGATAAATAAACTAGCAGGCCATTTTCAAGAATTCTATTTGTTTCTTAGACTATTATGAACCTGCATTTAATATTCTAAAATGCATTTAAATCGTTTTCGATGGCTAGTTCTTAAGCAGTCTATCAGTACGATTTAATCTGTCGTGTGTCCGTAGTTACAGTTAGTCTCTCTCTTCTATTTTACGCGCACGCGCAGAAAGCCATTTATTAGTTTCAGTTTAATAGTTTTTGTTAGATAGATATTAATTGAGTCACGTTGAATTGAATTAAGATGACCGAGAAATACAAGCATTCTGGTTCTTTTAAAAAAAAGTAAATTAAGAGAAGCCGTTAAAGCAGAAAAGCAAGCGACAGCTTTAAAAAAGTTCATAAGTGTAGGCCTCAAAAAATCCCGCAAAAAGTTTTTTAATTAAGTTGTTAAAGCAATTAAGGTAATGAATAAAAGAATAAAGTTTACTAAGAACAACCCGTGAGTTAAAGATAAAAATAATCCCTGGATATTTTTATTTTTAACTCACAGGTTCTTCGTAAACTTAATTCTTTTATTTCACATATTAACCGTGATACTATTCAGTATGGACATTATAATTAATGTACTTAAGGTATACTAGTCTTGCCACCTTACCTAGTGTTTCAAGCTCCATGTAAAATGACCCTGTACCATAAAGAAGGTATTAGATATGTTTACACAAAGTATTTAGAAAGTGATTAAAGGGATTATTTATTGTTATGAAAACCGTAAATTTATAACACGGTCATGTTAATGTTTTTACATGTGGTCAGAAATTTATATCCCGGTGCTCCAAGCGATCATACAGCCTACTACACCGCCGGTATCATCAGAATGCCCTACGCCAGCGTCCACATGCTCGGACAGGTGACAAAACCAGCATGGGTAGCAGAACCCCACCCAGCAGAAGGAGCAGCAATGGGGCGACCAGCTCGCCACTTCGCACACAGCAGTGGGATAGAGAGCGGATGCTCTAGCAACGCCAGTCGACACCCTACCGAGAAAGGTAGGGAGCCAAGCCCATTGGAGAGAGCTCCTAAAGGGGAACGGCGGGCACACAGCAGCCCACATAACCCGGCACAGCTGGAACCGGATATCCCGGTGGAACCCCAAAAGGCCGGGAGATGGGTCCGCCGTGCCCTCATACGGAGGCCCGCAGCCCCACAGCAGGCTACCCAATCCGCCGAGGCGGCTAGTTTAAACGGACCCTCTCCGTTAGCCTCAGTCGAAGCTCAGTTTCCAGCCAAAGCTGGCCAAAGTCGGAGGTGGAGATGGGACCATTTGATCAGAGCTAACATCTCCCAGTGCGCCACCACCCTTATGGGTTACAAGAGCCGGACCCCGACTCCCCGGTAAAGCCACCAGTTATTGCACACTCCGACCCCTTGAGGACCTTAATGTTTTTACAGGGGGGGGGGGGGTAGTTTAATTTAGTTACAAAATAACAGGGGCGCCAAAAATCCCCCTTGCCCGGGTGAAAAATATTTCTTGAGCCGGCCCTGCATAACAGGGTGAATGTTTTATATCGGACTGTGATTATTTGCTTCTTTGGAGACTTTCTGGAGCTAATTTTGATACAGGTGATTTTTTTATATCGGGCTTGATTATTTACGGTGTTTTGCATTTTCTGGTGCGAATTTTGATACAGGGTGAATGTTTTATTCGGACTGTGATTTTTGAAATCTGGGACAGGGGTGAATGTTTTATTCGAACTGTGAGGATTAACACATCAGCGGGATTGTGTGTACGGAAATGTCTTTGACATCTTGTTCTTTGTAATGGCTACGGACCGAAGGCCCGTTGTCTCCTTGGGGTCCATGGTGGTTTATGGGCAAAAGCTACCGTGCCCCCTTGGATCTTAGTGACGGTTTTTTTAATGGTGTAAAAGAGTTGTCCCCTCTGAAAGTTACATGGCACGCTTCTCCATCTCCCCCAGTTCATTTTCTTATTTATGGTCCCTTATTATAAAATTGGGATACTGGGGTAACGTTTGGTATGTTAGTCATTTTGTATTTTATTTTGTATCTTACGATTATGTTATCTCCGTGAATTCTTTGCAAATATATTTTAGTTATCGTTGAATGGCCAACGAAATGAACGTCTTTCTCTGTCGGTGAGTTGTAAAGGACACAGATGCCCATTGTCGTACGGAATTCAGGGCTTCGCACGCCTGGATTTTTATGGTGTGCTTTTATGCCAACCGAACCACGAATCCACGTAATTAAAGTAGCGCGGGCGCCCACGCCCAGTGATAGGCTAGGTCCGGAAAAGGGCGAGGAACACCATACTGGTGATTGGATGGTAACCAAGGGTCCCAGAACAAAACCTCGACGAGGAACCCAAAAGAAATTCGAGCCCTAGAGCCGAAGCAAGACAGAGTCGTAAACCAAATTAGCAAGGAGAACGCAACCCATCATAAGTCGTGCATTTTCTGGTGTACATTTTTCATTGGTTAGACGCATTATCATCGCCTGCTGCCGTTGGAACGGGAAAATTCGGAAATTGTCTTCCCCCCTTCCCGTAAAAAGTGCAGCGTAAAGGTTCTTCAAATGAAATTTGTACACAACACTGCGTTAGCATGTTTAAAGGCAAGCGTCGTTCTCCTTGTATTTGATGCTACTATTACAAACAGTATTTTTCAAGACTACAAAGCTATTCCTTGTTATAATCGTTATAATATTGTTTAAAATAATTAATGTGACCTATCACTAGATGGCGCTAGCGGCCTAAGCCTGCTAGGGGATGTGGGGGCAAGGGAAATAGTAAAGAGCACTTTTTAGAGGCCGGTCTCCAGCGACAGTCATGTATATTGAGCTTCTATTTTAAATCACTTCACATGGTACTTTAATTACCCAAATCTAACATGGTGACAGCGGCGGGATCACGCTCAATGTTTTTACTACAAGTACAAATTATTATTTCAAATTCGGATTAATTTCTTTTGTGTTTTATTTCGTGTTTCGTTGCCAACACGAGGATTTCGACTTCGTTCAAAATCCCTCCTGGTTTTGTTCCTGGGGCCTCCTCGTGGGTAGCTTACAACGAACGCTACGACATTTATGCCGCTGCTGCAAATTTACAAGCTACGCCAATTACACAACAACGTGCCACATTTTGGCATATTTTAAGCCCTTTTGGGCTTGCAATTGCTTCCAAACCAAACAAACTTCTTCCCAAACGTTTGGTCATTTCTACACAAGCTTGAAAACCAAGGCCTAGAAATAAGAATTTGCTGCACTACTGGCTTCCCTCATCACCACTTAAATTGTTTGTGGTGTTCACCATGACAAACTACGTAAGGAACTTTTATCTATTCCTACACTCACTCTTGACGATGCTGTACGCCGCTGCAAAGCAGATAAAACCTCTACTATCCATGGTGCTACCATTTCCCCCGACGTCCCTTCACAACACAGCGCACCCTCACCTGTTCCTGCTACTGATGTGTCCCTGGCTGCTCTCCATCGTCACCGTCCTCCGCTACAACCACGGATAACGCCGTCCCTACGTCCGTGGTTTCCATCCAACGCTTTTCGTCGTGGGAACCCACAGTCTTCTTAACCAAGACCGTTTCTTTCTTCCAATGACTCGTCCCTATTCGTATGCGTACTGCCTACCTTTTCAGCCGACTAGTACTTATCGGGCAGCCTCTCGTCGGGCTTCTTGCAATAACTGTGGACACTCACCTCCTGTGTGCCGTCCGTAACTCCACCTGCCTTAAATGCAACCGTCCAGCTCATTGGGTTGTAGTCTGTCGTTCTGCCCATGCGCTCCAAGAATTGGAGTACTTTCCCGACCCATCTCAAATCGCCGATATATGACTCATACGACTCCTCTCCACATTATGACTGTTGCAGTTGGTCACTTGTTCGTGAATTAATTCACTTACACACTCATGCTATTACAGATGATGAAATTTAAGACTGGGTTTTTTTTTAACCAACCTGTAAATTTCAAGATATAGTATACTGGGGTCCAAGTTAACATCATCTCATTGCAACTTTTTGAGTCTTTTCTTCCCAAGCCCAAGTTGCGCAAGCCGTTGTACACCGTCATAGCCTACTCAGGACATCCCGTGCCTATGGTGGGGGTGCTTGATGCACTGCTTCCTCTAGATTTCCCTTCTACGTTACTACGGACAATCGCACACCCATCCTTGGTGCCTCTGCCACCCTTCAACTGGGAATTATACAACACCATCACCATACACTTGTTCCTACCCCTACAACTAAGCTTGTAAAGCTAATAGCTGCTCTCCAATCTGGTCCTGACGCCCAGCGCCTCACGCTATCACCTGCTGACATTGTTGCTCGGTCTCACGCTGTCTTTGATAACTTTGGGGTAAATCCATGTCAAATCACCCGATGGCTCCCACGGCACCATTTTCGATTTCGTTTAAACTTTAACCACTTATATTATAGACCTTTTGAGCAGGAAAGCCAAATTTTTAGCTCTGAAATCGAAGTATTTTTGAAGATACGATTTTTTTAAATAACCTTGCAAGTAGTCGAGTGTTTTGACAAGTACAATTCTGTCATTTTTGAGCATTGATATCTAAAGATCGGTTAATATCACGTAGATGTATTTTTTGTAACGATTTTACTGGTGGTAAAGATAACTTAATAATCATTACGAGGTTCGAAAATAGTGTCGTTAATTTTATAAAAATCGGCGAATGTGCCATAAAAAATCGCATTACAGGTAAACAGACCAACTTCGTCGGTCTTTAAGACATCAAAAGAATTTTTTTTAAATTCATTAATTGACCTATATAGAATGAAATTAAGCCGGGGAATTCAAAAAAGCAACCAGAATTACTTGCGGAACTATACTTTTGGAGTTATAGGGGTTCAAATGTAACGTTTTTCTCAAAATCGGGAAAACATGGTAGTGAATAGTCGCGTTTTTGGCCATGTCGGATACTGAAACACAAAATAATGTTGATACCACCTGAAAGTACAGAATTCACTATATATCATATGAAATTTTCATCTTGTGTTTCCAAGTCGTTCAAGGTCAAACGTTAAGGTCAAAACGAACCCGATTTTTAAAAACTTAAAACTGAGCACTCCACGTCAAATCAACCAGGCCCATACCACTCAAGTCACCGAATATGATTAAATTTTTTGGGCAGGTGTAGTTATGGGTAAAACTAACCCCTGTACAGCAAAAGTGCTGAAAAAAGTTTATTTGGAAGTTATAGGATAAAATAATTGTTTTGCGATTTTCCGAAAATTCGTTGCACCCAAAGAATTAATAGCTATAACTTCAGTTCTAAGAGAGATAAAAATGTGATCGATGACTTATTTTAAAGGTAATGAAATCCTTAACACACCATATTATAATTAAAAAAAATAAAAGGTTTAAATATCTGGAAATTTGAAACTTGGAAGTAAGTTATTCGCAGATCCCCAAAATAGCTAAATTTAGGAAAATTAATTTTTGGCCTCTATCGACTTATTTCGACATAACATATTCTCTGTTAAAACATTTTCTTGGGGAATTAACGTTTAAAGGGAATATAACCTCTGGTATTTCTGTCGCCCTCCGAGGGTTCGAATATTGTCCGCTGCCTCCCATGGCTTTTCACACCTGTGGCGCTGATAATCGTTGATTGTGAAGGGAGTAAAGGATATTGATGGGGTCTTCCATAAAGAACGCGTTGGAGGTTCTATTCCCTTTAAGGAAGTTACAACCAAATTACCGTAGCCCCCCCCCCCCTCCAAGCAATTTTAGATTTTAGAAGTTTTCATACTTTAATTTATTTTTCCTTCTGGTTTTATTTTTTTTATTTCATGAGATATAAAAATTGAAATGTTATTATTTTATTACTTTTGGAATTACTAGCAAAATGTTACTGCACGGTTAGTACGGACATATGTAACATAATTACTCATAACTATGCCTCTATATAACATATGTGTATTAAAATTTTCAATGAGACCTTCGTTTCACAGCCACGAAAGAAATCACGAACGAACTACGCGCAAAACCGGTTTAACTTCCTTCCCTCCCCGCCAGACCTGGTTTTGATGACAAAAAAGCCGTCATCGATTGGAAAGTGACGTCAATTACGTCATATCTTGTGAACAAGGTCTCATTGAGAAGACGTTCTTTTTGGCACACTTACATATGATAAAATGGTAAAAGAGGGTTGCTCAACAACAAAATTGGTACCAACTTGCAATATGGCCTAAAAATTCAATTTTGGTGTCTAATAGTCCTTTAGATAAAAGGTCATTAAATCCGATTATAGAGTTTGTGCTGCTGCGATTGGACCTATAACTGGTCTGTCTATGGTTTCCCTTCATACTGCCAAAGCTGAGAATTTTCTATTCATAGATCTATCGGCATTTTTCAACAGGGGGGCAAGACATTCAGAGAGGGGTTTATTTATAAGCGCCTATTTGAGGATCTGATAAGTCCGCAGTGATACGGTATAGACAACATAATTTGGGAGGGGATAAAGGTGGCAAGTGGGGCAGTTTCTCCCAAAATTTGCGACCAACGAATTGGACCGTGTTTGGTGTCGTAATGGATGGTAGTTTTCACGCTGAGTCGAGTGCTACCAACCGTTTCTGAGTTAATACCGAATTTGCACTGAATTACTTGTTTTTTTTTCTAAAAAAACAAATTTAGGAATTGGGTAGAGTTTGGTATCGTTTCAGTAGTTTGTTTTAGGACTAATAGTTTCGGACAAAAAGTACATCCAAAATGTGTGTTTTATTTTTGGAAATTTCAATAACAATTGAAAGGTTATATCGAGATTTTGGCCAGGGTCAACGTATTGTTTGGTGCCGAATCGAATGGGACCAGCCGCAAGTCCTTAGGAAGTTAGGATGAATCGTTTCCGAGTTATAATGAAATATTTCGTAAAATTGGCATTTAAACCTCGAAAATGTACTCTTCCTGCGTACCGTAATGTGGTTGTAACTTTCTTAAAAGTTACTCCCTCCATGAAAATGTTTTAACAGAGAATGTATTATGACGAAGTAAGTCGAGAGAGGCCAATTTTTCTTCTTCTAAATAGCTATTTGGTAGATCTAAGTTTCAAATTGAAAATATTTCAAAGGTTTTAAAAAAATTTTAATATAATAATATAATGTGTTAAGGGTTTCATTACCTTTAAAATAAGTCATTGATCACGTTTTTATCTCTTTAAGAACCGAAGTTCAGGGGAGGGAAGGGGGGGGGCGTCCATCCCGGGCGACACTCATTAAGGGGCGCCAGAAACTGTTTGGCGAACTTTCGATCAAGGAACAAAGTTACATTTTGGAATTTTTAAAGGAAAAAGGGCGCACTTCAAGAGATTTTCCCAGGGCACCACAAACCCTCGCTACGCCACTGCCGAAGAAATCGCTATTTTATTCTTTGGGTGCAATCATTTTATCCTATAACTTCCAAATAAACTTTTTTCAGCACTTTTGCTGTACAGGGGTTAGTTTTACCCATAACTACACCTGCCCAGAAAATTTAATAATATTCGGTGACTTGAGTGGTATGGGCCTGGTTGATTTGACGTGGAGTGCTCAGTTTTAAGCTTTAAAAATCGGGTTCGTTTTGACCTTAACGTTTGACCTTGAACGACTTGGAAACACAAGATGAAAATTTCATATGTTATATAGTGAATTCTGTACTTTCAGGTGGTATCAACATTATTTTGTGTTTCAGTATCCGACATGGCCAAAAACGCGACTATTCACTACCATGTTTTCCCGATTTTGAGAAAAACGTTACATTTGAACCCCTATAACTCCAAAAGTATAGTTCAGCAAGTAATTCTGGTCCTTTTTTTTGAATTTCCCGGCTTAATTTCATCCTATATAGGTCAATTAATGAATTTAAAAAAAATTCTTTTGATGTCTTAAAGACCGACGAAGTTGGTCTGTTTACCTGTAATGCGATTTTTTATGGCACATTCGCCGATTTTTATAAAATTAACGACACTATTTTCGAACCTCGTAATGATTATTAAGTTATCTTTACCACCAGTAAAATCGTTACAAAAAATACATCTACGTGATATTAACCGATCTTTAGATATCAATGCTCAAAAATGACAGAATTGTACTTGTCAAAACACTCGACTACTTGCAAGGTTATTTAAAAAAATCGTATCTTCAAAAATACTTCGATTTCAGAGCTAAAAATTTGGCTTTCCTGCTCAAAAGGTCTATAATATAAGTGGTTAAAGTTTAAACGAAATCGAAAATGGTGCCGTGGGAACTTTTCTTGAAATCGGGTGATTTGACATGGATTTACCCTTTGGGAAGCTTCCAGGCCGGCCTCACATAGAATGTCCTATATAAGGAATATTTTAGTAGAACCCATCAAAATAGGTCAAAATTAGAGATATATTTCTGTTTGAATTCTAAGAAACCACTTTTGGGCTTCGGGGAATAGTAGCTGTCTCTTGGTCGCCTGTCGGTATCAAGCGCCCCTTATTTTTTCCAGAATATTTTCTCTCGGACAATGGTCATACCCAGAGTTCGGGTCGGGAGCTTTTAGACCTCCCGCAAAATTATCCTGTCACCTTTGATTCTATTTTTACTTTATTTTTGGGGAATTGCGCATGCTTTATTTTTGCCGAGCAGATTTTATCATAGTTTTGGAATGCCAGGGACGACATATTTTAGAAGAGAACTGTTCTCTAAAACAGACGGGAGCAACTTCTCCACCCAGTCCATGGGACCATGGCACCCTAATATAAAAAGAGAGACATAGTCTCCACTCTCAGCTTAAGTGAGTTCCCGCCAGTCGTGAATCTGTAAATTGTGCCTTGGATGTGCTCACCGTGTAGAATTTATTGTCTATTTCTCTTGCTTAGCAATAACTAATTTACTTCAACTAGAGTAATGTCTATTAAAAACTTTTATTACTACAATTTTACAGAGAATGACATACAAACTGAGTGAAGCGTTAGGCTGAACCTGCTGGCACTGGTAAACAGGCAAACACGTTTGATTTATATACTTAATTTTAAAAACAATATTTACACAATAAAAAATGAGGCGACGGAGAAAATTTCTAATCTTTTAACAGATAAGAAAAATAAAAAATGGCAATAGTTTTTATGATATTTCTTTAAACAAAAATAGTTTTCACAAACTCCCCGCCGATGAGTTTCTTAAAACTCATCAAATTTATTTTTAAGTATTTACGAATTTTAAATTCATTTCACTTCTAGATAATATAGTAGTTGGATTGGTTGTCGTATATATTTACCATTACCAAGAAATACACGACAAGCCCGAACTTTTTTGTCTCTACCTCGGAACACTTCGTCTACGCGAGATATTTTTGAAAAGGTTCGCGGTATCTTCTCGTTGTGGACTAGCACAATATCTCCTTCTTTAATTTCTTCGTCTTCTCGAGGGCTACGAAACTGGTGTGCAGTACGAAGCTCTAGGACGTAGTCTTTTCGCCAACGTGCCCAGAATTGATCCAGCAGAGATTGACGATACTTAAGTCGCGTGGTGAGATCTTGTTTCGTAGAGAGTACTGGTTCACTGGTGTCGAACGCTCTGGAAGGTACTGACATGAGGCGTTCACCAACTAGAAAGTGACTATAGCACAGTGGTGAAGGCTCTTCGGCATCGTTGTAGCTGAATGTTATGGGTCTCGAATTAAGGATTGCCTCTACTTCTGTTAGAATCGTCTAAAATTCTTCAGAGTTGAGCGATGCCTTTCCAAGGATCTTCTTGAGTGCGCTTTTGACTGATCTGACCAATCTCTCGTAGAAGCCGCCCCACCACGCAGCCTTTTCCACAATATATTTCCAGGTTATTTCGTGACCAGCGAAATATTCTTTCATCCGCGCTGACTTCAGGTGTGTCCAAATGTCTCGTAGATCTTGGTCCGTTAGTTTGAAAATCTTGGCATTGTCCGAGTACACTACGCTTGGTACACCTCTCCTGGACACGAATCTTCGAAATGCCATCAAAAACATCTCAGCCGTCATACTTGACACCAGTTCCAAGTGAAGGCCTCGAGTAACTGCGCATGTGGAGATTGTTATATATGCCTTGACTGTTTTATTCTTACCGACTCGAACAAATAAAGGTCCTGCAAAATCGACGCCGGTAATGCTAAATGACGGTGCTTCGGTAACTCGGTCTTTTGGTAAAGGTGCAACGCTGGTTGATCCAGGCTTTGATGTAAATCGCTTGCAAATAATGCAACGATTTAGTAGCGTTTTTGCCACCTGTCTTCCTCGTATTATCCAGAAATTTTCCCTGACATCGGTCATAGTATCACGTAACCCGGAATGCATCAATCTTTCATGAGAAAACACAATGATTAGTTCTGATAGTTTATTTTTACCCGATAATATGCAAGGATGTCTTTCGCTGTACGAGAAGTTCGTCTTCTGCAACCGTCCTCCGAGACGAATCAGTCCGTCTTGGTCTAAAATTGGATTTAGAGAAAATATCTGCGAGCTACTTGGTAAACCTTGACCTTTTCTTAGTAACATCAATTTTTCGTGAAAATCTTGCGTTTGAGCTACCATTACCAGTATTTTCTCAGCCTTAATTAGTTCTTCTGTTGTCAGCGTCCCCTTCGTCAGCTCTTGACTCTTGATAAACTGAAAGAAACGACAGATGAAGGCCATTACTCTTTTTGCCTTCGTGAATGAATGATATCTGGACAGATCTACGAAGGGTATAGGTTTTTTAACGACAGCGCAGTTGAATTGAGTGGTTCCAATGTACTTTCTACGACATTCGTCTTCCACGTCTTCCTTCCGTGGTTCGCTTGTTTTTGTCACGGGCCAGTACTCTTCTTCGAGCAGTAACCACTTGGGACCTTCCCACCATATTTAATTGGAAAGAATGCTTTCAACGTTACAACCTCTGCTTGGGATGTCTGCAGGATTTTCCTTGCCTCTGACGTGATTCCAGGTACTGGGTTCCGTCAACGATTGCACTTCCATAACCCGATTGGCTACGAAAGGTTTCCATTTAGTCGCTTTGCCCTTGATCCAATGAAGAGTTACCAATGAATCAGTCCACATCTGTATTCTGGAAATTTCCCGCGGTAGGATTTTCTGAAGGTGATTGACAAGACGAGCTCCAACCACAGCTCCCATCAGTTCCAATCGTGGTAAGGTTATCTTCTGAAGTGGTGCTACTCTGGTCTTAGCTGCTATGAACGCCACTTCAATGTTGCCGTCTGAACGAACGTAGCGGCAATATGCTACAGCGGCGTACGCATGTTCACTTGCATCACAGAAGACGTGGATCTCTCTGTATAGTACTTCGGAATCATCGAGGCCATTGTGATAATGTCGAGGAACTGACAGTTGACTTAGGCGCGGTAGTTCGAGACACCATTCATCAAATTTCTTCAAAGGCTCGTCTGGTAATGGAAGTTCTCCATGTGTTTGTCCACAATTCGGACTTGATTTCCAAAGGTTCTCGTTAGAATCGATACGGCTTCGTCGTACGTTGCGTCGCTGATAGCAAGTCCTTGGATGGCTCTGGCTGCTCGGCCTTCCAGATACGATTTTAGGTATGTGAATTTTTCTACGTGGCTAAGTCCTTTGTTTTGGTGTACGGCAACATTGTACTGACTCCAGAACGCTGTCCATTGAGTTGGCTCACCAGAAAACTTCGCCATTGTCAGTTTGAGCAACTTCACGGTTTCGTTAGATATTCTTGTCCTCTGCAATGGAGGACCTTCTCGTACATCACGTATTTTTTGCTCAATGATCGTTTTGCAATCGCTGATCTAGTCCATGTAGTTAATGGACTCTAGAATATCTTTATCGAAATCTGCTTCTTCTGTTATAAGGTCTTGGATCTCTTCGTCCATCTTTGGCAAATCCTTTTCCTTTTGAATTAGACGATTCAACGAGACTTCCAGAACGTTGATGTTGAATGGATCGGTCTGCAAATCATTATCCACCTTCTCTGAGTTTCGTGATCGACATTCTGATAGCTCCTCGCTTCCTTTTCAATTTGTCCATAATCCAGATTTCGAATACTTGAAGGATTCTAAAAATCTTTCCCGGGTTTCGGCACCATTAGTTTGTAGAATTTATTGTCTATTTATCTTGCTTAGCAATAACTAATTTACTTCAACTAGAGTAATGTCTATTAAAAACTTTTATTACTACAATTTTACAGAGAACGACATACAAATTGAGTGAAGCGTTAGACTGAACTTGCTGGCACTGGTAAACAGGCAAACACGTTTGATTTATATACTTAATTTTAAAAACAATATTTACACAATAAAATATGAGGCGACGGAGAAAATTTCTAACCTTTTAACAGATAAGAAAAATAAAAAATGGCAATAGTTTTTATGATATTTCTTTAAACAAAAATAGTTTTCACACACCGACAGCAAACAAGTCAACGTGTATAGTTGAGTATGAAACCAAGATCGATATAACTCTAGTAGAGCAAAAACACGAGAACCACCAATGGTCTAGAGAGTGAGGAGTAAAAACGCGAACAAGTAAAGAGACCAATAAGAAGGGGAGAAAACTAAGCTTTAATGGGGAAAAATATGCGGTACTCCGGCCGATAGGCCTTCAAGGCGAAAAACTTTAATACGACTAACCGACAATTTGAAAATGTTTAAAAAAAAAAATACAAACTATAAAATGGTTCGCCACTGACCCCAATCGTATTAAAATCCCTGGCATCCATCCAATGTTTAGTAGTAGTTTTGTAGGATTTAATTAATTAGTAGTTGTGCACGTTGCATGTTTCATTTTGGGGGAAATGTACGCGTAAAATTTAACATTAGTAAAATTATTGTAAGATCAAATTTAAAATTCTTAGTAATGATTGATATATAATAATAAATCCATTTTAATTAAAGTAACTCTAGATATGACCAAATTCTTTCGCTCTAAACCCTATCCCCGAATATAGATAAAAGATTTGGTCCCACTTCAATAGAACTGTTTAAATTTTTACCCCAACTCTCTACGAGAATGGATAAACAAAATTGTTCCAAGTTTTAACTACATTAAATCGGATCATCAACTTTTAATAGCATTATCTATTGATGAAACTCGTCAATCGAGAAACATACTGAATGGACAGGAAAATTTACCTTTTCTCTCTCGAAATATCGAAGTTGTTTACATTCTACAATGACGTCATAGAGCCCAGCTGGTTGCTATAAAGGGAGTTTAGTTTCTTAGATGGCCGTTTGTGGCGCCACGTGTTTTCTTCACTATAACGCATAGCTCGTAAAGGGGGATAGCACCGCGGAACAAACCCTCAGATTTCATTGGGCCTCTACTTATTTTCTATCTCTATGGTTTCGAAGCTCTTCAATCCATAGTCGATTTCTATCGACACTATCATAGGCCTTGGTGATATCCAGAAATGCCAAGTAAAGATTTAGTTTTCTGTGTCGTCCTATTTCTATTAGTTGAGTCAGAACGAATAAGTTGTCGGCTATCCGACGATCTTTCCGAAAACCGCCCTGCGCTTCGTGCAAAGAATGACTATTTTCAAGTTCCGCATTCAGCCGCTCTCGTACCAACATTGCGTAAATCTTGTACAGCACGGATGTGACTGCTATCAGCCTGTACGAGTTCAGTTCATCTTCTGGCTTATCTTTACCTTTATAGATCAACGTCACGCGCGCTTCGGTCCAAACTTCTGGAATAACCCGATCTCTACGGAAGGCATTAAGGATTCGCAACAAGCAGCGTCTAGCATTAGGACCCAGTGTTTTAACGCTAGCAGGTCCTTAGCGCTACAACCTGATTAGCTACTGCCTGGGTAGCTATACCCAAAAAGTTACAGAGTAATTAACTGCTACTGGCTCGAACTGCTACAAACGCTGATAGTTGCGGCAAAAATAAAAAATGAGTATGTAAAAATAGATCAAAACTTTCCATTTACCGTTTTCGGTAGTTTGGCTTTGTGTGGTAGATATTTGGTTAAAAATTAAGTCCGGTAACGTTAAAAAAATATTATTGGACAGGTTAGGATTCAGCGGAACTATCCCTTCGGTTATATCAGTAACTATTAAAGTAATTTAAGGTACCCCAATGTTCTTGGTTTTATATTTCCGCCTGAAAATCGACATAACGTTCCTTAATTTAAATCCGATTTTCATGAAAGGTATATTTTTGAATAGCTGTGGTTTCCATAGTGATTCATTAACAATCAATTTCTCGGCTTCTAATTTGTCAAATTTGGTCGAATCAAAGTTATTTCAACTAATAATATGACGAGCAACAAAATCCGTAAGCCCAACGGTTTTCGAGATAGTTTTTGAACGTCCTTGAAGACATGGTTCAAGATCGTTCAATTTTACACTAGTAAAAGTCCCCCGGCACGAGGAATGTTCCATAGGAATTGGAAATTTTTCAAAAAGCCCGTTTTTCACTTATTTATCATTTTTCGATTTTAGTGGACACCATGTAGACCTCGTACCCTTGATTCGAAATGACTGCCTCGTGCATCATCAATCTAGCTTTTTCCTGCCAAAACTTCCAAAAATTAGCCCCATAGCAAACATGGTATCAAACTTTAGGTAGCGCACTACAGGTAGGTAGGTGGGGTGGTGGAGTGGTTAGCGCTTTCTTCTCGCAGCCAGAGTAGCCGGGTTCGATCCCAGCTTCTGGCACTAGGTGAAAACTCGGAACAACTCCTACTGCGTTGAGTTTGCAAGTTCTCTCCCCACTGGTTTAAGGGGTTTTCCCCCGAGCTCTTAGGTTTCCCCTTCCATAAAAACTTGTAGAGGTTAACGGTAATAGTTAGTGAAGGGAGCTGTTGGCTCGCGTGGCATGTAAGGCTTGCCACCACTATCCTACGCATTGTAACCCGGCCACCTAAATTAAAGGCTTGACGACTTAGGCCTATGGTGGTGCCTTCGGTATTAGCTGATTATTATTATTAGCAACCGAGGGATTCTGATTTTTCGGAGGTCACTTGCCGGAAGTGGGTAATTCCGCACAATCGGAAATATTTCTTAATTCGAATTTAAAGTACGGGGTCCCATATTATCTTCCATGCTGCTTTTAAAGTCATATAAATATATGCCTTTACCTCTCTTTTTCTCAAATTATGGGAATTAAACTAGGCATACCTTCGGTGTGTACCTCCGTGTACCTGCGGCGATGCCACGTTAGAGTCGCGAATGAGAGTCAGAAAAAAATGCGACGAAAGGGTCTTAGAGTTTTATAATGTACATTGTAGAAAACTTGGACATAAAATATGAACTATTCTAATAACCAACAACATGTAAATTGCCATTTTCCTTTAGTTTGAATCCTTTGTTCGTGACTGCATAAATTCAAGAAGGTAAATTGTATCAAAAGTATATTTGTTTCCTTGAAGAAGTATCCATGAGTATTCTGCTAATGATATTTTCTAGAAACACGCATTTTCGCTGATTTTTACCTCTCCGAGGGGACAAAGTCCCCTAGGAGGGGTTATACAACCACCGTGTCTGTCTGTCTGTGGGTCTGTCTGTCAGGCCTGCGAACGCGTTCGCATTTTCGGGGCAAAGGTTAATCATTGCGTACGCAGTTTCTCGAAATCCACGTTCGCAATTGCTTGGAATTAGGAAACGAAGTCGAAAGATTGGCAAAACCACTGTGTGACGGTGAGCGTTAACGGATAAATTTGCGGTTGGGGGCTGTTCACAAATTACGTAACGCGGTAGGGGGGGAGAGGGGGTTTGTGCAAGCGTTACTAATTGTTACGTGGGGGGGAGGGTTCACTAAAATGTTACGTAACGCATATTATTTTTAATATCGTAGAATAAAATTTTCATCACTTTCAGAAACAGTCGTAATTATTAAAAACATAAGCATTTTCATTGGTTTACTCACGTTTAAAAGAATTTCATATGACCTTGATCTACAGTTTCGCCTATTTTCCCCCGCTCGGGATGGACAAAAGTGCGAGAACGATTAGTCTGGATCTACCACGTGAATTTTAAAGTTTTAAATTTTTTCCTCAGTTTAGATTGATTTTTCATTGTTAAAAATGGACAAAAGCGCTCTACTTACGTCCCTCATATCTGCTTACGGAAAAGCGTTCCCCGATAAGACACCACAATAAAACCCATGGGTGGGTATAAAGTGTTGCATAAAAATACAGTTGTCATTTCAAGTTTAAATTACAAACAATAAAATTTAGAACCTGATCTTATTGTACTTTATTACCAGCATATTAGTTGTTACGTACTATAATAATATAAGGGGGTGTCGATATTTGTTACGTAATTTGAGAAGAGGGGTCTTTCCATTTGTTACTTTTTGTTACAAGGGGGAGGGGGGGGAGTCTAAAAAGTGGTTTTTCTGCGTTACGTAATTTGTGAACAGCCCCTTGGGTTGGGTTTGGTTGTTGCTTTTCGTTAACGCTCACTGTCGCGGGAGTTTTAACTCAGTTTGATTGGATATTTTTTTGTAATGTTTCTGTGTTGAGTGGGAATGTTGAGTTTGTGTTATGACGGTTGTGTTTGTTTGTGGCGATTGTGTTTTTTCTCCAACTTCTTCTTATTCTTGACTTTTGGGACGGATCGAGTGCTGAGTGTTATGGCAACCTCTCAATATCCAATGGCAGGCTTTCCACCACACAATATTCGTCGTAGTGTCAATTTGCGATCGTATCGAGCGGGATTTGAACCCAAAATTTATTACGGTTCTTCGGAAATTAGACTTTCATATTTAGCGGAAGTGTATATTACTAATTAATAGAGAATTAAATTTCGGTGTTTATTTATATAGAACGAAATTTCGTGTTCGATTTAAATTTTTGCATCGAAGATATTTTAATGTAGCGTCTTCTCTGTTGATTAAAAACCAAATCGCCACCCAGGTTTTGACTTTTGGGACGGATCGAGTGCTGAGTGTTATGGCAACCTCTCAACATCCAATGGCAGGGTTTCCACCAATTGTTCACGATATTCGTCTTAGTGTCAATTTGCGATAGTATCGAGCGGGATTTGAACCCAAAACCTCCTGTATGACAGGCGGACGTTTTACCACAGAACCACCGATACTTATTACGGTTCTTCGGAAATTAGACTTTCAGATATACCGGAAGTGTATATTACTAATTAATAGAGAATTAAATTTCGGTGTTTATTTATATAGAACGAAATTTCGTGTTCGATTTAAATTTTTGCATCGAAGATATTTTAATGTAGCGTCTTCTCTGTTGATTAAAAAGAAAGGCGCCACCCAGATTTTGAAACCGGGCCGTTCAGTTAGGCAGTTGAGCGCTCTACCACAGAACCAACGATAACTCCTTAGCTATACTTCAAATAAGACACTCATCGTAAGCATAATAGTTAATAAAGTCTTGAATTTTTTGTTTAATATAATAAGTTGCTTAATTTCAATTTGGTACTTTTGTTTAGTGTTTTTTTAATGAATGGAGTTAATGATTTTTTTCTTCTATTATTTGACGTTTTATTTTTGCTGTTGTATATTTTTTGCTGTTGTATATTTTTTATCTTTATTCTTTTAAAATTATTTACTTCTTCCGCGAAATGGTTAATTTTTTTGGAGGAACCTTTTTGTCACTTATTTTTTGTCTATTAATGTTTTGATAACATTTACGTTTTCGGAAGGAATCATTTTTGATGGAACCTTCAAAGTGTATACGTCGTATTTTCCAACTTCTGCGGTTTGATTATAACTAGGTCGAAAGTTCGTAATTTATTAATGCTTATTCTTATCGACTTGAAATTTGTGATATTGTTGTATAATTGCGGTGGTGTTGGTTTGGCGTTTAATATTTAAACAAGTTGGCAAGCCAAAATATACCTCTCGTCGGAAGAATGGTCCCTAGTGGTATTAATTTCTCGACACGACCCCCAAAGATATCTCCGCAATTCAGAGTTATTTACGAAAAACGTATTCTCGGTTCAAACCCTGCCCGGTATAAAATTTTAATTTTAATTTAAATAATTGAGACGAAACAATCGAGTTTAATTTATTCAGAATATTATAAATTAAGTAGTTACAACAGCGAGTTAGACTTACTAAAACAATGCACAATTGAATTTAACCCTTTTTACAGTACATGTTTATCAGTTGAATATAATACTAAGCAAATTTTAATGAAAGAAATATCTACAGATGGTAATTGTATTTTTCTCGCTTACGAAATACTTGCCGCATCTTTAACGCTCATTTTATTTCAACACTCGTAGACTTCCAGTTGACGTTGTGACACATACCGCATGAAAAAGACCAATGCCGTCCAATTTCCAATATCATATAATGACTCGCACACCCAGGAAATCATTGACTGCGTTAGAAATCGTAGATATCCAAATATCCACACCAGATATATTTACAAGAAGCAAAAACCTTACCATCAACAAAGCACAGAGAGCCACTTGACTAACCGCCAGCTCTTAAAGCAATAAACGTTAAATTATCGTCTTTGAATTAACACAACTATATATAGGTCGTTAATAATACCCGTAAATAAATAACCAAAAACTAACAAAGTGGACCACCCACAGGGTCTACCCTTTAACCCTCTTATCTCGGCTGACTGCGCTAAAACAAGATTTAACCTTTAAAATTTCATTCGTAAAAAAACCAGATTAGGCCTACATAAATTCATTAATAAAAAAAGACTTTATTACCTATTATGCTTACGATGCGTGTCTTAATTTCAGTGAACCTATGCAGCTATCGGTGGTTCTGTGGTAGAGCGCTCGGCTGCCAAGCCGAATGGTCTGGGTTCGAAACCTGGGTGGCGCATTTGTTTTTAATCAATAGAGAAACGCTAAATTAGAATTTCTTCGATGCAATAATTTCAATTTCAATTCTATTTCAATTAAACCAAAATTTCGTACTCTATGAAATACGCTTCCGATAAAGCTGAAGGGCTAATTTTCAATAAGTCGACAAGTGTCGGTGGTTCTGTGGTAGAACGTCCGCCTGCCAAGCAGGAGGTCTCGGGTTCAAATCCCGCCCGATGCGATCGCAAATTGATAATAAGACGAATACCGTGTCTAGAGCCCTTGCGAAGTTAAATGATTTATATTAACATTTTGATAAGTACTTTTTTCGTAAGAGACATGGTATACAGGGTGTCCACTAAAAAACGATCCAGGGCGAATATCTCGGAAACCGTTTTCTCTAGGAATTTGAAATTTTGATGTTACGTAGCACGTGCAGGGGGCCAAAGAAGAATGATAACCTCAATGACCTTAAACCATGTCTTCAAGGTCATCCAAAAACTATCTCGAGAACCGTAAGTGCTAGAAAGTTGGTTCCATTTAGAAAAGTGTGCCCCGTCACGTTTTATGCCTACTTAGCGTGAACACGATCGGATTCGACCAATAGTAAGTCGATAAAATTGTTACCAAAATCACAAAGGTCGTAAAAGGGAAAATTGCAAGACAGCGCTAATAACTCCAAAACAAGTCGTGCTACATAATCGAAATTTGCTAGACAATCGCATCATGGTAGGATATTTTAATATTTGGAAAATTGTACGACCTTGAACCATGTCTTCAAGGTCATACTAAAATTATCTCGAGAACCATTAGTTTTAGATCAAAAATTCCAATTAGAATTTTTGCTCTAAACGTAATGGTTCTCGAGATAATTTTAGTATGACCTTAAAGACAACGGTTCAAGGTCATACAATTTTCCAAATATTAAAATATCCTACCATGATGCGATTGTCTAGCAAATTTCGTTAATGTAGCACGACTTGTTTTGGAGTTATTAGCGCTGTCGTGCAATTTTCCATTTTACGACATTTGTGATTTTGGTAAACTTTTTCTCGACTTACTATTGGTCGAATCCGATCATGTTCACGCTATGTAGGCATAAAACGTGACGGGGAACACTTTTCTAATTGAAACCAACTTTCTAACACTTACGGTTCTCGAGATAGTTTTTGGATGACCTTGAAGACATGGTTCAAGGTCATCGAGGTTATCATTCTTCTTTGGCCCCCTGCACGTGCTACGTAACATAAAAAAATTCCTAGAGAAAATGGTTTCTGAGATATTCGCCCTGGATCATTTTTTAGTGGACACCCTGTATATATTTTTGAACTTCCAACAATAGTCATTTCTACAACGTGGTAATTAAAGTCACGAGGAATTTAGGATTTTCTAGCTCGTGTGCGACGAGTTTACTAATAAACCTTTATAGATTTGTTCCATTTAATAATATGAATATCGTTCTCTGATGATTGCCAGAGAAAACGGGTTTACAGCCGAGATTTTCGGTCACAGTAATGTACTTCATGTTAATTCGCAGTATGATTGCAAAAGAGCCTTAGACATTCGAGTGTACACACATATAACTCTTGTAGATATCAACTCGGTGTTTCGAAATCTACTTTTTTTGGGACATAATTAAATATGATTAAAATATATTAAATGTGTATATATTTTTGATCAGATTAATTAGCTCTATACGAATATATAACTTATATTCTTGTAACTTCCACCAGAGGGCCGAACGTTCCCCTCTCGGAATTTCGATAAATTAATTTTTTCATATCTATTAGCGTTGTACCCTGATATTGTTGAGGTTGAGGGTAACACAGGTCTTGATGAAGCTGGATTTGGTGTTGTTTCTGTTAGAAACAATGTGTAGCATTTGAAATTCATTAGTCTTTATATTATTCGGTTTGTATATAACAGCCTATGGAGTACCTTTAAACTGACAATGGTAACAGTAAACTTATTAAAATCTAAAAGGGACATGGAAGATCTAAATGAAAATAACGAAGATTCCATTGACATATTTGAAACTAACACAGAACCGGTTTTTCTCCAAATTGAAGAGTGTACTGAAAATGGATATATATTTACCCAAACACCTGGTAAATATGAAATAATTGTGTGGATTATTCTAGTAGGTGTCATAAAGAGTAAATATAATTATCGGCTTAAAACAAATCAAATATGAGTCAAAGCACCTTAAAAAATCAGTTTGTTAAGTCAATTTTGGGAGATACAAATACCAATAGCAAAAATAGTCCATAATTCATTGGTAAGAAATAGTTATATATATTTCTTTTTCATAGTTTAAACTTTTTTATTTTCAGTTAAAGTTACACCTAAAGCGAATGAAATTTCCAAGCCTGCTTTGAATAATAAGCCAAACACTTTAGGTGGTTTTTTTTCGCCTGTTCTGGGTTTTTTGAGCAGGTTCAAAAGTGTAGCTCTATGACGTCCATTTACTCCAATTCTATCTGGACGAAAAAAACGAGTTGGAGTAAGAAGGGAGTAGTTAGAGGTTAAAGGTTATATATCTGTTTTGTTTTTAAGATGGCGACCGGTGGTGAGATCATCAATATAGGACTAATTTTTCTTATTTATTTAATAATAATAATAATCAGCTATAGCTAGGCTAATACCCAAGACACCACCTTAGGTCTAAGTCATCAAGCAACTTTTAAAGTCATTAAATAGCATTTAGCAATTGGATATTCGTTATTAAAAGCTTGCCACATATGAAGTTGTTCAAAACCCGTTATGTTTTCGTGAATAGAAATTTAAGCAGACGAATTTTCTATATAAGCTAGATTACTCCCTCTACACCTTCTTTCGAGGAGGAGTAAAAAGTGTAACGTTTGAGCTCTGGAACAAGCGAACAAAATTCGGGACAGGGTAAATCTTACCCCGAGAACAGGCGAATAAAACGTTTTAGGGTAAAAAGTTTACACTTTTTGTCCTGGGACAGGCGAAAAAAAACCACCTATTGAAGGAGATTTTAAACAAATCTAACTCTGTTACTTCAAAAGATAATTGTGATCAAACTGGTAAAAACTAATTTACTGATATGTAGCCATGTGCAAGTCTTGATTTTGGGGCTTCGAGTCGAGTCTCGAGTAAATAAAATTTCCGTTATTGAGTCAAGTTTTATTTTTTCTCGAGTATTCAAGTATTTAGGCTTACATAAAAAATACGGCTTCGAGTATTCTAATAGTTAGGTTTGGTTTAGCTTTCGAGTACTTGAATAGATAGGCTTAGCTTTCAAGTACTTGAATAGTTAGGTTTAGGTTTTTGAGTACCTAAATAAGAAAGCTTATTAAATATCTGAAAAAACAATTTAAATAAATGATAAACGTTACAAAGCGTAAGTTAACCTTAACCGCTGGGGTACTTTCAAAAATACTGAGCTCACCAAGACTTTTGTCTAAATCCGCATGCCTTAAAACACCTTTGGGTGGGACTATCGGAAATTAAAAAAATTACGCGTTTTTTCAAAATTCGCGAGTGCCTTGCATAAAATAGACGTTTTGAGTACTCATTAAATTAAGCCTATTCGCCGAGTACTCGAAAAACTAAGCCGATGTCTCAAATGACAACTCGAAACTTTTTTCTAGTTTTTCAAATAAGGTTTATAGAGTTTCGAGTCTAACAAAATTGAGTACTCGCATATGACTACTAATACAGGGTGTCCACTAAAAAATGAACCAGGGCGAATATCTGAAAATCGGTTTTATTTACGAATTTTAAATTTCCAGGTCACATAGAGTGTGTAGGGGGAACACCTACTATGAAAATGTCGATGACCTTGAACTATGTCTTCAAGGTCATCCAAAAATTATCTCGAGAACCGTAAGTGTTAGAAAGTTGGTTCCAATTAGAAAAGTATTCCCTGTCATGTTTTAGGTCTAACTAGCTTTGACCCGATCTGATTTAACCAATAGGTAGTCGAGAAAATTGTTACTAAAATCACAAAGGTCGTAAAAGGGAAAATTGAATGAAAGCGCTAATAACTCGAAAACAAGTCGTGTTACATTATTATAAGTTATTTCTCAAGGTCATTTTCAAATGTTCTTGAAGACATGGTTCAAAGCTACTAGGACGAGAATGTGGTGATAAGCATTTTTCTAATTGAAACCTGGTTTCTAAACCCAATGGATCGCGAGATAATTTTTTCACGACCTTGAACCACGTTTTCAAGGTCATCCAATTTTTCAAAATTTAAAGACTCCCACCATGATGAGTTCGTCTAACAAATTTCAATAATGTTACACGATTTGTTTTCGAGTTATTAGCGCTTTCTTGCAATTTTCCCTTTTACGACCTTTGTGATTTTAGTAAAACATTTATCGACTTCCTATTGGTCAAATCCGATCGGGTCAAAGCTATTTAGACATAATACGTGACGTGGAATACCTTTCTAATTGGAACCAACTTTCTAACACTTACGGTTCTCGAGATAATTTTTGGATGACCTTGAAGACATGGTTCAAGGTCATCGACATTTTCATAGTAGGTGTTCCCCCTACACGCTCTATGCGACCTGAAAATTTCAAATTCGTACCTAAAACAGATTTTGAGATATTCACCGTTTCATTTTTTAGTGGACACCCTGTATAACCTAGAATTGCAATTACGTTGCTTAATTTTAATTCTAAGTAAGGTTTTTTGGACAGCGTAGACGTACCCCCCGCAACTTCCAACATTAGAAATACGCGTGGTTTTAGAGACTATACGCGAATTTCTCTCTGGCATTTTCCAAGGCCGTTCTAATATGACCCAAAGTGGACACTTATCGGAGTAATACGTGATGCTTACAACGTATGACCTGAAGTAACCAATAAGAGGGACACTCAATGTGTGACTATAAGTAAAAAATAAATGTGATACTCAACGTCTAACCGGAATAAACAAATAAGTGTGACCACAGAAGTAACAAATAAGTGTAAATACAATTATGTGTGGCCGTGGATATATACCGGCGGCGTTGCAGGTTGCTGTAAATAGCTCAAACAAACTAAACACATCAGGAGGATTGTGTGTATTCCGACCGCTGTACGTCTTGTTGTTAAACTGTAGCTGTTCGAGCCTGTAGCTGTTTTATACTCTGTAGGTGTTCGGGTGTAGCTGTTCTGGTGCAGCTATTCAGGCTGTAGCGCTTAGGACATGGAAGGGTTTTAACCATAGAAATCTTATAATCTTAGAATGATTCCGTATAAATACCAAATGGGCCAATTACATTTTCGGAGGTTTCGTCATTATCAACCAATCACGATTCAAAGAGTGACTACGGCAACGACTCGTTGCCATCTAGTTTGAGTTACTGAAAATAATAAATTCGATTTTAGATTACGTCACGTTAAGAACAAGCCTTTGATGGCCGGGAGTAGTGGCTCACTCCTGTAATCCCAGGCGTCCGGGAGGCAGAGTTTGTGGATGGCCGTGTGAGGACGACCACCAATCCCCCAACGGGTGGTCGGAATACTTCCGCCACGGGTGTCCCCACCCCTGTCCCCACGTATCCCCCCGTTGGCGTGGCCGTTACACATATCTCACCCTGATTAATCAAATGGACGAGAGGACTGAATTGTCCCACACGTCACAATCGAATAAAAAAAAAACAAAAAAAAACAAGCCTTTGATTGGCCCACGCGAATCGAGTTTAATGTAGTTTTTAAACATGGTAGACCGTTTCACTTATATGCAAACGTTTTGGATAACTAAATTGCGTTGTTTGTTGTTATGGTTCCTCGATGTTTCATTTTCACATGTAGAAAACGATTTGCGGTGGACGATAATGTGTCGTTGTACAGGTAAAAGTTTGGGTTTCCTTAAGCCTCGTAACAATTTGAAATGTTAACAAACGGCGGGCTTTCAAATTGGTGATTTGGTAAAAGTTACTTCAGGATGTTCAGTGAGCCTAGTGGAACAACAACTCAGGGCTATAATTATTGCAATATCCGTTTTTTACCTCTCCGAGGGGACAACGTCCCCTAGGAGGGGTTATACAACCACCGTGTCTGTCTGTGGGTCTGTAGGTCTGTAGGTCTGTGGGTCTGTCTGTCAGGCCTGCGAACGCGTTCGCATTTTCGGTGCAGTGTAATCACTGCGTACGCAGTTTCTCGAGATCTCTGCGTTCACAGTTTCTCGAAGGGTTGGCAAAACCACCGTGTGACGGTGAGCGTTAACGGATTCATTTACGGTTTGGTTTGGATGGTGTTTTTTCGCTCACCGTCGTGACGGTTTGGTGTTTTACGTTTTTGTAATGTTTATGCGTAGGTTGTGAGTGTTGAATTTGTGTTCTGATGGTTGTGCATGTTGAGTCTGTGGTGTTTATTTGGGCGTTTTCTCTCCAACTTCTTCTTAATGACTTTTAGACGGACCGAGTGCTGAGTGTAATGCTACCTCTCAACGTCCAATGGCAGGGTTTCCACCAGTTGTACACGGTTTTCGTCTTAGTATCAATTTGCGATCGCATCGGACGGGATTTGAACCCGAGACCTCCTGCTTGACAGGCGGACGTTCTACCACAGAACCACCGACACTTGTTACGCCTTATTGAAAATTAGACCTTCAGCTTTATCGGAAGCGTATTTAATAGAGTACGAAATTTTGGTTTAATTGAAATAGAATTGAAATTGAAATTATTGCATCGAAGAAATTCTAATTTAGCGTTTCTCTATTGATTAAAAACAAATGCGCCACCCAGGTTTCGAACCCAGACCATTCGGCTTGGCAGTCGAGCGCTCTACCACAGAACCACCGATAGCTCCTTAGTTTCACTGAAATTAAGACACGCATCGTAAGCATAATAGGTAATAAAGTCTTTTTTTATTAATGAATTTATGAAGGCCTAATCTGGTTTTTTTAAAGGTTATATCTGGTTTTAGCGTAGTCAGCCGAGATAAGAGAGTTAAAGGGTAGACCCTGTGGGTGGTCCACTTTGTTAGTTTTTGGTTATTTATTTACGGGTATTATTAACGACCTATATATAGTTGTGTTAATTCAAAGGAGATAATTTAACGTTAATTGCTTTAAGAGCTGGCGGTTAGTCAAGTGGCTCTCTGTGCTTTGTTGATGGTAAGGTTTTTGCTTCTTGTAAATATATTTGGTGTGGATATTTGGATATCTACGATTTCTAACGCAGTCAATGATTTCCTGGGTGTGCGAGTCATTATATGATATTGGAAATTGGACGGCATTGGTCTTTTTCATGCGGTATGTGTCACAACGTCAACTGGAAGTCTACGAGCGTTGAAATAAAATGAGCGTTAAAGATGCGGCAAGTATTTCGTAAGCGAGAAAAATACAAATACCATCTGTAGATATTTCTTTCATTAAAATTTACTTAGTATTATATTCAACTGATAAACATGTACTGTAAAAAGGGTTAAATTCAATTGTGCATTGTTTTAGTAAGTCTAACTCGCTGTTGTAACTACTTAATTTATAATATTCTGAATAAATTAAACTCGATTGTTTCGTCTCAATTATTTAAATTAAAATTAAAATTTTATACCGGGCAGGGTTTGAACCGAGAATACGTTTTTCGTAAATAACTCTGAATTGCGGAGATATCTTTAGGGGTCGTGTCGAGAAATTAATACCACTAGGGACCATTCTTCCGAGGAGAGGTATATTTTGGCTTGCCAACTTGTTTTAAAAACACTAACATTGTAAATATCGGTTTAACAGTGGAATGTTGAATTTAAGCAGAGTGCGAGACATTTATCTTGGCTAAGCTTCTAAGAGAAAAAGCATATTATTAATAATACCATATGTAACATAATTACTCATAAGTATGCCACTTTACCTTTATTCCATTCAAAAATCCTCACTAACGGTTTGTTTCACCACGAACCAGTAAAAAGGCGGACTACGTTATATTTTAACCTTTTTATTAATCCTAGTAATTTTGGGAATCACACTATTGGCTACTAACATATTTATTTAAGCCAATGGAAAACCTCTAAATTGAGAAGGAATTTTTGCGTCGAAATTTTAGTCAGCCCAATTTTGAAATTTATAAACTCGCTCGGCATGCGCTCGGTTTGTGCGGATGAAGTTAAATAATGAGTAGTTTAGAAAAAGAAAAGGTTGGGGAAAATGACAAATACGGTTCGGTTCAGAGATTACTTTCCGAAAATGGAACAAGTCGTCGAAGTGGGATATTCCACCAGGGTCATTCCATGTGAAAGTTTACACAGTTAAACTTTAGACATTTCTAGTGCTAAGTTCAAAATTTTAAGTCTTAATTCGATATATTTTCTGAGATATTAAATTTTTAAAAAGGCCTTACAGATGGTAAGGAGATGTCACGTTCCAAATCAAGTGATTTTGACACCCGATATCTAGAGAATGACTTCAAAGAAAAAAATTAAACTTTTTTTACGGTTTAAGTGGGTGGTATAGAGTATAGATATCTCAAAACCCTTCCTCGCAACTGTCCTGTTTTTTCGTCGTAAATTTCGAAAAACGCCAAAATTTTCATTTAAACGAATAAATAGGCACATAAAAAGAACCGATAATTTTCGAAATTCTATCGGATCATAAATTCTAATAAACGTTTCTGATAGTGTTTGCCCTGTAGAATTCGAAAATGATAGTCATTTTGCACTGCGATCAAAAGTGCATTAGATAAAGAACACCAAAAATTATAAAATATTAAAAATAACAAACACGACAGCTTTCAAAGCCGCGCCAAGGTACCTACGCAATTGAAAGTCCTACAAAAGTATACATTGCCTGAAAGCTTTTGTTTCATTGGATAAAATATCCAAAATTCAAAGGTGATATAAGATTCCTTCATAAGTAAACATGATAACAAACTAGAATGAAAATTAAAAAAAATTGCGACTTCGGTGGGCGTCACAATATTACGTAAAACGCTTTAAAAGTGAATACAGACATTTATTTTTTTGTGGATCAGGTCGCGTACAAAATTTTACTATATTATTGAGGGAATGACGAAAAAAATCGATGATCTTTTATATCTTTGATTTCTTCCTAAGTTACGTTTATATAATTTTTTTTTAAATACGCGTGAAGTTGAAAATTTAACGTAATGACTGTCCAGACACTGAAGCTAGTCATATTTGTTTAGCAAAAATTTAGTTTAGTTTAGTGTACTTTTTTGGGTTCGTCAATAGTCCCACGTTAGCTGTATTGTAGGAAGGGTTTTGAGATATCTATACTCTATACCACCCACTTAAACAGTAAAATGCCGATTATGCCGTCGCTCAATTAGCTCTACTTCTGATAAATCGACGGCCATTATTTTAGTAAACCACCGGTTTGAACAACCAAGGCTTAGGAGCTAAAATGAACTACGTTCCAAATCAAGTGATTTTCATTTTGACACCCGATATCTAGAGAATGACTTCAAAGAAAAAATTTAAACTTTTTTTTCTGTTTAAGTGGGTGGTATAGAGAATAGATATCTCAAAACCCTTCCTCGAATTGAGTTTAAAACCACAATACCGCTAACGTGGGACTATTGACGAACCCAAAAAAGTACACTAAACTAAACTAAATTTTTGCTAAACAAATATGACTAGCTTCAGTGTCTGGACAGTCATTACGTTAAATTTTCAACTTCACGCGTATTTAAAAAAAAATTATATAAACGTAACTTAGGAAGAAATCAAAGATATAAAAGATCATCGATTTTTTTCGTCATTCCCTCAATAATATAGTAAAAATTTTGTACACGACCTGATCCACAAAAAAATAAATGTCTGTATTCACTTTTAAAGCGTTTTACGTAATATTGTGACGCCCACCGAAGTCGCAATTTTTTTTAATTTTCATTCTAGTTTGTTATCATGTTTACTTATGAAGGAATCTTATATCACCTTTGAATTTTGGATATTTTATCCAATGAAACAAAAGCTTTCAGGCAATGTATACTTTTGTAGGACTTTCAATTGCGTAGGTACCTTGGCGCGGCTTTGAAATCTATCGTGTTTTTGTTATTTTTAATATTTTATCATTTTTGGTGTTCTTTATCTAATGCTCTTTTGGTCGCAGTGCGAAATGACTATCATTTTCGAATTCTACAGGGCAAACACTATCAGAAACGTTTATTAGAATTTCTGATCCGATAGAATTTCGAAAATTATCGGTTCTTTTTATGTGCCTATTTATTCGTTTAGATGAAAATTTTGGCGTTTTTCGAAATTTACGACGAACAAACAGAACAGTTTCGAGGAAGGGTTTTGAGATATCTATACTCTATACCACCCACTTAAGCCGTAAAAAAGTTTAATTTTTTTCTTTGAAGTCATTCTCTAGATATCGGGTGTCAAAATCACTTGATTTGGAACGTGACATCTCCTTACCGTCTGGAAGGCCTTTTTAAAAATTTACTATCTTAGAAAATATATCGAATTAAGACTTAAAATTTTGAACCTACCACTAGAAATGTCTAAAGTTTAACTATGTAAACTTTCATCAAAATCGGTTATGGTGCCGTAGGGACCCCTGCCTGATTTGACATGGAATAACCCACCAGCGTTTTTAAAACCCATACCAAGCCCATAACCAAGCCTAGAAGAGTTAGGCCTAGGCTCAAAAGAATCTGCCCCAGAAAAGCTCAACCTGAATTTCAACTATTTTTTCAATTAAACTGCTTCTTTTATTTGCCAATGCAAATTTATTTTAGAACCTGAGTCTCCGAAAACTTTATGAATTGCATTAACAGCACTTGACAGTATATTGTAGTTCATTTTAGCTCCTAAGCCTTGGTTGTTCAAACCGGTGGTTTACTAAAATAATGGCCGTCGATTTATCAGAAGTAGAGCTAATTGAGCGACGGCATAATCGGCATTTTAGATTCAATGACCCCAAATATTACATCAAATATTACGTAGGGTACGGATGGCGCAATATCTGTGCAGTGGCGCCGATCGCTTTTTTCCCAATGGGGGCCGAAGCATAATGGGCCGAAGCTCACTAATAAACTTAGAATGAAGCTGCTGGCAACACTTTCTTGCTACGGATGCTTAAAAATAAACGGCCTTTAACATCGGCGGTTTTACCAATGGGGGCAAATTGATTTTTCCCAATGGGGGCTTCGGCCCAGCCGCCCCCATGGGATCGGCGCCACTGTATCTGTGAAACAAACCGTTAGTGAAGAAATAGAGATAGTTGCATACTTATGAGTAATTATGTTACATATGATAATACTAAGGACCTCAGTCACATGACTGCTTCTCCCATACTGCCATTGACATTGATTTCTATTTTAAAAGTTGGGCCTATGTCAGGCCTAGGCTTAAATATTTTCAAAGCGAACATAAACGAAATCTTATTTATCTTCCTCACAATGGCATTTAAATATTCCTTATAATAAGTAAATATGAAAACCAAACTAAAAGTTCAAAAAATCTTAAATAAAAATCCAAAAACGTTGAGGTGGTTCATGTGAAAAAATTCCAGCAAAAACCTATAGGAATTCTGCGAGCTTGGATCATATGGATCATGGGCCAAATAATTTAATTATTTGGCCCATGGATGGATCCTGTAAGAATCGTCTGAGCTTCTACTATTTTTAACCGCCATGTTATGACCATAGAAATCTCATAGGTAACTAGAATGCTGCCGCCTACGGCCGAGCTTGACGCCAGTTCGCCTTGAACCTTCAGCCAATGAGAGGCCGTAGAGTGGTTCCGCCAAGGAGGATAATAATACTCCTTTGTTCCGTTACTATAGCGGGAGATAGGTGACGTCATTCTCTCCGGTGACATTAAATTCTTGGCAGAACCGCTCTTTGAGCTCTGATTGGCTGAGATCTGGCGTCGTCTGTCACGGCGTTTGGGCCATTTGCCAGTTACACGGCAGCATTCTAGTTACCTATGAGATTTCTATGGTTATGATGCTAGCTTGTCAACTCTATACCCGATTTTCCTGAGTCATGAGTTCGGAACTCAAGGAGCGGGTGCACGGGTGGGTTCTAGCAAGGTAATTTAGGATCCTTGGTTCTAGCCTATCGTTTTCCGTGTTTGGTGATATTTTTTTCTCTCTCCTTAGTCTTGAAGAGCTAGGGCTAGACATAGCCTTAACAGCTCTGAGAGTCCAAATTGGGAAGACGCGGGAAAATAGATATATACAAAAACCAAATAAACAGAAGTCAATTACACAAGGCTATAGGAGACTTGAGGGCACATTAAGTTTTAAGTTTTAAGCGAATTTTAAGTTTAGCTTCAAAAAGATGAATAGCCCTCAAGGAAACAATTTCCTCGGGAAGAGCATTCCAATGAGGCATAACTCTGCGAAAAAATGATGTTTTAAGGGTTTCCTTGTTGGAGGTCCTAAGAAAAAGGTTACGGGAGTGACCACGAGTGCCAGTATTACCATTCGCAAAAGTAAAATAAAGTTGGTTGGGGTCACATAAAATTTTAAAGAGCGATGCTAAGTCTAGATAAAGTCTACGATATTGAAGGGGACCCAATTAAGTTTAGCCAATCGTTCAGCACGAGATAATTTTCGAAGGGAATAGGGAACACGGGAGGCACAAGCTTGAACATTATCGATTAGTTGAACATCCTGAGACAGATAGGGGCTCCAAATTTGACTAGAAAATTCCAAGAGCTAGGGGTGGACGTAACAGTCAAAGAGGCGACTGAGCATAGCAGGGCTGATTCCCGAAAAATTAGCTTTAATGATGGCAAGGATGCCAGAAGCACGACCACAAACCTTAGTAATATGTGTGCGAAAAGATAGGATTTTGGAAACATGAACACCCAGGTCACGACACTCGTTAACTCTTTGAATATTACGGTTAAAGAGGTAATATGGGGATGGAATTCTCGTATCACATTTCTCTTGTTGGATATAGAGCACAACAGTAACTGATTTAGAGTAATTGGAAATGAGTCCATTGGTTTGAAACCAGAGTTCAAGAGTTCGAAGGCAGATTGAAGGGTGATGATGTCAGCGAAAGATTTTATCACACGAAACATTTTGAGGTCATCAGCGAAAAGTCTAAGGCTTCTGGCCGACGCCATTAATTTTGTGCTCATTTCAAAAATGCCTTTTCTAATTAGCTTAGAGAGGGGAGCGGTGCCCCCCTTGATGACGCCCCTGGAGTTACTCTGAGAATGACTTTGACCAGCCATTGTGTTAAAGCCATTCAACCTCCAAAATGACCTATCATGTAGCATGAAACCTCATTCATTGGAAAACACCAAAAGACAAAATCACATAAATCAAGTTACATGATTTTGAGCTGGTAACAAAATTCGCGATACGCGGTTAACCAGTAATTATCGGCACGTGCTTTCTATGTTTTTTTAATTGTTTAGAAAGTCGATTTCTATTGTATTTTATAAATTTCGAAGAAATACCAAGAATTGGTGAGAAATTTAATAGATTAAAATTATTTCGAGGCATATTTGACTACTTTTGTGTATGTAATAATGTGTTGACGTATAGGCATAGGGTTATAAGTCTTTTGCTTAAGTTCACAAGAAACTGGAATTTTGTGGTGGTCAGGGACGGGTTGAAATTATAAAATTTAAGCTATGGAAATCTATACACATGAAAATGCGACTGAATAATTATGATAGGATAAAGTACTGAAGCATAACGTTGCAAGTTTTAATTATGGTTATACTACTATCTCATAGAGTCCGTACTCCGATGTTGGCGCCGTAAATCGAGAAAGTGGGGTTAGTGTGTAATTCTCCTTTATATATTTTAGATATAATTAAACACCACATATTAGTCCCAAAACCTAACTTTCAAATTATAATATTATATACTTTGTCAGTTAGGTTTCACTTAGTGATATCTCAAAATTGTTAATTATTTGTTGTTGTTCAGTAACTACCCAAAATTTTACAAAATTTGGATATGATTGGTATAGAATTATATCACTTTTGGCCAAATTTACTACTGCCCAAAAGATTTTCTGACTGAAATTTTTTGGGTAGTACTCAATTTTAATACAACCCAAATACCGTAAAACTGCCAACTTAAATAGGCCCTATTGTTGTTAAGCATGGATTAAATAAGTAGCTTCGCTTATTTAATCCATGTTATAAGTACTGCTATAAAGCTTAAAGCGGTTTTTCATTCTTCCTTCGTTGATTTGATTTAGCAATCTTTGTCTATTTTCACTATTAGCAGCTTTTGTTTTCTTTGTTTCTCAAAAATTGACCTATATTGAAGGATTGTGTATATATATACAATGTATCAAATTTCGCAGACTCATTGCCTTCTAAGAGGTAATACTAAACAATCAATCACACTTGAAATGACTCATTTGGTGTTTGTTTATGGCACTCTGAAGAAGGGAGAGCCAAATCATTATGTTCTTGAAAAATATGATGCTGAAGCGTGCCAATTCATTGGTTCAGCTGTAACTGACCATAGGTTCCCACTTGTTATTGCCTCTCGGTACAATATTCCTTTTCTACTTGGTTTAAAGGATGTTGGTGAAGTATGTACAAAAACCAAATATTTTTGTACTTGTACCATATTTTCATTAAAGCTTTGCGAAAATATTGAAATTGTGGTAGCTTATGAGTTTATTCAGTAATATTGATGCATTCAATGTAAATCTTACAGAAAATATTGGGAGAAGTATACAATGTAAATGGTGACGTGTTGCTAGAATTGGATAAATTTGAAAATCATCCAGATTATTATACGCGAACGCAAGAATTTGTGACATTATCATCAAATAATGAACAAATACTCGTGTGGATATATATCTTGCACACTTTTAAGCCAGAATTGCTAAATTTGCCATATTTGTCCAATTATTCATCCGAGGGCTCACATGGTCTCAAATATGTAACAAGGTACAAACAAAAAGATGATGTTCCATACATTTTCGATGTTAAATGATAAAATTTTGAATTGTTTCACACACACAGTGAGGAAACAAGCTCCCAAGATGATATATGATTTTGTCGCTTGGTTATTAAAAACTAATAAATTTTGTTTATAAGTTTCCTATTTCTTTATTTTAAAAGATTTTCACTATGAGCCAAAATTCTTCTTTACTTGTTTGGCCCAAAGTGGTTTTTTTTGGTGATTCATTGACAGAGGTAAACACTTCTCAAAATCTGCACCAGAAAGTGAACTATGGTTATTGAATATAAATGATTTAAATACATTTCAGATTGCATTTAACACTGAATCAGGGTTTTGGGCTTCGGTAATTGCCAATAAATTGCAAAGGTAAAGGTCATCTCACCTAACCTTTGTTTTAATAGATCCGTAACTAACCTTGACATCTTGATTTTTAGAGTTTGTGATGTGGTTACACGGGGCTTTAGTGGTTATAATACAAAACAATGTTTGAAAATACTGCCAAAAATTTATGACTCATCAAATAGCAGTGATATAGCGGCATTTTTTATATTCCTTGGTGCTAATGATTGCTCCCTTCCTGCAAATTCTATTCAGCATATCCCCCTGCTAGAATACGCCAATAATTTAAAGGAAATTGTCAAATATTTAATGGTAATTTTCTGTGAACAATTTGATTATCTCGCTTTTTAAAAAATATTTTAATTTCTAAGGCTATGGGTATTGACAAAGAAAAAATTGTCTTGATGACATGCCCACCCTATTTTCACGATGTTTATTCCAAAATTAAACCCGAATCTAGTAACAAAGCTTTTATTTTTTTTGCCAAATACATTACAGAATATTGATGTAATTATTCAATAGTTAATTTAAGATGCTCGGAAAAACAAGTTCTATATTCCGAGGCATGTTTAAAGGTTGGAAGTAATTTGGGTTTGCAAACTGTTGATCTTTTTCATTCATTTCAAAATCACAAAGTAAGAAATTCTATTACATTTGATAATAATTTTAGTTGAAGGTCAGTAATTATAAAAAAAATTTGGTTAGAATCCAAGAGAGCTATTTGTGGATGGGCTTCATTTTAACCAACAAGGAGCCAGTCATTTAGCAGAAATAATCTGGCCAGCTGTTCAAAATAAAACTGAAATGATCAATTTCAAATTTCCCTTGTGGAGAGATTTTGATTCTAGCGAATTCTCTTAATAACAATATCAATGAAATATGAAAATAAAAAATAAGGCACTTAAATTTTGTTATTTGATTAATTCTAGGCTATCATTAATTCTTACGGTAATACCACTCGTATCTATTTCTATGGAATGTACAGTTACTGTTTCTGAAAAATTAGACTTTTTGATTAATGCCTCTATGGTGGGTTTATCATTGGGTTTCTTTGTGACAATGCACATAAAACCACCTCCACCCGCACCCACCAAAAGTTGCCCGTATGTGTTGTTTTCTAAAATTTCCATAAGCTGTCTAATTAATAATGGGTCGCAGCCGGGGGCTAATGCTTTTTTTATTTCCCAATAGCAATTCATTTCTTGACCCACTTTCAGCAAATCACCCTCGCTTAATGCGCTCGCCATGGATTTGGAATGGACTAGAAGGTCTTGGAAGCACTTTACAATGTTTTCTTCTCGAGCATACCAGTTTCTTATGACATTTTGAAGCAAGTTTTTAGCCAATCGCACTTTTCCAGTGTACACTAGTAGTAGATGCTCATTTAATAGCTTGATATTACTTTCTGAAACAACAATTTTATCTACTAGAATTTCTAATGGCAATTTTGGTAGTGAAAAACCACGGTTTATTCCTCCCATAACTCCACCAACTTGGTCCTGCCAACCACCTCCTGTAGTCATTAACTGTTCTAAATAGAGAACAGCATGCAGTATAGATTTTTTGGTATAACTCTTTCCATTAACTGTCCATAAAGCGGCCATAACAGCGCTTGCTAAAATACTGCTTGTACCAAGACCTGACCCTTGGGGTAAATTTGACCAGATATGAAGTTCAACTCCACCCTTCAAATTGCCCCGAGATAGTTGCTCTTGGAGGGTATCCTCGCTGGTCAAAGACACAATATCTGCCACTATTACCGCCGCTTTCAATAAGGCTCCTGGCGCTGAGGGCTCGTTATAATCACATAGATCTTTAATATTTACTATATCAATAATTTCTGGAATATTGCTTTGGTAAGGGATCAGATGAAATACAAGTTTCAATTCATCTATCCTTCGGGCTTTTGCACCAATTGGCCTTTTACCATCTACCATCAGTGCCACATTTACCACACTCCCTCCTTGTTCGTAACAAATTGGTGGCGTATCTGTCCAACCACCTTGTAAATCGGCCCTAGCAGGGCATTCCACAGTAACCCAGTCATGGTTGCTAAGTATATTACTGGGTTTAGTCTCAATGAAGTCTTTGACTGACATAACAGCATTTTGAATTAGGACTTGCAAAGCTCTTTCATAGTGTCTAGCTGCTCTTACTATAGTATTGTTTCTTGTCATCCATTTTTCACGTTCATGCTTCAAAGCTTTCAACCCATTAATGATATCTCCTTGTTTCAAATATGAAAAAGAAGACTCCCAAGATTTATTATTACCTGGCCCACTTCTAATCTTTCCCAAGTTTCCTGCCATTAAACCTAATAAATCAGCTGTACTGGATAAGATGCGGCACAATTTATAATAATCCCCGATAACAGATAAAGCAGCTGCTTCTAATACTTCCAAAACTTCTCTCGCCCATCCTTCTGAAGTTGCTAATTTAAAGTAATTTAAAATAGCACTGTTGGAATTGTTATTAAAGATGTCTTGTATTACTGAAAAACAAATTCTTTTCCTTATTGTCATTTTCCACTTTTGTTCTGTTTCCAAATCCACTTGGTGTAATATTTCTCGTAAACTAAGTCGCTCATTTTTATTTTGGTTTGTTATTTCCATTTTGGTACTATTGATCAATTCCAAATATTTTTCCAAACTAACACTTGAAGGGAAAATTTTGCAGTTTTCTATGAGTTTCTCTTCAAAATCTACATCATTTTCGATCAAAACTTTCAGTTTGCTACATTCATTTAAGCTGGATATTAATTCTTGGGGCATATCATCAATTCCTAACAATATATACAGTTTGTCTTTGTATTCTTTTATATGGAAACCAATGACAACTGTGCCATTTGGAACACGAAATGATGCTGGATTATCGTTTTTGAAATCAATCCCACATAAATAACAGTCCTCTCCAATACTGATTTCTTCCGCTTCTAAGAAACAGTGAGAAATGGCTGAATTTTTTCCAATTGAAATTTTGGAATTCAAAGTATTTTTCATGTAGGAATTTGTAATACAGGTCTTCTTTTTTAGGTCACTAGGAATTTTTGGATAAGTGTATGACCACCGTTCCATTCCCTGGTTAAATTCTAATAAGTTTTTGACATGATGGCTGCTATTCAGCCTATCATCCCAGTAAATGTGCTTGCAATTTTCAATTTTTATGGCTTTCAATTGGAATTTATTCAAATAAGACCAAACGATGCTTCTTGCTTTGGTTATCGCACCCCTTTGGGTATTATTTAAATTCACCTCGTATAACTTCCCACAATGTCCTCCAATAAAGTCTTCCTCGGTTACCTCTAAAGCCATGGCTATCAATATGTCAAAAAATAAGGACACTTGAAGCGGTTCACCACCACCATCAATGCCCATATAAGTACAGCGGTTTAGAGGAGATAACGAGTTGAAAACTAACATACTTTCTATTATGTTTACAGGAAGATACACAATCCCGCAAACAATATTTACCTTATGGCTTTCATTTTGATATTTCTGAATTGTATCCTTGGTTCCGCAGTAAATTATATTTTCAACAAAATAATTTTCATTAGTGCAGACTGTTCCATGTCGGCTTGCGTATTCTATATCTGCATCAACTGTGAATATAGTTGGAAAGGCGACATCGAAATTAGTTACAGAGACTTGCTCGTGAAAATGAAATGACATGTCTGTACTGCAAACCCAAACTCCAGAATGTTTTTCATTGTTATCAGCCTTCTCACTCAAAGTGGTTGCAATATGAATTAGATGTTCTAAATTCTTTATAGGTTCCAACCCGTAATTTTGAGATTTAGAGCAGGTGGCGTTATCCACATTATTAGAATTAAGAGTTGTCAATGCTTTTAAATTGCCACTGTCAAAGATATTTTTTCTCCCACAATGTATAATTAAAATTTTAGAATTTAACAATACGTCGGTATTGAGAGTGGAAAACCCATTCAGGGCACTTAAATATTCGGTGAGTATGACCAAAGCATTTAAAGTGGCAGCGCCACTGCCTACATTTTCTGACGGATCTTGTACGCCCAATATTTCTGTTTCTTGCGATATGCAGCCTTTTATTTTTAAATCATTAGTTTCTTGTTCCAAAACATTTAAATCATGTTCATTTGTGCCAGTTAAAATTATAATAGTCCAATTATTGGCCATTTTCATTTAGAAGCAATATGATAATTTGAAATGTTAATACAAGCCAAGTCTTGATAGCAATTTTTTTTGGGATTTATAGATAAAACATTTTGCTGATACGTTGACTTGGAGATGTACACCTGTACTTCGTATGAGAACTATGAAGCAATACAGCTACATATAAAGAAAATTGATATGTTCCTTTCTATGTACTCCTGGCTCACTGATGCTTATGTGTTGGTACTGTTAAAATAGATTAATATATACATGTAAAAGTTTATAGAATATACAATATATAAGTTTTTAATCTATAATAAGATTATAAGCTTTTCTATTATATATTACCTCTAACATTAATATATTTATAAAAAGGATTTCTTCACTGAATCACATTGGGATAAAGTACCAAAATGTTGGAGATCTGTCTTAGAAGACATTAGTACAGATGAAATTTCTTTGTTTTTATCATTTGAAACGAATATGTAAGCTTACAAAATTTATTAATACTGCAGCATTGTGTATATAATTCCAGAAATATCATTTATAGAAGTCCTTCCACAATATCAAAATTTCCATTAAGTTTATTGGCATTTCGAAAAGTAACTCAGTTGCTATCATGCCCAAGACCTCCCATAGGATACAGGCATTTCTTAGATATTTTGAAAAATATAACCCACTTGCCTGAAACATTAAATGGTATAAAACCACCAATACTTTTTTTTTACTGGAAACTAAAATAATATCATTGCTTCATAGATAATGATGATATTACAGAGGATTGGAAAGAAAGTAAAGAGGAATTTCACGCAAGTGGTGGACATCATACATGTATTGATGGTGTATTTAGAAAACATGTGAAACCGAAAAAGCAACATGAAATATATCGCCTATCAAAGGTGAATTAATAATCTTTTCCCAGGGCCGTGCTTAGGGACACAAGCTGGGTGGCCACCCAGGGCTGGTATAATTTTATCTTATGGATATAGATACCGGAGGGCCGCTGCACTCACAATTTGTCAGTTTCGCCCAGGGCCGCGAGACCTCTAAGCACTGTCCTGTCGATTGTCGTTATAAAAACCTCAAAATTACTTTTTAAAAATTTCAGGTAGTTCAGCAAGTATTAAAGTATACAAACTGTGATCATGTTGTCGATATTGGATCTGGTCAAGGGCACCTTTCTAGATTTCTGTCATTTTCCTGCGGTTATAAAGTTTTGACCATCGAAGCGGAAGGCTGTCACGTAACTGGAGCCAAAAGAATAGACCAAGAAGTATAGAAAAGTCATACTTCTAATTCTTTCCTCTCATTTGCCAATTTCTTATTAGGTTGCTAAAAATTTGATCAAACAATCAATAAAAACTGAAAATGATTATAGCTTGCAACCCCCTGATCATAAAATTCAATTTATATCACCCGAATCAGATAACACTGCTTTTCTTCAAGTAAATTGTATTATAATTATTACATAATGTTTTTAAACAAATTTTTCCACTATCACCATTACTTAGATTTTGCAGGAAACGTGGAAAAAGGTTGAAGATTTTTTGATATTGGGGCTCCATACATGCGGAAACTTATCAACTTCTATATTTAAATTATTCATTGAAACCAAAATGGCAAAATCATTAATATCTGTTGGCTGTTGTTATATGAAAACTGACAAAAGTATTGAAATTTTTTTGAGGTTTATAAATAAAAAGGGTCAACATTTATTTTAAGGAAATTTTAGGTGGTTTTCCTATAAGTGATTTTGTGAAGCATTTAAATATATCAAAGCTTAGCTACGAGGCGAAAGAAGTTTCATGCCACGCAATAGAAATTTTCAGAAAGAGGCTAATCAGTTAGTTACAGTGTCATTATTTTTGAAAAATAGGGTCGGTAATTAATATGGTTAATTTTCCAGGTCACCCTGAGCTGCTACGCGTGCACTGTTATAGAGCTACACTAGAAGACATCATTGTCAAAAGATATCCAAACATGAAAAGAATGGGTTTAAGAAGCATTAAACATGTTGAAAATCTGTCTTTCACTGAGTAGGCTAATTGATATATTATCCTATTCCTTAAACTTGATGTTCGTAGTTCAATTTGCACATTTTAGGTACGCTTCTAAAGCATTGTCTAAGCACAAAATCCTTATTCCCTCTGAAGATTTTGAATCTAAATTGATTGAATCTCGTCTTAAAGACTGGAAAAAGGTTGTTATATTTCACTCACTGAGGTTGTTACTGGCCCCACTCATAGAAACGTTAATTCTATTAGACAGAATGATATATTTATTTGAATTTGGTGAGTAGTTTTATCAGTTTACATATAAACACCCAAACTTAAACACATTTGAAATTTTAAGGTATATCTTCAAGTTTGATACCTGTATTTGATCCAAGTTTATCACCCCGAAATTTAGTACTAATTTCTGTAAAATGATACAATAAAAGAATATGTTAGTTAAATGCTATTTTTTTATTGTTTTTTATTAACCTTGAAATCGAGCTCGCCTATCTTGCACATCATCTATGCATGCACTCACCGCCATCCTTCTCCCCCTAAGTCCTAACCCCCTTTTCCTCGAATTTTGGTAATCACGCGCTTGCTAGTAATTCTCTTCTTTCCCCTGCTTTTTGAGACCCCTCACCAATGCAAAAGAAACGCTTATTTTGCGAATGGTATTTACAACAAGAAGAATTCTAATGCCATTATACGTATTATTTGGCGTTCATTTTATAATTTAAGTAAGAAAGAAATCTATTTAAAAATGACAGATGAAAATAACTTGTACCTTAGTGAGGATGAAGACGACTTAGAAAATTTAGTTCAAGCCGAGTCTCAGGGTAAGTTGATAAGCCTTTGCTAAATTGTAATGATAAGTTGAGGGCTGGGTTCTGCCGTTCTGGTGGCGAATTTCTATACGATAATTAATGTGTCAAGGTAGTTAGATAGTGTTAATTAGTGTTCTTAGAGCTTAAGTAGGATCACAGTGTCTATGAATGGTTATCTCTGAAAAACATTAGGTGGAAGAAGGGTTGGAGCTTCTGCTAGAAACACCTCATTTTCAGTAAATATAGTGATAAAATTTTATATTCGAAGTAAAAACTAATTTGATTGATTACGGTTGGTTGATTCAGATTGCAGGTAAATAGGATCTAAAAAACATAAACAGACCACCTTTTCAAAATCTTTTGTTAACACCACCTAACCTGACTAACTGAATTTTCACTAAGAGTAAGAAGTTTAGTTAATGGTCATTAGCCCTAGTTGAACATCATTTTGGCTTAAAATTTGATAAATGCAATTAGCAATTTTTAGACAACATGTCACGCACACAGTTAACGTTTGCCTAGTTTGTATTCAACCAAATAATGCCCGTAAACTTTAAACAAAATCCCATCCCATCTTAGATTAGATTCCAGGGTTAGAGATGAAAATTTTGGAATACCTGTAAAAATACTTGGTTTAATTATAATTTTTTTTTTCACAGCTCGGGGTATTTTGAGTAAATGGACAAATTATATCCATGGATGGCAGGATCGGTTTATAGTATTAAAGGATGGTTCACTTTCCTATTATAAGTCAGCCAACGACACTGCCTATGGTTGCCGAGGTGCTATCAGTATTATAAAAGCAACGATTAAGGTAAGCAGATAATTTCAGTTGCCATTTTTTTTCTTAGCAAAGTTTTTCAAAGTTTCTTTGGAGAGGGGTCTGTTAAGGTATTCCTCTTGTTTGCGCTATTTTTATTCTTAGTTCCAGAAATGACTTCTTATAAATTATTAATCTTCTGTTGACTTGAGTTAAGGTAATAGGTGTCTCTAGCGTAAGAGCTATGCGCTTAACTGTTATCTGGAGACTATTTTCTCATTTTATGTTCCTAAAGTTCAATGACAAGGAAAATCCCAAATTGGGTCATAGAAATTGAACACAATCATTGGGGAAGCTAACTTTAGTTTTCTTTTCTATACTCGTGTGAGGACTTTGTTTTATACTTTAGTCTGTTAGGTCTTTTAGTTAGTTTTGTTTTGTATTATTACTTCTTCATTGTTAATATGTATAATTTTTCTTTAGCCCCATGAATTTGATGAATGCCGATTTGACGTTAGTGTTAATGATTGCGTTTGGTACCTGAGATCTGAAAACCCTGAAGACCGGAATCGATGGGTTGAGGCCCTCGAAGCCTATAAGGTAATTAAAAAGTTAATTGTTAAGTTGCACATATAAGTTAAATGTTATTTTTAATAATCCAGCTCGTAATACCATCTTCTAATGTGGCTGATTAAATAGGGTTTAGAAAATAAAGTAAATTTTTTAACTAAGGTTTCAAACTATAACTGTAATCGCTTGGTCTAAAATAAACCAATTGGGGCCAATTTTTTCATGTGGTGAGGAGTGTAAAATGCTATTTATGTAGGTTGTTTCTTCATTCAAGTTTCCCCATCAGAGAGTATCCTGAACTGTTTTCAGTGTTACATTTATGTTCATTATTGTATCTTGAATATTAGATAATTTCAAAAACATGACTGTATTTTCTCTTGATTATTTAAGTTAAAGTAGTGGGTTTATGAAGTGAATGACCTAAACAATACTCATGATTTTATTTAAGATGGTGGGGGAAAGGGGGATGTTAGCTTAAAATATGTTTGCCTTTAGGGAAAAGTACAGAATAAGGATATTCTTGAACATGACCTAAATCTTCAAGTTTTTTATGTTTTGGCTTTTTATAGTATTTTGGTCTTTTTTCTGTATTTTATAGATGGACTCTGCCTATGGAAGTGAAAATAGTCTTCGCCGTCATGGCTCTGCTCTTTCTTTAGGCTCCACGAGTCTATCAGGCACCAGCGTTTCGTCTCTGAAAAAAGCCAGAGGACTACGTGAAAAATTGGCAGAAATGGAAACATTTAGGGATATTCTCTGTCAACAAGTGGAAACTTTGCAAGGATATTTTGATTCTTGTGCTGACTCGGTTTCTATCAAAAATGACAAGAACAGGGGTTTGTAGTGTATACCTTTTCTTCTTTAACCTTTTTTTAAAGAACATTAGGGGAGGGGGGGGGGGACTGACCTAGAAAGAAAGGTTTCCTATTACTAATATTTCTTGTAGGTCAGAAAAATGTCTTTAGATGAAAGTAAAATTTACTTTCCCTTAATTTTTATTCCTTTCGTAATATAATTGATTTAATGATGCTAAAGTACTCCTACATATTTGCAAAACAACTACCATTAACTTGGAAGAATCCTAGATAATTATAATTATGTATATTTGATTGTTCAGTATTTTATTTAAATCAATGTATGACAGGCTTTGACAGCTTTATAAGTGGTTTGTCTTATTTCCTTTATTTTTAGTTAATCACGGAGATTCAGATGATGATGAGGAAAGTGTAAATGAAAAAACTCTAACTTTTGAAAACCAATTAAATCACTCCCCTTCTTCCACTCACAGAAGTAAAACATTTTAAAAGGGCAATTAAGAAAATTGTGTTATTTGTTAATGTCAATGTTAATTTTAGGCCAAAATTTTATTAATAAAGAGTCAGTTATGGAGCATGCTAAAAACGCTATCGATTTCAAAGGAGAAGCTTTCACATTTAAAGCCACTACGGCTGGAATATTAGCGACATTGGGTCATTGTATAGAGTTAATGGGTCAACGGGAAGAAAGTTGGAAAAGACGCCTTGAAAAAGTAATGATAAAATTTGGTAAATATACTGAAAGCAGTAAGGATAAATTTATTATTTTGCAGGAAATAGACAAACGGAAAAAAATTGAAGACATGTACAAACAAGCTCTCAGTGAAACAAAACCACCACCACCGATAGTCTTAGGGGGTCCTGATTATGAAGTATTTAATTTACATGGTCTGTCATAGACAGAATGAATCTTTATAACGGGGATCGCAATATCATTTTTCATCTAATCAGGAAGGACCTCACTGCATGATAAACGAAGATGAGTTCTTTGATGCGGTAGATGCTGCTCTTGACAAGAGTGAACAACAAGAGGAGGAGTTACGATTATTGAAGTGCCGATCTAAGGAAGTTTGTCACCAAGCTGGTCCTTCCCCTCAAGCAAGGCAACATCAGTTGTGGCCAGAAATTGATAAAGTCACGTTAGAACAATATAGAAATGCCCGTATGGGAGTTGGGGAAGGAGGATGGCAGATATTTGCTGAAGAAGGGGAAATGAAAATGTACAAAAGAGAAGTTGAAGAAGGGGGAATGGTCGTTGACCCCCTCAAAGCTGTCCACACTGTTAAAGTATTTTATTTTCTGCCCCTTCCCCTGACTATTGAAATGAAAAATTATGAATAATTTTGTTTTATAGGGAATTACTGGTCACGAAATGTGTCATTATTTTTTTAGTCCAGAGTTTCGTTATGACTGGGAATGTAAGTATCGCGAGTTGGACCTTCTTCTAGCATGCCTGATAATGTATAATTTTGTTTCTCATTGGGTAGCGACTATGGAGTCTATGAAAGTTGTGGATGAAATTGACCCAAATTCCTTAGTGTTCCATCAAGTGCATAAAAGAGTTTGGCCAGCGACCCAAAGGGACGCTCTCTTTTGGTCGCATATCCGTAGAATGCCTAATGAAGATGATAAAGATGCTAATGATATATGGATAGTATGTAACAATTCAACTGATTACAACGAATGCCCAGTAAGTCTCTTGTCTTTTGACAAAAACCTATTATTTAATATTAATGCGATATTAAACATTTAGGTTGGTAAATGCGTTAGAGTTAAATTAACAGTTTGTTTAGTCTGTCAGACAATTGTTGACCCACCAAGTGACGAAAACAAAGAAATTACCAGAGACAATCTTACCTGCAAAATTATATATTGTTCAACCAGTAAGGACATAATATTGAATAATTGTAGGTTTGAATTGAGTTTTTAAGACAATGTTGTTTTTCAGTTAACCCTGGTGGTTGGGCTCCAGCCTCTGTTTTACGCGCTGTGTATAAAAGGGAATATCCAAAGTTCCTGAAACGTTTTACTCAGTACGTGAAGGATATGACTGAAAGCAAGGCGATCCTTTTCTGATATTTGTTTTCTAACAATTATCTTTCTTTGGTCCAAAAACAAATTCCTCCTGTGTATATTTTGACAAAAAAACAACCAAATGAAAATGCCACAAAATATTTATCTTAGCACTTATTTTTTAACAAATTATGTGTATCTATAAATGTTTATATAATGTCGATACTGCGAAAACTGTTAAAGTTTTAAAATGCAAAAACGTATTGTCCTGGGAATTTGTCACGTTTATGCAGAAACAAAATAAATGGTATAGTGGAAAACTTCTTCCTAATACGTTATAAAAGATAATGTTTTCTGTGTAAATAGTTAAAAATTTTATGAATGCTTTGTCACAATGTTTTTGCTAAAACAGTGTTTAACAATGAAAAAATTTATTACGCTGATAAATTTGCCTTTCATTATTTGATACAAATACAAACCCATATTCCTGAACAACTCCCTTATATTTAGAAGGAATGGAGGGTGAATATTGCAATGGTCATTTTTCAATATTCACCTTGATTTTTCGAAGAAAAACTCTATTTATGCAGAATATATAACATTTTTAATTACTTTTGCTTTTTCTAGTATAGACGTGGAAGAAGTCGCAACTGGCAGTCTTTTAAAGGAAACAATGTTTCTTTAAAAAGAATGTACTATATACAAAGATCGGAGAAACATTTTAAAAGATTACAGTTGAGACTAGAAACGAGTTATTAATCAAGCGTTAATTCAGTTGTAAGGAAAATCTACAAACTATTTGCAATACCCCATTACAAACACCCTTTAAAGTGGCACTATAGGTTGTTTTTATGTACAATTAGAAAAAAGGTGGGGATTACAAGGATGATTTCAACAAAATAATATAAGAGTGAAATTAATCAATAATAGCGTAACAAACATTTTGTACAAAACCTTGTTTGGTAATGACAAGTATGTTTCAAAAATGTGCAGTAATTCATCAGTAGGTTTTTAACTTAAAATCTATATTTAACTCCCAGCAACCATTTTTTATATATGTATAATTAATTTGACAATTTTAAGTTCTACTTGGAAGAAGTAGTTCTTCCAAATTGTCATGGAAAAAGTACCTTTTTCTTAGAAATTTTATTGTTACTAACATTGGCTAAGATTTTTTGGAACTAATGATATTTTTCCATTAATTTTCTAATTTAAAATTTCACATATATGACAGGAAAAAGAATTTCAGCTAAAGAGTTATTTTGCGAAGGAAGCGAAAACTCCCCACATGGCCTCATTTGCATTAGGTTTCATACTCTCTGCTTCCATTTCTAGTTCAAGAAGTTCGCGAACCCTTTTCATGGCAACTTCGTAGTCTTCATCAGAGAGAGGAGCAAAGGCATTTTCAAGAACATCAGAAGCGTGAGCTAAAACTATTAAGGACAATAACCGCTTGTCCATACGATGGGCGTCATTGACCCATTTGGAGAGGACAGCGTCTTGGACCTTTTTCACCAGCTTATTTTTGGCTGTCGCATCAACTAAAGGATGCGTAGTCATGTCAAAGAGAAGAAAGTTCTGTTTTTCAGTTGTACACACTCCTTTTTCAACCAAATTTTTAGCCAAACGTTCCCGTACATTCCTAAGTTGGTATCGTAATTTCATAGGATTCCAGGTTTCACCTAAGATTTTTAAGAACTATTAATTTTGTTTGTAAGAGCTGTTAAATCCATTTTGATCATCTCACCACTTAGATACTCAATCCAGCTTTGTAACGTTTCTGGTGGTGAAGTTTCTTTTACATGTTTAAGAGCTTCATCTAGTAACACATCACCGGTAGGAGCGTCATTTTTCAGGATTACTTTCCTCATGAGGAGGCTTCTTCGTCTCATTCCAGCTTTTTCTAGTTCCACTCTTCCACGTAAAGCTAATTCTACAAGAATGCAACCTCTTAAGCCTGAAGAAATGCAATCATTCCAAAAAGAAGTGTATCCCTATAAATTGAAAGCATGTCAAAATGTAGTTGTGTTTAGTAAATAGGACAATTTCTGAGTCTGACGGCTGATACCTCTTTATCCTTCAAGCCTAAAAGAAGGACCTCTTCCATTAGAGTAAGTCTAGTCTCTTTAGAATCGGCATCATCTTCATTGTCAGAGGGTTTAGAATCATCGGTGTCCCGGGCATTGCTGTCATACTGCTTTTCATTGTTTTGATTTGCTTGGGATACGTTTTTCCGCTGAACCAAACCTTCTGATCTGTTCATTTTCAGCTATGACCTAATAGGCAAAGGCCTAGAGATTTTTTTTTTAAAGTTTTTTCTTTTACGGTTAGGCTACTCTAATTTAAATTAAAAACATTTTAAAACCTTCTAAACTTATATTAATGGTGAGATTTCATCGCAAACAGACTAATAATCAGATTTATTAATAACCGTTTTCAGTACTGGTAAAATGGCGAGGATCCGTACTTTATCATCTCTTGTTATGAAACGTCACTGTGTCATCGAAGGGGGCAAGGCGACGAAAAATAATATTGGTTCAAAAAGACTAGTGATGAAAGTTCAAAATAAACTATCGACAACCATATGATTACTGTTAACCTTTGAAAATAATAATTTATTTATTAAAACAATCACTTGATTTTCTTGCAATCGCTCTTAAGCTCTCAAATCCTAGAAAGTTTTGTTTACCAATTACCAAAATCTATCATCTAAAGGCTGGCAACCCTGAGGTGTATCTTTCAAAGCGTCGTCTGCTTATACAAGTGGTCTGCTAATTTTGAATATTAGTGTGGGCCTGCTGGAATTTATTGGTCTAACAACCTCATATTAGCGTATGTCTCTAGTAACCTTGTAACAACCTTTGAGACATCCGAAGTCTAACCCACCGATTTTGTTCAAACTCGGGGGATTGGTGGACGTTCATGTAACTTGAAAAATCCTAAAGGGAGTTTTTTCAATGGGCAACCGTTTTGCCATGGCAACGAATTTTATTTTGACAACAAGATATGGAAATTTTCCCATTGAAAATAACTTGGGATTCTGACCGTTCCTAGGGTCCCCCATGTGAAAATATCAAAATTTTCAAAATGCCAAAAGTAGAAAAAAATGATACAAAAGTAACAAAAAAATCAAGATTATTAAAATTTGATCAATTTGAACAAAATGGGTGAAAATGAACCAAAATGGCTTAAATTGCAAAAATGTGAGAGAAAATTTAAAGTAGTACAAACATTGAAAAAAATATTTCGGAATTGTTTGAAATAAATTATTTTTTTAAAATTGAAAAAATAATATATTTTAATTTTTTTTATCAAAAACGATTATAATTGATTGAAATAGATTATTTGTGAAATATCGGAATAATTTATAGAAATTGCTGTATTTGAAAAATAAAATAATTTTGGTCAAGTTTGACCAAATTGATAAAAATAAATCATTTTTTTCAAAAAACACAATTTATCTGTATATTAATCTAATTTTACACAACTTATAAATTTCAATTAATTTTTTCAATTTTGAAAAAAAATTATTTTATTTCAAACTATTTTGAGTTTTTTTGTAAAATTTAGTCATTTTTTATTATTATTTTTTTTAATTTAAATATTTGTCTAATTTGATCTATTAATTCGAATTTTGATCATTCTTGACCAAATTGACCAAAATACTTCTTTTTTCAAATGAACCAATTTATCTATATATTATTCCAATATTTCAGAAATTATTTATTTCAATCAATTAATATCAATTACAATCGTTTTTGATCAAATTTGCTGCTTTTGATATAAAAAATTTATTTATTAATTTTTTCAATTTTGAAAACATTATTTATTTAAAACAATTTCGAAATATTTTTCGATGTTTGTACTTCTTTAAATTTTCTCTCACATTTTTCCGATTTTAGCCATTTTGGTTCATTTTCACCCATTTTGTTCAAATTGATCAAAAAATGATCAATTTTGACTTTTTTCGTCACTTTTTTATCTATTTTTTTGTATTTTTGTCATTTTTAAAATTTTGGAATTTGTTAAAAATTTTCACATGGGGGGCCCCTAGGAAAGGAATCGTTCAGAATCCCATGTTATTTTCAATGGGAAAATGTTCATTTTTTTGTTGTCAAAAACATTTTTCGTTGCCATTGCAAAACGGTTGCCAATTGAATAAATTCCCTTTAGGATTTTCCAAGTTACATAAAGGTCTATCAATCCCCTGAGTATGAACAAAATCGGTGGGTTACTCTTCATGATGTCTCCTTGTAAGTGTGGGCACAGCCGTGGTGTGGGTGTGGGCCAAGGTTCGTAAATATTTTGCACTGGATGTGGGCATAGATAATATAGTCTCGTACCATATATTCGAAACTACTATCACGGACCACTACACCAGATTAACAAATTTCTGACTTTCCTAAAGTTACACTACTCTCCCAATGGAATTCAAAAAAAGTTATTTTAGCTTGCCCAACTTGTCACTTTTTCAAGTCGTATTTTTTCAGTGAAAAAGATGTCCAATTGTTTTCGCGCCAACGCTATTTGTACGTTTTCGGTAAAGCTCTACAATTTTCTCATGGACAATTTTCTTATAGCACCTAGCGGTTAAAATTTAAATTTCCAAAAAAGTGAAAATATTTTTCGATTTAGATGAAATTTTGGTAGAAAGTGTCCCCCGGCACGTATAATGTACAGTACAAATTTCAACTTTCTAGAAAACATAGTTTTTGATAAAAATCACTTTTTCGAGCAAACAAAAACACCCTGTATATGCCAAATTCCGTAAAAATCCGAAATGGTCAGGTTAAATGAGTGTGTTAATTTCACGTGGAATTTCCCTCCTCAGAGGCGGATTAACCCTTTCGGCGCCTCTAGGCACAGAAAACTTTGTCACCCCTTGGCCTTGTCTAAAGGGTTGGTCAGCTAAGTAGGGGCGTATCGGTTTTTAACAAATTAATTATTAAATAAATAAACTAGGACGTTGCAAAAACCGAAAACGGAATTTTCAACAAATACTTGAGCGGAGCGAGATGCAAATCCGGTGGTTAATTAGGCTTAGATTAATTAAACTCAAGTAGAGAAAGGAAAGCGAGATAAATAATTTAGTTTTTAAAGATTACTCTTTATTTCAATTCGTTTGCATTAATGAGTGGAGAAACAGTTATAAGATGCGGGGAACGACTTGCCGGTGTGGAATCTGACGTCGACGTCGACGTGGCCCATTGTTTAAATGTTCTTTTACGTAAAATTTCAAAATAAATTTTTAAACGTGTTGTTTTTTTTAAATAAAAATATAAATTTCAAAACTCATTTAAACGTTTTGTTTTTTTCGGTCAATAAAAATATAAATTTAAAAATTCATTTAAACGTTTTATGTTTTTCGGTCAATAAAAATATAAATTTCAAAACTCATTTAAACGTTTTGTGTTTTTCGGTCATTGTCAGCTGTTGAGTCTTTTTAGTTTTACACGAGCCTAGTATAGGATAGAGTAAAACTCCCGTAGCCGCTACGGTCCCCGCTGCCGCCGTTTGCAAACACGCCGTTTTCTAACGCCAGTACGCCACAGTAGGATTATTACCGTCCGCAATAACGTCGTTCTCTTACGCCACGGTAGAATTCTCCTACGTTCGCGTTTTAAACCAGAGAGGGAAAGGCCGTAGAAAGCTAGCCATATTCTCCTATAGTTAAACCAGATTTTCGTCCCTAAAATTCACGCGCGTTCGACAACCAATAACCAAGCAAGTCGGGCAATCGGGATTCGGCGATCTTCTGGCGTTTCCGTCTCTGGCGTTTTGGCGTTTTCGTTCGCACACGGTTTCCGCAACAGCGCTTGCCTCTCGCTTCCATTCGGGTGGGGGAGGGTAAGATATGGCGACTCTCCCACCGAGCGCTCCTATCTATTGTTGGCGACTCTTCGGAGCCCAGCCATTCTGTGGAATTTGGGAACTATGCTATCACCTTCCCTGAGCCCCTAGGTGTGAAGGGAGGGGAGGGGGCGGCATGGGTTTTCGTAAGTGCATCACTAAACGTGGTGAAATCGCTTCTGTTGGTTTTTTAACCCTTTAGCCCAACCACTCTGGGTAATTTTTGAAATTTTCACCCCTATATTTCCCACAAACATATTTCGAGCGGTTCCCATATTACCCACAAAAATATTTTGAGCGGTTTTTCTCGACCGTTTATTTTATTTGTTCATATTTCCGTTACCGGTTATACTACTATTCGTGTGTTCGTAAAGCTTGGCTCGTGTGAAACTATTATTTGGGACTGCCGGGCCCACTTGTTTCCCCTCTCGTGGCTCCGTCAGACAGCAATTTTCTGGCGCCGGCTCTTCTGGAGTCGTTTTTCCCCCCAACACGACCGATTAACCACTCTTTCCCTTTCAACTCGTTTTCCGAAACCCCACTTTTTTTCCCCCCAATTCATCGCAGTGAGAGAATACCAATTTTTTTTAAAGCGCGGAACAATCACCCGTTTTTCCCTCTCGAGTCGTTTTCCGAAACGCCCCTTTTCGTTTCATCCAATAGCTTCTCTAGGACCGGACAGCCACTTTTTCTGCCAGTTTCCACAGTGTATTTGTTCATGTTTCCGTTACCGGTTATACTACTATTCGTGTGTTCGTAAAGCTTGGCTCGTGTGAAACTATTATTTGGGACTGCCGGGCCCACTTGTTTCCCCTCTCGTGGCTCCGTCAGACAGCAATTTTCTGGCGCCGGCTCTTCTGGAGTCGTGAATAGTGTGGTAAAGGTGGTGAAGTTATGATTTTTTTTATGGTGATACGTGTCATAGTCAGTGCCCCCGCCAGCAGTAGGCACAAGTAGGCACGTGCCTATGTTCAAAAATTTTAGGCCTATTTTAGGGGCCTCTAAAAGTTTAAAAAAATTGCCTCTGGGGCCTCCAAATGTTATTTTTAAATTTTATTTATTTTTAAAAATTGGTCATCTAGCCCCCTAAAAAAAGAACTCCCATACAATTCCAATTTCCAAGAGTCCTAAATGGACCTAACAAAACGTTCTCTTTTGAACCACCTATACTCGAAATCAATATTACTTGAATACACAACCAAAGGCAGCGAACTCTGTGGTTTCTGCTTTTGGTAGTGTACTCTGTTAACATTGATATAGAGTATATGACAAAAGACTGGCCCGGGACGGGGAAGTCCGTCGTGCAAGGAAAGCAGCAAAAAAAACCACCTGTTCGCCTCAGTGATAACTTAGCTCCAACCAACACAATAAACATAAGCTTAGTTTCTAGGAATTCTACAAAAGGGTGCTTAAAGTGAGAAACTGGATTTCTTTAATACGACTTAAACCGTTGTAACGCTGAAGTCGAAGCGTAAAGCATCGTACCAGTCACTACTTTGAATAGAGAGCGTCCTGGGGATTAGGGTGTTTTCTTTTTTACACTTTGTCCCTTTTGCGAAATCACGTGATATCAGTGACCACTGATCGTAGAGAAAGGACCTAGACCTTCGGTGGTCGGACTTGTCCCAGATAACGCGCGTTTCTTCATTTCGTTTTCTGCTCCTGAACAAACAGGTAGTTCTCAATTTCGATTCTCTCCCAGTCAAATTTTTTCAAAGTCTCTTCCGAGACTTACTTTGCCAAACAGCCTTTTTAAAGGCTATTTAGCTGTTTTAAGCTAATTTTTAAACAGCCTTTTTCAAGGCTAATTAGCTATTCTAGCTAAATTATTCAAAAAGCGTTTTTCAAGCCTAATTAGCTATTCTAGCTAAATTATTCAAAAAGCCTTTTTCAAGGCTAATTAGCTATTCTAGAAAAAATATTCAAACAGCTTTTTCATGGCTTTGATATAGCTGGTATTATTAAAAAGTCTGTTTGAAGACTACATAGCTTTAGCTAAGCTTTATTTTCTTAAACCGTTTTAAGGTTATTTCGCTATTAGTATATAATAGTAGCATTTTTAAATATGAGTACCAGAAAATTTTTATCTGGGTCCCAAAAACGAGAAAAACGGAAAAGGGAAGATAGTTTCGTTAGTAGTCAGAAAGGTGCAATGGCACGTTTTTTGAAATCGTCGGCGCAAAGCCATAACTATAGTTCTGAGAAAAACCTAGTCAAAGAATTGGGAAAGGGTTTAGAATCCTTGGGGACTGATAACAGTCACTGTTTTAGTAATACTGCTGAAGTTCTTCCAAACGTCAGTACTGATATGGAAATGGAACTAACTCATGAAGGAGAAATTGCAGAAGTAATTGCAAACCCCAACTCTAACCATGCACAAAATACATCAAACAACGTGTCCAATTCAAAAGAAATGGGCTTACACGCGTTGAATAATTCTAAAGGGATTTTCGGAATGGAAAAACATGGGGAGACAATTCGAAGAACACTTCACTTCCAACAAATCTTTTCACCAACTAGCCTACAAAATGTACTTAGACTACATGGAATCCAAATCCCGTGGATCAATAGTTTGCCAGGTTAACGACCACCATAGACTAGACGTTATTAGAAACAGAGAGGTCCTATCTACACACGTGGAAGTGATTATTTTATGTGCCCAACAAGATGTAGCACTTCAGGGGAACACTTACACACCCGCCGACAATATTGGGAATAGGGGAAACTTTATTGCAATATTAGATCTTTTAAAAAGAAAATGTCCTGATTTAAAAGCCAAGTGCGATAATATGCCGAATAATGCCAAATATTTGCACAGCACCATACAAAACGAAATAATTGGCATTTGTGCAAGTTTAGTGAGAAAAATTATTGTTCAAGAGGTCAACGAATCCGGTGGATTCTACTCTGTAATAGCTGACGAAACACGAGACAACGCGGGAGTAGAGCAGTTAAGTCTGTATTCGATATACTAAAGCAGAAATAGGGGTCGTAGAACGATTTATAGGGTTCACAGATTTACACAAGTTTGATTCTGAGAGTATCAGCTTGGCAATTATAAATCTTTTAAAAGAGGGTGGTTTCAAACTGGAGAATTGTGTTGCACAGACTTATGATGGAGCTAGCGTAATGAGTGGACACGTAAAAGGAGTAAGGGTTAAAGTAGAAGAAGCAGTAGGTGGCCATTGTCCGTACGTTCATACGGTTCATTGCTACGCCCACCGCTTAAATTTAGTTTTAGTTGACTGTTGCTCCAAAATATCGACAGTTAGGGAATTACTTGGTTTGGTTCATGCCATTTACAACTTTCAAAGCAATTCGGTTATTAGAAGTGAATATTTTGAAAACTCTCAAAAAGATCTAGGCTACGATATACTTAAAATGCCACACAGTTGCGAGACTCGGTGGTGGAGCAAAAAAAAAGGGCTTCACTATATTAGAAATAGACTCGATTCCGTAGTTTTAACTTTAGATAATCTGATTGAAAACGGAAAACCCGACGAGGCTGCTGAGTGTCGTGGGTATATATCCCAATTACATAACTTTAACAACTTAATATTAGTCGTTGCATTAGACGAAGTATTAGGCGTAACAAATTCCCTGTCGGAATATTTACAAAGTTCCAAAGTTATTTTTACCGAAGCCGTTGCCATTTGCTAAGCTACTGTCAAGACCTTAGAAGATTGTAGAAACTCTGAACGCTTTGATTCTATTTGGGAAGAAGCTACTAAAATCGCGGAATCGGCTTTTATTGCAGTAGCTGACCGTAACAACGAACCATTAGCTTTACGTGAACGTAAAATTATCCCTAACAGGAGATTAAAACATAGTGTGGTAACAATTACAACGGGGACCAGGGAAACTGAAGCAAAAACCCTAATAGACCAGATGAGGTCCACCTATTTCAAATTAATAGACAAATTTATTTCTGAAATGAAAATCCGGCTATTAGAAAACTCTGGTCTATATAATGGTATCATGGCGTCTGACCCTAACTATGAGAACTTCCTAAACGAAATCGATATCCTAACACATTGTAACACATACGATAGGTTTCATTTCGACCTTGATTCCTTAAAAAGTCAAATTAAAATTGTGAGAAATCTAATTATCCCCAAAAATTTAACAGCGTAAGCGACTGCTTCCACTATTTAATGCCCATGGAAGATGGCTTCCCTGACCTTGTTAAGTACTACAAGGTTGTTCAATGCATTCCTGTCGCAAACACCATCTCAGAAAGAAGTTTCAGTTCCCTGAAAAGAATAGAAACACGTCTTCGAACAACTATGGGATAATCTAGACTTTCAAATCTGGCTACGTTGTCCATTAATCGGGATTTGTCGAATTGTTTAAAAGAAAACCCTAATTTAGGGGTTGACGAATTTGGTAAAAGCTCTAATCGAAGAGTATCATTCTTTGATTAAATTGCGAGGGCAGAAAATTTTATCTTTCCTAAGAAAACGTTTAAATTAACATATTAGTGTCATAATTTTAAAATTTTAACTATAGTCAAGAAAATTCTTTAAAATCGGACAATTCAAAATTAAAATATATAGATAGGGGGGAGGGGGGGTCTTTAAATCAGACCGGGCCTGTGTGTTAAAAATTCCTGGCGGGGGTACTGGTCATAGTACTTCTTAAAACCTGATATGGAACCGCGTACCGTAATATATTGTTTTTAATTTACTTTTTTCTTAAATTTCTAGGGTTTATTTATCTGAAATTGTCTACGTTTATAACATCAGGAGCGTAGGAACGTTCTAGAAGTTGGAGGGGGCAAAGAGAAACGAAAGGGGGTCTGGAGAATGGTTTTGAATTTTTAATGGCGTGTAGCTTCTCCGAATGCATGTGTACATTTTACTACTTTGTAAATTGGCGGGAAAAGACTGAAATTTAAACTCAGTAAATGTTCTATAAGCTTTATATTCTTTTAAAATGAGAATTTGAGCCTTCTGAAGATTTCAACTGACTAAAAAGTTGGCGGGGCAATAACATTAGTTGCCCCTCCCAGCAAAATTCTAGGGACGGGCATTGCCCCCCCCCCGGTTCCTACGCCTCTATAAACATACTTAATGCAATATGATTTTTTAAATACACAAATTAGAATTATTATAAATTTATAATTATAAAACAAAAATATGAAAATATTGAAATTATGCTTTTGCATTAAGGGAAACTGCATTACTTGAACATATTATACGGGTACGACATAATGTTAAATGTTCTTAACTATCACAATCACCATCACACGCGCACAGGGCCGGCTCAAGTAATTTTTTTCACCCGGGCAAGGGGGATTTTTAGCGCCCCTGTTATTTTGAAACTCAATTAAACTACCCCGGCCCCCGTAAAAAACATTACCAGGTCCGTGTTATAAATTTACGGTTTTCATAACAATAAATAATCCCGTTAATCACTTTCTAAATACTTTATGTAAACATATTTAATACCTTCTTTATGGTACATGGTCATTTTACATGGAGCTTGAAACACTAGGTAAGGTGGCAAGACTAGTATACCTTAAGTACATTAATTATAATATCCATACTGAATAGTATCAGCGCCCAAAAACACTTCCAATTCAGCGACCGTATCGGCCTGACCGTCCGAAGTTACCTCTCAACTCTCTGCCCTGCTATTGTCGCGTTAACTGAGACAAAACTGGACTCCTCGATGATTTCCTCGGAAATATTGGGCTCGGACTTTGCCGTATACCGTCACGACCGAAATCGACACTGTGGTGGTGTCCTGATCGTGGTCGCCAATAGCATAAAATCTTATCCAGTGCGCTCCGAGGATACCGTTGAGGTGGTTGTGGTGTGACTTAAAATGGGCTCCAAATGTCTGAGGGTCGCTTGCGTCTATCGTCCCCACTCGTCCAATAAGTCGTATTCTGCCCGGGTCAACGCCTTACTTGAAAAGCTGTCCCAGGGTGTCTCTGATATCCTAGTAGTTGGCGATTTCAACTATAAATCCATAGACTGGGATCCGTTACAAACCCCTTTAACTCTCAATTCGAAGTTCTTGTGCACTGTGCTCTCGTGCAACTACACGTCTTCCTGTGAAAGCATTCTCGACTTAGCGCTATCGTCTCCCGCAGGAGTTGTTGGTGACGTGATACACCGCCCAGGTCTCGGGGACCACGACTTCCTTAAATTCACTCTGCCGGCTCTCCCCTCACCACCTAGACTGCCCCCCCGCACCTGCCTAGCGATCGGCAAAGCGGATACTGAAGGTATCTCCCCTGAATTCCAGTTACTGTGCCTCCCAAACCAAGGATATGTGTGACAAGTGGGACACTTTTAAGGTTACCCTCTCTGAGGCGCTCTTACGTCACACCCGTCACGCAACATCTCATCCAGATTCGGTGTCCCCCTCCTCCCCCGGTCTGCCCCCGTATGGAAGATATCACAATCTCAAGCACGGGAATCCTAAAGCTCCTTCAGCAGCTAAGTCCCCATAAAGCGCCAGGGCCCGATGGACTTAACCCGGCAATCCTGAAACGTTGCGCGGGCCCACTGGCCTCTCCAGTGGCGGACATGATTGCTTGCTCACTCTCAACAGCCACACTCCCCAGGACTGGAAGCGCGCCAATGTAACGACGATTCCAGAGTGAGGGCCCCCAGATGATCCTGAGGAATACAGACAAATCTCCCTGTTGGCCCAACTCCTAAAGGTTGCTGAGCACGTTGTCACCTCCTCCGTCACCACCGACTTGGAGCTTCATAATGCCATTACTCCAGCCCAGCACGGCTTCCGCCGCGGTTACTGGAGACCACCCCCCAAGTGGATGTGGTCTTCCTAGACTTCAGAAAGGCATTTGACACGGTGCCTCAGCAGCATCTTCTTTCGAAACTACATAGCTACGGCGTACGCAGCCCCACTCTACGGTGGCTAGCCTCCTACCTGGAGGGGCGTGAGTTCCGTGTAGTCCTTCCTGGTGCCGAGTCAGATTGGTATCCCGTCACTTCAGGCGTACCACAGGGCTCAGTAATTGGCGCTCTTCTCTTCACAATTTTTGTCAATGACGTAGGCTCTGGTGTATTCTCTCGTTTGTCCATTTACGCCAACGACGTCGCCCTGTCTCGAGCAATTCGCTGCCCCAACACCCTGCAGCTGGACCTCAACCAAGTCATGCTCTGCAGCTGCCACTGGAAACTGAAACTAAACTTCAAAAAATGCAAAGTGCTAAGCCTTCACCGCCCAGGGTTTAAGCCCACCTTCTTCAGGTACCAAGTTGAAGGCCGCGCCATCGATCACGTTCAACAATTCAAGTATATCGGTGTTACTTTAACTGCCACGCTCTCCTGGGATGTCCACGTTTCTATGACTGTCTCTAGGGCACACCGAGCTCTTGGCTTCCTCCGCCGAACCCTCCACGGCCCTAAAAACCTACATCACTCCGATTTTGGAGTACTGCTCAGCCGTGTGGTCCCCACAAACTCGAAATGGTTCAACGAAAGGCCTCCGTTTTGCCACATCGGTCGGGTACTGGTGGGACATCAGTATCTCACAAGTACTTGAGAATGTTAAATGGCCCACTCTCGCGTCGCGTCGCCGCATCAAACGTCTTGTGGCGATAAACTCCATCATCCATAAAGCGAATGGGGCGCTTTCACCAATCGCGCATACAATATCATCGTGGATGCGTGCCCCCGCGGTTTGAAAACCGGCCAATCCTATGTTATTCCCTATCTGAAAACTAAGCCTCGGAAGCACGCATTTGTTCCCTCGTTCATCAAGTACAGGAACTCTCTCCCGGACCACCTGAAGTCCCTGCCAAACCACGTAAACTTCACAAGTGAAATATCGAGGTCAGCTCTAAGCTGACCTTCTCTTTTACTCTGACGTGATGAGCATCGCCTTTTGCCGGAATTAAAATACTTTAGAACTTTAATATATGTGAAATAAAAGAAGAACCCGTGAGTTAAAGAAAATAATAATGTATATTTTTACCTCACATTTTATTTATACAATCACCATGTCTGTGTGTCTGTCCTGCGAACGCGTTCGCATTTTCCGTGCAAAGGTTAATCATTGCGTTCGCAGTTTCTCGAAATCTCTGCATGGCATCATTTATCTTCAGTCTTACCATGACTATGGTTTTTCTGATCATAAGGAAATAATAGCTCGATTTCAATATTTTCTTCGTTTCTGGAGAAAACTATTGTTACTAAATCTTGGAAATTACTTCACAAGGTTGAAAGATAAACTAGTCTAAAAGTTCAGTGATAAACTCAACAAGAGACGTTAAAGAACTTCGTCACGAGATTCATCACGCAAGGTTAAAAGACCAACTATAACAAGGGAGTTTCATATTCAAATAAATCAACAAGAGACATTAAAAAACTTCATCACTCGTTACACCAAACAAAAGGTTCAAGACAAACTACGAGTTCAATCCACACCTGACGAACTTCCTTTTGGGTAATAAAAGCAATAGAACCATAAAGAAACAATTATAAATTGAAGTCACTATCGGGAGAAGGTATTATATTATTAAGAACACGCGTACGCTTAAAAAGTTAAAGCATTGAAGACTCTATTTCCCTTCACACACTTACGTACCACCATTATTAATTATTGGACTCCCATACTCATCCAAAAAACTAGGGGCATTCGGGCATATGTAGTTTTATATCTATGAAGGTAAATTTTTATTACGATAATCTTTGCCGTATACCATTCGCAAAACTTAGGTATATTAACTTACAAGTTCACGTAAAGACTACCCGTTTATAGCTCTGCCACAAATAGATCGAAATTTAAAATAAAACTTTTTGTCAAATTACCTTGCAAGTTAAGTCAAAACCAATATCCATTAATCAAGAATGTATTTATGAACTAAGAATATGGGATACCAAAAAATCCAAAGCAGTCGGACTTAAGCTTAATTACATTCAAGGGTATCTTTTTGAATTTGTGCAATAATAGGAATTTTGGTGTTTGAACCATATCCAAATGTTTGATATAAATTTCCTAAAATAAACACATTTAAATCCCAGTTTAAGAATTTCTTTAAATCATTTTTCCACTAATTTCAATAATTTAAAAAAATTATATTTGTCGTGTTTTGCTTACCTATTTCACCTTTGATACTTTCCGTCTATCTAACAATAGTAAATCAAATGGCCTCAACAGCTTTTGTATTGGTTTGCCCACCCGGGTATCCTGAGGGTGGGTGGTGGCCACTCTTTAATATAGGATGGTGAATTATATATAAAACAATAGGAATACACCGATGTGGAACTAATATTACGGCCTGGGCCGACTTGTTATTTCATTACCTCACATATGTGGCAATGAAATATAAAGCCGCGTTCACAAAGACGTTAAAAATGGTAAATAGCTTAAGTTGAAAGCGAAAGTAAGAAGACGAAGTTAGAAATCGGCGGTTCACAAACCCGCCGAAAGTCGAAAGGGGAGATAAAACTTCTCAAGACGAGAGGGAAATCGTCGGTCAACCCGTATCTATTCCAGTTTGATATTTCGACCTTCGGCTGAAAATCAGGTGCCAGTTTTGGCCAATACTATCAATAGAGAAGCGGTTATGACGTCGTGTCGGTCATGTGATACACAAGCACCGGTTTTCTCGAGAGAGAGTGGAGTCCGAGGCCCGAGGGAACGAAAGACTTTGTTTACCTCGTGGTTTCGGTGCGCTATGGCTGCCACAAATAAAACTGTGTATCTGTTAGGAAGTCTTTGTGAACTGCTGACCTTGTGCAGAAGCGAAAGAGAAATGTCTTTGTGAACGCGGCTTTAGAGAGGGTCACGCCGCTGCCGCCGCCGCCACCAGCTGTAGAACCGATTTTGGGGCAGGAAGGAAAAGGGGACCACCGGACTTTACCAGAAGAGCCAACTTTTTTAAAAAACCCTCGTCACCGAGATTCGAACTCACGGCCCTCCGCTTCTAAAACTGACGCCTTCACGATCTACGCCATCCTCTATCTCGTAAAATATGTTTTAAAACTTCTAGTGTAAAATTGTTATAGATTGGAAAACCTAATTGATAGGTGGCGCGAAATGCCATCTTTACCGCGAAAATTTAAATCCCATATAATATCTTGGAGGAGAGAAGTATTCTGGAGTGGAAAAGTCGGGCGCCATCTGCGGCTTTGTAAAACTCCCATAATGCTATTTTTGGTCGGAAGTCATCAAGCCAGAATGATGGCAGATAAAGCTGACGTCCGACCGAAAACCAGGGTAGTCTGGGTAATTCTAACAGCAATAGGTGGGAAAGGACGTTCTTATTACCGCTATGGGATTTTCCACTCCAGAATACTTCCCTCTTCCAAGATAATATGGTGCGTTATTTAAAAACCTTCTAGTGTCAAATTGATATAGATTGGAAGACCTAATTGATAGGTGGCGCGAAATACCATCTTGACCGCAAAAATTTAAATGCCATGTATTATTTTTAGTCTTGTGAAATAACATCCTGACCGCGAAAATTTAAATATCGAGTGTACATATCTCGCCATTGTTAGCCTTTCATAAAAATTTTAAATCGAAACCCAAGAAGTTGGGCATTTGCCCAACTTACCGTTTTCGGGAGTTTGGCTTTGTGTGGTAGATATTTTGTTAAAAATTAAGTCCGGTAACGTTAAAAAAAATTATTGGATAGGTAAGGATTAAGTTGAGTTATCTCTTCGGTGCGATGCTTACAACGTATGACCTGAAGTAACAAATAAGTGTGTCACTTTACGGAGGCCGTACTAATATGACCGAAAGTGACACTTATCGGAGGCCGTTCTATTATGACCGAAAGTAACAAAGAAGTGTGACACTTATCGGAGTAATAGGCGATGCTTACAACGTATGACCTGAAGTAACAAATGAGTGTGATACTTATCGGAGTTATAGGCGATGCTTACAACGTATGACCTGATGTAACAAATAAGTGTGTCACTTATCGGAGGCAGTTCTAATATGACCGAAAGTAACAAGTAAGTGTGACACTTATCGGAGTAATACGCGATGCTAACAACGTATGACCTGAAGTAACAAATAAGTGTGACAATTATCGGAGGCCATTCTAATATGACCAAAAGTCCAAAACTAACAAATAAATGTGACACTTATCGGAGTAATACGCGATGCTTACAACGTATGACCTGAAGTAACAAATAAGTGTGACACTTATCGGAGGCCGTTCTAATATGACCAAAAGTAACAAATGAGTGTGGCAATTATCGGAGTATGACGCGATGCTTACAACGTATGACCAAAAGTAAAAAATAATGGTGACATTTTTCGGAGTAATACGCAATGCTTACAACGTATGACCTGAAGTAACAGATATAACGCGCATCATCCCTTTTGCCGATTGGAAATTCGTTAGTTTTAATTCAAGCTCTGAAGTATTCTTTGTGTTATGAGTATAATTGTGATTCTATACAATATGACCTATTTGATAGTTTCAATTCTTTATTTTATCTTGTAAAGTATCATTCACACAATATAAGTTTCGATGGTTCTCTTCTTTAGGCTTAACTAATTTAAAACTTCGATTTGTCAGTCATTTCGGAACCTCTTTCAACGCGATCTAGGAGGATTTATACTCGATACAAGAGCAGGCCTTAGACTTCACCCTTCCCCTCCCCCCTTCTCTCCTTTAAAGACATAATCACATAATTAAATAACCTACTCTTTATGGTAAAGTACAAAAATTATATTTACATTATTTTATTGATTAAAACCAACTTTTAATTTAATAAAATCATCGTGTATAAATATTAAATTGCCAAAAGTATACGAAATTTTTCTTCGCGACTTGGGTGTGGGGATTACACAGCGTGGGCTTCTGGCGTTCAGAAGATTGCGGGCTTTAATTTTAAAAACACTCTATAGTAAAAAGTTTGTACTATAGAGTGTTGTTAAATTAAATTTTAAAGAAACCAATTTAACACAGTTAAACTTGATATCATAGGTCGGGGGGCTCTGGGCTTCAAAGATCGCCAATGCCCTAGGTTAGGCTGGGGCTCGCGAGCGCAGTCGCTCTCTGTTGTATTAGAATGCCGATCTCTGCTTGATATATAACGGTTTAATTGAGAGCCGTGCAATGAAATAATATTACCGCCTTCTTGGCGAACTTGTTTTTAAATCTATTGTGTGTTTAGCGTATTAGTTCATTTATGAAGAAAATATCGAGTTGTTTACATAGTGGTCTGGGTTTTTAACTGGGTCGTCATTACTTCGTAATTTATTTTAAAAGTTTTCTCGACACTGATTAAGATGTTTAATGCAGTTCTTCAATTGGTTTCGTTTGTTTTATTTATAAAGAGCCCTAACTATTTCGTCTACGGTCATTTATTGATATACGAGCTGTCGTTTAGTCAAGGGGCTTTCTGTGCTTTGTGAATGGTAAGTTTTTCGCTTCTTGTTAATTCATTTTTTATTGGTGTGGATATTTGGACATCTACGATTCCTAATGAAGTCATTGATTTCCTGGGTGTGCGAATCATTATATGATATTGGAAATTGGACGGTATTGGTCTTTTTCATGCGGCATGTGTCACAACGTCAACAGGAAGTCTACGAGTCGTCCACTACCAGATGTCGAATATAGCTATTCTACGGTATCTTCATCAAGGGCGAGTGTTGAAATAAAATGAGCGTTAAAGGGGCTCCAAAGTTCGGTGGAAAAATGTGTGAAAAGTCAGTAAAGTGCGAAATTTACGGTTGACTCTGCCCGCCTCTGCCAAAGCCGAGTGAGGGGTTGGGGACGGAAAAGCATGCTCAATTTTATTTTTTTTTGCCACCGAACTTTGGAGTCCCTTTAAAGATTATAACAAAAACAGTTCTTCGAACTTAAAAAAACAGTTAAGAGCTCGTTAAATTTGCAGCCTTAAAGGGACATATATTATTTTTATTGTTGATTAATATGTCAAAATCATTTAAAGTATTAAAAAATATTCCTGTGAACAACAGAATGACGTCATTCCACCTTTCAAATCACAGTCCACTGCTCCTCCAATTTTTAACACAAAATCTTTGATCCAATTTTGCAGACAAAGGTATCCATATTTATATTTATTTTCTTCCCTACACATTTAACATAAAATTTTAAAATTTATAATTATTATTATGTATTATTTATTTATTGCAATAATCTGCAACAAAAAATAAAATAATAATAATATAAAATTTTAAAATTTGTATGTTAAATGTGTAGTTAAAAAAATAAATATAAATATGGATACCTTTGTGGGCAAAGATTTTGTGTTAAAAATTGGAGGAGCAGTGGACTGTGATTTGAAAGGTGGAATGACGTCATTCTGTTATTCACAGGAATATTTTTTAATACTTTAAATGATTTTGACATATTAATCAACAATAAAAATAATATATGTCCCTTTAAGGCTGCACATTTAACGAGCTCTAAACTGTTTTTGATATAACATATGCCCATTTATGAGACGTGGTACTTTACAAGAATTACATCCCAATTTTATAATTTTTTTAAAAATTAGTGATTTCTAAAATTAAAAATTAAATGTTTGTAGTGTCTCTAATAAAAGTGCCGAACTAAGGCCTGCATAGAAAAATAATTAAAAACTCAAAAAATATTGTTATATTAGTTCATTCACATAAAAATTATTACCTTTGCTGCGCAAATACTCAGCCCGTCGTTTTGCCTTTTTATTTTGTTTCTTTGGCATTTCAAATTTTAAAGCTCGAAAATTATTAGTTGTCAAACTTAACAGCTGTTAAAAAATTAAACATTAAAAAAATACTGATCCCACCAAAGATAATACGTACCCTATATTCGATATCACGGTGCTTTTACATTGACTATACGCCATGAAGCTGTTACCGAATTCCAGGTGAAATTCCGAAAAGTCGGCCTCCTAAATTATAATAAGGGATTATTATTAAAAATTAATAATTATTGGCGCTTGTACATTTGTAATATGAAATCGACAAATTAAAAGACCACTGTGTGTACAATAAAAAGTTTTATTTAAAAACTCGACGACTAGTGTTACCCCTGTGGAGCCATATGGCGAGAGAAAAGGTTTTTTGGTTTATATATTTGTTTATTTTTAAAAATTTTTCGTTTTGTGTATCCCATTGATGAATGTTAATAGAATTAAGATGGTTTCCCATTTGTGTATCCCATAATCCTATATACGATAATTTACCATAGTATACATTAAGTTTAATCAAAAATCCCCAGTTAATAAAAAGCCTTTAATACACTTAATTAACCCCTGCTATACTTGGTATGTCATGCGTGGTATGGCTGAAAAGCCCCAGAAAAATCCCAGAAAATAGATATAATTTTAGATTTCTAAATATTAAAATTAAATTAAAAAACCCATAAAATTGAAAAGTTTATTTAAAACCAGAATTTAGACAATCCGGCGCCCAGAAAAATAGAAAATCCACCCAGAAGGTCAAATTACACCATGAGGCGACAGTTCGAACGGGAAAGAGCGTCCGAATCCCCCCCCCTTTTCCGTGCAAACTATGTAGCGGCCGACCTAACCTATGCCTTACAGTGTGAAAGGTCATATTCGGCTCTGGAAAAATCCCCGAAATTTAGTTGCCAAGGACAAAAAATAGAAAGTCATCCAAAAGGGGTAGAAACAGAGACCCCTCCGATATAATAACCACGCCTTCCAAACCCCGAGAAAGTATAACCGCAAGTAAATACCACTACCAAGCCTACACTTCGGACACCCGACTTTTCCACCCCCCCTAGACGGAAGAACAACAAAACCAGAGAATGCAAAGGAAACAGCAAGACTTTTAGACAGGAAGAGCCCGTAACAGAATCGGAACTAGAAGAGATCCCCAACCCAGTCCGGGCTTAGGCCGCGATGTCCCAAGAACCCAGTAAACCAAAAGATGCATAAAGCACAAAATAAAGATATCCCAAAAAGAGGCGAAATGCCCATCGCGAATAATTTTCAAAGTCATCCCTAAACATTTCCCCCGTTACGGAAAAAACCATCAGCAGATCGAATCAACTAAAGGCACTCCTCCAATCCACCGTCGTCGAAATATCATCCCACTGGCAAAGGACATTCCTGGGTTCCATTCCCCTTCTTTAGAAGCAAGTGTGCGTGTGTCTTGCGTAATCCGGCAGATACCGTCATCCGGAAATCCCGTCAGCGAAGAGCAGCCACAAAGAAATAAAGTCGTCCAAGTTGCTTTGCAGTAACCCGATATTCGAGACATCAAGAAAAGAACCAGCTGAAAGTAGACAACTTCCCTTGACGGAGAAAACCGTAACGTTGAAAATCTTCTTAAAAACCCCACCTCACTAATCCCTGAGAAGGAGAAATATGTCTAAGCATACAAACCAAACCCCGACAAGCTAAAAATTGAGTCTAGGACCCCTAAAATCCATGTTAAATCGATACCCCTCTGCGATCTCCCCACTACCAAGTTAAAGTGCTCAACCAATTTCCTGTCCGGGAGCACTTCGCGAAAACTATCCCTTTGTATCGACTAGTATAAATACAGAGCCCCTAACCCCTCATCGTATCTTAAACGATTCTCACTTGTGCCACGCCAGTTTATTATAAAATCTCCGTTATTACCCCGTTTTTTTTTACATTTCTCTTAAATTTAAGCGTCTCACGCCAGTTTTTTCTATATTTTGTACGCCCCCTATTAAAGTTTAATTTCTTGTTAAATCATGGCCGCCAGATTTCCAGAGGACACCCCGGATTTTTGTAAGATTTCCCAAATTTTCATATAAATATTGTTAAGTAGTGTTATTTTATATCAATAAAGGCATTCTAATCAAAGTTTCATTGAGTATCCTAATTACTGTCCTTTATCATCATCTTTCTTTTACTTATTGCCATCGACGCACTGCTACGTATCGTAAATAATTAAACGATATAGGCGCGGGAGCGAAGGGGTAATCAGTGTTTCCACTTTGCGGCGAAAAAGGGCGTTTTCGGCGAAAACTGTCTCGGTGGGCACCATAAATTTTAAAACCGGCGAAAAGGCGAAAAAGCGGCGAAAACCATTGAAAACGGCGCAAATTGCGGCGAAAATATTTTTCGATATTTTCAGTCAAAAAAACTAAAAAATCGTCGTCTCTGTAGTCCCTCTACTCTGCCCCCTATGTCCACCCATTCAATTTTTATATATACCAATAAAAAATGTATAACATTTGAAGAAATAAAATGTATTTTTTTTAATAAAAAAATATTGCCCAAATCTAAGATTGGAAATAAAGAGAAGTAAAATATGCAGTGACATTCACTAAAAAAATTAAGGTAAATCTAATGGGGCGAAATTGCGGCGAAAACGGCGGCGAAAATCGACTATAGAACCGGCGAAAACTGGTAAAATTTCCCCTAAAATAGGCGAAAATCTCTACCGCAGAGTGGAAACACTGGGGGTAATACTAGTTTCATTCCCGTTCGGGAGCTTCCTCAGGTCTGAGGAAGCTCCCGAACGGGAATGAAACTAGTCGTCGAGTTTTTAAATAAAACTTTTTATTGTACACACAGTGGTCTTTTAATTTGTCGATTTCATACTCCTAAATTATGGGAGTGATAATAGAGTAATGACACTCCGTAGCTTTGTTCATGGTCGATATTTTGGTCGCGATTTTTAATCTATAGGAGAAAGCGTGGGTGACGTGCCGAGACGTCACACTGCCATTACTCTATACCCAAGGCCCAAAATTTTAACTTAACTTTTATTTAAATCGATTTAGAATTACCAAATACCGTAAAGTGACAAAACTTAGGTTGAAATGAAAGCCAACTATATTATTTACCTCTTATCATCGAAGATTTGTTCGTTTTAAATCATTATGTTTAAACATGTTAGAATATGAAAATTAACATTTAACGCGGGCACGCGGCATGAAAACCGCCATCAAAACGAAGCCGTGTCGGCAAGTTGGCAACTTTTTTCCGACTTCCACCTGTTCCCGTTGCGCATGCGCGCCAATCTGAAACTTAAGAGGGAAAATGGATGCCTCGAAACCGTAATTTCCTGGCTTCAAAAACTTATATTTTCTCGGCGTTATTGATTAAATTATAAATCGTGAAAATACGGGCCCATGAAATGAAACACGCTGATTTTAAATCCGTTTACAGAATTAAAAAACGACAAGTGGTTGATGTTAGAGCGCGACCCAAAAAAGGCCTAAAAGTCACTCAAGCTGAGTTGACGTCTTCCACGACCAAACCGGTGGTATTGGTCTTTTTCATGTGGTATGTGTCACAACGGCAACAGGAAGTCTACGAGTCGTCCACTACCAGATGTCGAATATATTGCTATTCTACGGTATCTTCATCAAGGGCGAGTGTTGAAATAAAATGAGCGTTAAAGATGCGGCAAGTATTTCGTAAGCGAGAAAAATACAAATACCCTCTGTAGATATTTCTTTGATTAAAATTGGCTTCGTATTATATTTAACTGATAAACTTGTACTGTAAATAGGGTTTAATTCAATTGTGCATTGTTTTAGTACGTCTAACTCGCTGTTGTAACTACTTAATTTATAATATTCTGAATAAATTAAACTCGGTTGTTTCGTCTCAATTATTTTAATTAAAATTAAAATTTTATACTGGGCGGTATTGAACCGGTATTACGATTTTAGTAAATAACTCTGAATTGCGGAGATATCTTTAAGGGACGTCTCGAGAAATTAATACCACTAGGGATAATTCTTCCGAGGAGAGGTATATTTTGGCTTGCCAACTTGTTATTTTTAACTCACGGGTTGTTCTTAGTAAACTTAATTATTTTATTCCTTACATTAATTGCTTTAACAACCGAGGGGTAAGGCACTCTGCGAACTCGGTGTACACTGCCGTACCTTTGACAGTTTTAAATGGAACTCGCGAACTCTTGAAAATATGTACCTTTAACAGTGCTAAGTGCACGAACTCGGTGTACAGGTTATCTGAGACCGTCTTACCCCTCGTTAAAAACTTTATTAAAACACTATTTAGCGGGATTTCTTTAAGGCCTACACTTATGGACTTTCTAAAGCTGTCGCTTGCTTTTCTGCTTCAACGGCTTTTCTTAATTTCCTTTTTTATAAAAAGAACCAGAATGCTTCTTTTTCTCGGACATCTTAATTCAATTAATATCTAACTAAAACTATTAAACTAAAACTAATAAATGGCTTTCTGCGCGTGCTTATAAAACAGAAGAGGCTAACATTAACCACGGACACAAGACAGATTAAATCGTACCGATAGACTGCTTTGGAACTAGCCATCGAAAACGGTTTAAATGCATTTTAGAAGATTGAATGCCGGTTCATAATAGCCTAAAAACAAATAGAATTCTTTAAGATGGCCTGCTGGTTTGTTTATTTATCATAAAGCTGGATAAACGACAACGAAATAGCAAGCAAGTACATTGGAGTACTGTATTCCTTTGGGCAGGCTTCTATTCTTGTAGTATTATATACCCTGGTTTATAATGAAAATACCAAAAAAATGCTTTATCCGTCCGAACTATCCACTGTATTTTTTTGGATAATTTACTATTATAAAGTAAATAGTAGAGAAAAAACGTTCATCGACGATGTTGAACATTTTCGTTGGGAAAGCGATTTGTATTTCTAATTAGTTAAAGATTTTTCGAATTATGTTATGCTTTCGTTAAAATTTTTATAAACAAATCCATTCTTGGTAAACCAAAAAGTAGCGCAACTCAATTTCGGTGCTCCACTCAAACCGGCGCCCGGGCAGTTGCCAGGCAGGGCCGTAGCCAGGACATCGATATAGAGCGGGCGAACCATATTTTAGGAGGGTCAAATTGTCCCAAAAGGGGGCGTCGGAGTTGAGTTGCAGAAAAGGCTAGGTCGGGCGAAAGAGATCCCAGTACGGGCGGCACCCGTACTGCCCCCCCCCCCCCTTGGCTACGGGCCTGTTGCCAGGCCCTGCAGCATTTGAGGTTAGCATTCGCACATTTGCAGGTGGTGCAGATAAATGTTTTGCAAATTAGAAGAAAACGGGAAGAAAAATGTAAATATCTCGATGTGGTTCCATATCAGGTTTTATGTAGTACTATGACGCGTATCACCATTAAAAATTTCATAACTTTATCACCTTTACCACCCGAGCTACATGCGATTTACAATTTTGGTTTGGATGGTGTTTTTTCACTCACCGTGACGGTTTGGTGTATTATGTTTTTGTAATGTCTATGCGTAGGTTGTTAGTGTTAAGTTCGTGTTATGACGGTTGTGAGTGTTGAGTTTGTTGTGTTTGTGTTTTCCAGTTCTATTTTGTATTTATTGCCTTGAGAATATTCTACTTTTTTTTGGAATAATTTCAAAAAGGAGTCGGAATCTATTTTTCTTTCCTGGTAGCAAAATTCTGATTCGAAGACTTTTGGATAAGCTTGCATTTCACGAAAAACACCAAGTTTCTGAAGACCACCAATGAATTGTATTCTACCTTCGCTAACACGGTTTAAAACCCAAAAACGAATGATGTGGTTAACAAACTGTTGTCTTTCTTCCAAGTTCGGAACCAATTTTGATATTCCAGCTGCAATTGCAATGGTTGATATTTCTTCACTCAGACTTTGTAAATTTTCTTGACTTGTGCAGTCTAGAATTTCTTGTAGTGTGGTTTTCAAATCTACGTCATGTACCTCATCCAAAGTAACTTCAATCTTTCTTAAGTCTAAGGTTACAAGGCTTTCAAATGTCACTTTTGAAAGACATCTGGGACCACTACCACCATGAACTAATGACATAGCGAAAGCTTGCCCAGCATTGAAATACCAATTATCAGTCAGTGCTTTAGCATTGAGTGTTAGACTTCGTGCTTCATCGGGTCCAGAAAATAGATGGCTTTTGATAACTTCGTTTATCAACAGTCTTAAAAACTCTCGTAGTGGGCCTCCTTCATCAATAGCACCTTCAGGTATGTCAAATGCGTCCATGAAAATCACGTCTATTTTGTTTTCAGGTTTAAAATTTTTTATATTAAAGGCACGAAGAGTAGACTTCAATACTGTATCACGATTGATATTGAACTTTGAGGTTATTTCAACTTTAATTTGTTTGGTTAGTCTTTCCAAAATTTTAGATAGTGTTACAGTTTTAGAGCAATCATTCTCGACTTGAGCAAGATTTTCTTCACATTTTGTGATATCACATGATTTTTCATCATCTGAAATTGTCAGGTAGTTTTCATATTTCAATCCAAAAGTCTCACTTTCCGACAAGCATGTTTCGTAAAATGATATACTGTCACTATTACCTAAATAGTCTGTACTGGCAGCACTGGCATAAGAATGATTAATGATTCCTGACTCCGCTGGTTTACTAACTGCACGAGTTTCACACTTTTCTTTATCAGAAAAAATTTTGGAATCATAATAGAAATCAAAAACATCGTTGGTTGAATTAGGCACTTTAACTTCCAAATTTGTTGATTCTGGCCGTGTTTTCAGGCTTTCTTTGATGTCAGGCAGTTCAAAGTCGCCAGATTCGTCTTCTGATGACGAAACTAAGTTGCAGAGTTTTAAATCTGATTTATATTTGACATACAAAATCTTTTGTTTCCATATATAACTTATGTAATTTGCATCAAGGGATTCTCCTTTGCAGATTTTTATTTTATCCAGTTGTTTATCAGTAGCCATCACTAGATCAAAACTATTCGAAAATAATAGTTTAAATGAATGATATAGTATAAAATTTAATTAGTTATGTTACTTACTTCCCATTTTCAAGTTTTGGGAATTGTTCTTTAATTGCTTCTTGAACTTCAATTTCTGTCCAAGATTTATTGAATTTCATTGCATCGATCACGAACCCTTTTTTGCGCAATCGAAGCTTTTCCTGTTTCTCTGGGATTTTGGTTATGTACTCAGGAAGTAGGACGACTTGTTTAAAAAAAAAACTGGGTTTACTGTCCTTATCATTAGGTTTCCGTTTCCTTAAAATATATTAAATTTATATTTAGATTGAGAAATATTAAAAATTTGAGTTATAAATACGAACCTATTATTTGGCTTAAACTTCATGTTATCAGATTTACGGAACAGAGATTTCATTTCCGACTCCCGGGTAGATTCCCTATGTGGTCGATTACTTATGATGTCTCTTGGTCCTCGTGGATGTAATTGCGGATTAGGACTTGAAACTGATGATTGACTATCATTAGTCATTTTTGTGCTCACTAGAACGGCTAGAAACGCATTGAGAACATCCGTTTCATTAAAAGGTTTAAGATAATTTTTTTCACGAGAATCCATGTTCAGGCACGACTGTTTTCGCTCAAAAAATGATCGGTGAAAATTGCCGGCTTATTAGACGAAAAATCCAGAACTAACTCGAAAATCGTTTCTGCGCATGACAACAGTAGCTATAGCGAAAGTGAAAGTGGTACCTCTGAACTTTGCACTCTACTACTACCGCGTGAGAAAGTTAAATTTTGTGTGTCTCACGAAGACTGATTTTAATATTTCGGCAATAGTTCTTTTTGGGCGGCGAGTCTTTAGGCAGTCAGTTTCGGGGGGTGGGGGAGAAATTCGTGATTTTTCCAACTCAGCTTATGTGTTTCCAAAAGAAAATAAATAGGATGAATTGCAAGTGGATCTCGGGATTCGTTAGGCCTATTTAATTCCGGTGGGTTGGATTCAAAGTATTTCCAAAAAATTTAATTACAAGTATTTTAACATAAACACCGGGAAAACGTCGATTCATAAACATTTCTTCAAACGTTTTTTTTTAAGATCCGCCGATAGAATGAGCAAGCACTAGAAAACATGTCAGAATTATCATGAGCATGTTCACTTTAATTAGAATTTTCCCTTATATACGTATCGGCAGAAGTAAATGAACCGAAGTTATCAGACTGCTATACTCGCCATGTTGGAAGCGTTTTCCTTATGAAGTTACATTTTACCTCGAATTTGAAATTTTGCGCGAAAAAACGTTTTTATTTTTAAGAAACCATTTTTTACACATAGAAATAGCTATACCAACAATTCCCAGGTGCAATTTATCACGTCAAAAGACGGGGATGGAAATTAGCTTTTATTTGACTCGATTTTCTCATCATATTCATAAGGAAAACGCCTTCCGATTCTGAACGCTATTGCAATAACTTCGGATCATTTACTTCTGGTATCGGGCAATGCTGCTGGCATAACTTGATAAATCCATATCGAATGACCCATAGGTATTTAATTATTTAATTTGGTCGTATACCCTACTGGAAATTGAAACTGTACTTATTACTCCTGATGTCAATGTTTCGAGAGAAATAGTTAGTGGTGTAAATAGGGCAGGGCGATGCAATCAATGCAGAAAATAATTACAAGTTTTAGGGGCTGATTTTTCAAACTTGCATTTTGGTCCCCAAAAATTACATTGTACTAAGCAAATTTTCGTATCTCTCATTGGGTCCAATTTTCCTCATTACGCCACTCGAAATTATATATACAGTTTCCGTTAATCTATACTTTCAGGTTTGATCTGCGGGAAGGGCTAAGCGCTATCGGGTAAATCTTCGACGGAATGGGACGAATGATCTACCTTACGATTTATATTTTGTTTGTAGTCCCCGGGCTCAGGAAGCCAAAATTTGTATTGGGATAAAACTGACTCAGATGTATTTATATTATGTTTTATTATTAATGAATGTATGTTCTTCTTTCATTTATTTTGTTATTTTTTTATTATATCAAATGCATGATCTGGGTAGCCTGTAGCCCCAAAAGATCATGTCTAAATCCACCCCCTCCCCGGGGGGTTCAAATCGAAAGAGAGTTACGAAGTACAAACATGTAATAACATGAAAAAAAATATGTTAGAAATAAAACATAATACAAAAATATTACAGTGGATAGAAACATAGGATTGACTAAGAAAATTATTGAATGCATTAATAATATAAACTGTTATGTTACTTATGATAACAGAGGTAAATTATAATGATTTAGGAACTTGTGGAAGTTTTGGTATGATAATTTTGAGCCCCTGGTACGATAAACACTTCTTCCACGGTTGGCAACGCTGCTCTCGGGGCTCGGGCCTAATTCGGAAAAAAAATGTACGGGGATCGTCTCACTTTCACCTTTTATCTCTGTCTGGCAGATGAAGTTACTTGTTTCGTAGGACTGTGGTTACGACGGTCGGGGTACGACGATAAAAAGCAATTTTGCACAATATAGTTTTATAGAAAATTATCATTTAAAAATGATGAATTTGCCAGGACATACATTATTTTTCATTTTGTTATTATTTACTTTGAACGTTTTATATTTTCCTTGTAAAAGTGACGATGTAGAAGATTACCTTCGCGAATTATACCGTGATTTTGAGCAAAGTTCGAGAAATAGGTATTCTGGAGACATTCGAAAGAAACCAAAGACGACTTCAAGGTCATTGTCAAGTATTAGAGGCAGTTGTAACTTCACTTCAAATTAATTACGAGTCATCTAACGACAATGAAATAGGACTTCTTTATAACATAATTTTAAATTTGTACACCACCATATCGTCCCTTTCCAATGAACTGGAAGATGTCCTGTTAAGAGAAGAAGATACTAATGATCCATATATTTGCCCTATTTTGAATACTGGAGCAATAGGAAGGCCAAGATATGATATTTCCTCGGAGCAAATTAGATTTTGTAGAGGAGGACTAGGTTTGTCTTGGACACAAACGGCATCGTTTTTGCGTGTATCAGTACGTACATTATCACGGCACAGGCAATACTTTAATTTTACTGAAAATGATATCCCAATATCGGATGAAGTTTTGGATACTTTCATTTTAAATATTTTGGGTAGACATCCTAACATAGGTGAAACCTGCGTCATTGGTGGACTTAGAAGTTCGGGGATTCGTGTACAAAGATGGAGAATCAGACAAAGGTTAAATATTCTGGATCCAGTTGGAAGAGCCTTAAGGAGACGTAATTCTATAAGAAGGAGGATATATAGAGTTCGTGGAGCAAATGCATTATGGTACGATATAATTGTGATTGTTCTTAATATACAGGATGTCTCAAAACGGATGGTACAAACGAGTTTCATCTGTTCCTGACGTCATTTGGAGAAAAAAGTTCATTGAATTTCTTCTTTTTGAAACACCCTGTATATGTAAATTTCAATTGCTACCACCATATGTAACATAATCACTCATAAGTTAATAATTTATCTTCGATAAGTATGGCACTTCTATTATTTTACATACAAATTTTCTAATGAGATGGACAAAATTAGATGGACTAGCCACTAGTGCCTAAACCCATTCATACATACTATATTCTATATGTTTACTTTTTATTGGTTGTGCTAAGTTCACGCGTTTTTATTGGATACTACATATGTATCCTCGCACTTTTTCGTCTCATTTTGCTGTCGCGCACGGTTAGAAAAAATGGTTTCCTTGGGATTTATTATGGTTTGCTTTGGGTTTAAAAATGTTTTTGGCTAGAAATTTAAACCTTTAAGGTTGGTTTTGGCAGATTTCCTGGTTTTAAAAGGGTTTAAATGTTTAAAGGAAACCCCTTAGGTCACTTGAAAATCCTTAGGTTTCCAATTAAAGAACCAATAGAAAAAACGTAATAATTTATAACTTTTTAAAACTCATTTCATTAAACTATCTCACGCCATCTACTTAAATTTTTTTATATAAAATTGTATTTTAAATTAAATCAATTAATTTTAATTTAATCTATAAATAATAAAAATCTTACTGAATAAGTTGACTTTTAAAATCTTATTAACGTAATTTTTTTATAGAATAAATTGACGTTAATAAGTTCATACAAACTTAGAGGAAGCCGGACTTTCCCCATAGCTAAATGATATTAAGATGTATACCGTAAACATTCGGTGGAAACCCTGCCATTTGGATGCTAAGACGTTTAAGGTTAACCAGTGGCGTAGCCAGAAATTCGTCAAGGGGGGGTCGAATTATGTGAATGTTAAGAGGGGGTCGAGAAGGGGGTGGAAATTTAGTACAGTCAAAGGTAGGCCCAAGGGGGTGGGGTTGGACCCGGAAACCCCCATTGTCTACGCCACTGAGGTTAGCCTTTACGCCCGGTCCTTCCCCTCCCCCCGGAGAGGTAAAAATTAAACCTAGTGGTGATTGATGAATTCCAATACGCCAGTGGCGTCGGCTGGGTTGCCAAACACTAGGAAGATTTTAAAGGGTTTGAAAAAGTTTTAAATATAAACCCTGTATCTACAGGGTTTCGTTTTAATACCTACGAAGTTTTTATGGGTTTCTATTGGTTTATATTTATCTTTAAGCTAGTGGGTTTCAAAATTTCCGTTATAGGGTTTTTGGGGGTTTTGGAATTTTTTTAAATCCCTTGGGGGTTTATAATCAAATCGTTTTTTTTTTCTAACCGTGCGCGCTTTGTCTCACTGAATTGTTTCTTATTAGGTGGGTTTTTTTCGCCTGTTCTGGGTTTTTTGAGCAGGTTAAAAAGTGTAGCCATATGACGTCATTTTACTTCGATTCTGTCTTGACGAAAAAAAACGAGTTGGAGTAAGAAGGGAGTAGTCAAAGGTTAAAGGTTATTTACAAAAAGCTTGCCTCGTGTGATGAGGTCTAAACGAGTCATGTTTTCGTTTAAGCAGACGACAAAGCTAGATTACTCCCTCTACACCTCCTTTCGAGGAGGGGTAAAAAGTGTAACCTTAGAGCTCTGGAACAAGCGAACAAAATTCGGGACAGGGTAAATCTTACCCCGAGAACAGGCGAATAAAACGTCTTAGGGTAAAAAGTTTACACTTTTTGTCCTCGGACAAGCGAAAAAAAACCACCTACTGTGGTCACTTGGGGCACTATTTCTTGTGCCTATGACGTCACAGTGTCGTCTGCTTGATAAGAAGCTCATTAGAAACAGTTAGAAAAACCCTATGTGGCACGCGCTTTGAAATGAAAAGGTCGAGTGGTTTGATTCTCGCTCGTGAAATAACTACGAGCAGCGTGCGAAATTATATTTCATTTCAAAGCGCGTGCGCTCAGCCTTCGAGAAGTGCTATGGAAAATACAATTTCTAATTGACGGATATAGAAATTACGTTTTAGCGCGCGACACTACAGGTACATGTCTTGGGCACACAGCCTTTTTTGCGTGCTTTTTTGACCATAACATGTAGAGGTATTTTCCCGCGCAAAATGAATTTTAAAAGCCGTCAATTGGATTGATTCTCATCTCCATGTCAAAACCGCCGTCGTCTGCTAAACCCAGTTTTGCGCAAAGTTTTAAATTAATTAAAATTTGAGTTTAATCGGGAAAAATCTTATACTTATTTTTCACGTAGAAATCGATAGAAAGCAAGTTATTTACCGATTTCAGTATAGTGATCTCATATTGTTGTAATTTGGCAGGCACATGGATAGCAACCACAAAATGATTTCGTGGAATTTCGTGGTACACGGTTGCATAGACGGTTATAGTAGGTGTATAGTCTACCTTCATTGCTTGAACAACAACCGAGCCGACAGCGTTTTGCTTCTGTTTCAAAACGGCGTTGAGGAATATGGTGTCCCATCGAGAGTTCGTGGTGACATGGGCACAGAAAATGTAGAAGTAGCAAGGTTTATGCTGGACAACAGAGGACTCGACCGTGGGAGCTTTATAACAGGATTGTCGGTTCACAACCAAAGGATCGAGAGGTTATGGAGGGAGGTAAATAGGCTAGTCTCGTCCTATTTCCGCGGAATATTTTTCTTTTTGGAAGAAAGTAATATGTTGGATAGAGACAACGAAATGCACATGTTCTATTTGCATTTTATATTCCTTCCAAGAATAACGGCATCTCTCGAATCTTTAAGACAATCGTGGAATCATCATTCGCTTCGAACTGAACATTCGAGTACCCCCTTACAATTATGGACTATCTCAAGAATGTCCAGAATACATGAAGACGCGGAAAATGACGAATATGAAAATAATCCTATTTTGTACGGAGTGGAAGAAGTCGAAAATTTTCCAATAGAAACTGACAATAATATAGTTATACCGGAGTGCATTTTTCATCCTGTAAATGAGGTGTACCAAGAACTGTTAAATTTAATAACACCAACTATGGATGACGGAAATCATGGTATTGAACATTATTGTAGAGCTGTAAATTTTTTCCTGAACCGAGGTTTTGGTAATGAACAACTTTAAATGAGAAGACAGCGTAAAAAGATTTAATACCATTGTAGCTAACGCCACATTCAACACTTTGGTCAAGTTACCTTCCTAAATCTCACCCATTACACCTATCGATCATTACGTTTTTTACTAAATATAGTAATTCCATGCTATATTCAGTCTTTAATTTAAATAAAATAAACTTATTTCAAAACCGTCTTTAAACAAATAAACTAGAACTCTCAAACTTATGGCGAAAGTCAGATGATTCAAATCCTATCTTTCAGCAGTGCTTTGCGTCTTTGGACGCAGCTTTTCATTTAAATTTTGTTTCGGTAAAAGTCTACGTCCGCCAAATTAAATCACTACATACCAAAAAAGTGTTTTAATGCTTTTAAAACATTTCCATATTACTGCTATTGTTTCAATTTTGTCCAATACTCCTTTTTCTAATATTACATTATAAATTTTCCGTGTTAAAATTTAACTTGAATTTTTTTTAACTATATAAGTCGCCTTAAAAATATTTTAGAATACTTAATTTCAAGAAGACAAGTAGTACTTCATAAATAATAATTTTCTAATTTTTTTATGAACAAAATTAATTTTAGTAATACCCCTTTTCAAAATTACTTTATACATTTGCCCTGTAAAAAATATATTAAATAAAAAAAAATAAATGAAAATTATTCGCGTTTAAAAATAGACTAATTTAATTCTAACATTGTAAAACCATTTTAGAAAAATACATAATTTTCAAAAATGTTTTCCCCATTGTTTCATAATATCTGAAACCCATTTCAAGAAGACAAGAAGCACTTCATAAATTATAAATTTCTTATTTTTTTGTGATCACATAATTTTTTGGTTGTAGTACCCACAAACAACTGTGTAAAATGTATCATTTGCTAAAAGACGCCATTTTGCAAACTTATCTTTAAATAAATGAAACTTGCAAAAATATTCTTAAAGAATATTATTTTTTTCTCATTCTTTATAATATATTCTGTCTTTTTGTATAAAAATTAACGACCAGGCGCGTAGGAACGTTTTGGATTAAGGGAGTACAGCTTGAATGCTCATTTTTTCGCCCCCCTCATCGACAGGCTGTTTGCACCCCTTCTAAAACCATTTGGCACCCTTTTCAAACCAGTTTGGCGCCCCTATCCAATTTCAAGGGGGCTACATGGTACCCATCTTTTAAATAAGTTATATAGGGTGTATACCCATATTTCACTTATTTTAAAAGTTCATTTTTTTTTAAACACCATTTAAAACAACCTTGCCCAAGTCTGAAGAATTGGAAACATTTTTGGATTCAATAAATGTGATTCTGGGTGAAATGTAAGAGACGTTTCATTTAAATACCTTCGAAATTTATATTAATTAGTCTGTGGTCACGCATTGAGTAAGGTAGTGGGTTTAAAATTTCAATTTTTTTTCAAAACTTTTAGTTTGAAATTTAATTATCCATTGAAACGTTTTTGCTAAAACAAATGGCAATTGTATTTTGATCACTACTGTTGTAAGAACCTGCATAAAACCTTTATGACTCTGCTTAAGGTGCACATATATGTTTTTGGTTCAATAATTGTGATTTCGTACGAAGAACTAGCATTTATTAAAATTATTATATTGTTTAGCTCAAAGCAGTTTAGCTGCTGAAGAGTTTCATATTGAAAAATATTTTGTCTGAATTTATTAAAATCAAGATTGAGGAACAAGAAACAGCTGGATTTGAGTAAGTTTCATCTCGAGTATCTCCATCAATGGCAAACAGACAAGATAGCTGAAGCGACCGAAAAGACAACTCCATATTTTTAAAGAAGGTAGCCCTATATTTTTAACGAAGGTAGTCCTATATTTTTAACGAAGGTAGTCCTATATTTTTAACGAAGGTAGGCCTATATTTTTATACAAGTTAGGCCTATATTTTTAAACAAAGTAGGCCTATATTTTTATTCAAGTTAGGCCTATATTTTTAACGAAGGTAGGCCTATATTTTTAAACAAAGTAGCCCTATATTTTTTAACAAGGTAGGCCTATATTTTTATACAAGGTAGCCCTATATTTCTGAAGGTAGGTTTATATTTTAAAAGAAGGTAGACCTATATTTCTAAAAGGTGGTCGTATATTTCTAAAGGTAGGCCTATATTTCTAAAAGGTAGCCCTATATTTCTAAAAGGTAGCGCTATATTTCTGAGGGTAGGCCTATATTTCTAAAAGGTAGCCCTATATTTTCTGCGAATTTTGTCCTGGTTGGCGTGCCATATTATAGCCTTTTTTCCAGTGGTTTTTTTATAAAGTGGAAATAGGTAGTCGAGAGTATAGTTATATTAATTTTCAGAGCTGTATACCAATTCCGAACAATTCGATTGTTTTTTGTAACCATGCGTTCTCACATAGCTAAAGTATTGGAAACTTATTGGACTCCAACTGGAAAACAGACAAGACCCGAAAACCCGATAAGACCCGAAGAACCACCGCAAACTATAGCATGAAGCTTTTTTTATTTTATTATGCAATATATAAATTATAACAAGAGGAATTTATTTATTATTTATTTAAACAATTTTTGTGAACAAAAGTTAGTTGCGAAAGAGTTGAACCTTTTAAATTTGTTCTTCGAGGACCAAGTGTCAGTTCCGTGCTGGAAAATACACGTTCGTCACTAGTTTGTGACGCCATGGAGGAAGAGAGAGGAGGCTTTATGAATAACCTTCTTACCCCGGGAGCTTGATGCCAACTCCCACAGAGTAGGAGAGTGGGGGCTGACAAAAAAGGGGATCAGCACCCGTCAGTTTTCGTGGCGTCTCACGCGATCCCTATTTGGCGCCCTCTTTTAGTGTTTAGGCGTAGTCAGGGCCGGCTCAAGTAAATTTTTTCACCCGGGCAAGGGGGATTTTTGGCGCCCCTGTTATTTTCTAACTTTCTAAATACTTTGTGTAAACATATTTAATACCTTCTTTATGGTACATGGTCATTTTACATGGAGCTTGAAACACTATTTAAGGTGGCAAGACTAGTATACCTTGAGTACATTAATTATTATGGCCATACTGAATAGTATCAGCGCCCAAAAACACTTCCAATTCAGCGACCGTATCGGCCTGACCGTCCCGACGGTCTCCACTGAATCTCCTCTACGCCAACACGGAATCGCTCTGCAATAAGACCCCAGCCTTTCGAGGTTTCCTCTCAACTCTCCGCCCTGCTATTGTCGCGTTAACTGAGACAAAACTGGACTCCTCGATGATTTCCTCGGAAATATTTGGCTCGGACTTTGCCGTATACCGTCACGACCGAAATCGACAAGGTGGTGGTGTCCTGATCGCGGTCGCCAATAGCATTAAAGTCTTATCCAGTGCGCTCCGAGGATACAGTTGAGGTGGTTGTGGTGCGACTTAATATGGGCTCCAAATATCTGAGGGTCGCTTGCGTCTATCGTCCCCCCTTGTCCAATAAGTCGTATTCCGCCCGGGTCAACGCCTTACTTGAAAAGCTGTCCCAGGGTGTCTCTGATATCCTAGTAGTTCGCGATAAATCCATAGACTGGGATCTGTTACAAGCCACTTTAACTCTCGATTTGAAGTTCTTGTGCACTGTGCTCTCGTGCAACTACACGCAGCACAGTCTAAGTGCTACCAGAACTACGTCTTCCTGTGAAAGCATTCTCGATTTAGCGCTCTCGTCTCGGGGACCAACACTTCCTTCAATTCACTCTGCCGGCTCTCCCCTCACCACCTAGACTGCCCCCCCCGCACCGGCCTAGCGATCGGCAAAGCGGATACTGAAGCTATCTCCGCTGAACTTCAGTTACTGTGCCTCCCAAACCAGGATATGTGTGACAAGTGGGACACTTTTAAGGCTACCCTCTCTGAGGCGGTCTTACGTCACACCCCTCACGCAACATCTCATCCAGATTCGGTATCCCCCTCCTCTACCCGGTATGCCCCCTATGGAAGATATCACAATCTCAAGCACGGGAATCATATAGCTCCTTCAGCCGCTAAATCCCCATAGAAATCTTGAAACGTTGCGCGTAACCGCTGGCCTCTCCGGTGGCGGACATGATTGCTTGCTCGCTCTCCACAGCCTCACTCCCTCAGGACTGGAAGCGCACCAATGTAACGCCGATTCCAAAGAGAGGGCCCCCAGATGATCCTGAGGAATACAGACGAATCTCCCTGTTGGCCCAACTCCTAAAGGTTGCTGAGCACGTTGTCACCTCATCCGTCACCACCCACTTGGAGCTCCATAATGCAATTACTCCAGCCCAGCACGGCTCCACCACGGTTAGAGTACCGAAAAAAGCTCCTCTCCAGCGTGGACGCTTAGTCCACCGGTCTGGAGACCACCCCCCAAGTGGATGTGGTCTTCCTAGACTTCAGAAAGGCCTTTGACACGAAGCCTCATCTGCTTCTTCTTTCGAAACTACATAGCTACGGCATACGCGGCTAGTCAGATTGGTATCCCGTCACTTCAGGCGTACCACAGAGCTCAGTACTTGGCACTCTTCTCTTCACAATTTATGTCAATGACGTAGGCTCTGGTGTATTCTCTCGTTTGTCCGTTTACGCCAACGACGTCGCCCTGTTTCCAGCAATTTGCTGCCCTGGTGATCACGACACCCTGCAGCTGGACCTCGACAAAATCATGCTCTGGAGCTGCCACTGGAAGCTGAAACTAAACTCCAAAAAATGCAAAGTGCTAAGCCTTCACCGCCCAGGGTTTAAATCCACCTCCTTCGGGTACCAAGTTGAAGGCACGGCCATCGATCACGTTCAAGAGTTCAAGTATCTCGGTGTTACTTTAACTGGCACGCTTTCCTGGGATGTCCACGTTTCTATGACTGTCTCTAGGGACCACCAAGCTCTCGGCTTCCTCCGCCGAACCCTCCACGAAAGCATCGGCCATAAAAACCTACGTCACTCCGATTTTGGAGTATCGAAAACGGTTTAAATGCATTTTAGAAGATTGAATGCCGGTCCATAAGAGCCTAAAAAACAAATAGAATTATTGAAGATGGCCTGCTAGTTTATTTATCATAAAGCAGGATAAATAAACGGCTTCCTTCTATTCTTGTAGTATCGCCCAATCACTTTTTCTTCTTCATATTATATACCCTGGTTTATAATGAAAATACCAGGAAAATTCTTTATCCGTCAGAACTATCCACAGTAATTTTATGGATAATTTACTATTGTAAAGTAAATAGTAGAGAAAAAACGTTCATCGACGATGTTGCACATTTTCGTTGGGAAAGTGATTTGTATTTCTAATTAGCTAAAGATTTTTCGAAAGATGTTATGCTTTCATTAAAAGTTTTATAAACAAATCCAATTCTTGGTAAACCAAAAAGGCGCGCAACTCAATTTCGGCGCCCCTTTCAAACCGGCGCCCCGGATACAAGGTCAGTAGGGTGTCTAGTAAACGCAACGAGAGCCGCAACAATAAAACGACCTTTCTCTTCTCGCTTCCTGGAAAATTTTGGGTATTTTCAATTTTACCACTTTTGCGAAATATGTTCAATCCCAGGTTCCCGCTAAGGGCCACGAAATAATTAGCCCACCTGTGAAAAAACCTTAGCGCCGCTACTGCATCCGAAGGGCCGAAAGGGATGAAACATTTTCCAAAATAGCTGCCGTTAGCCATTTTACCAGATAAATTCTAGGTAAGCAGACGATTTTATTAGTATCTCCATCTCTTTACTCCTGCTTTTAAGAAGGAGTAGAAAGAGTAGCCCCAATACGCTGACCTTGACGAATAGTTCACGGTGTAGAGTAATTTTCCTCACCTGGGTGGCGTCAAAATTCTAATAATCTATCACCGTGAAAGTGAGAATTCTCACTTCTCAGAATATTGATGGTCCTTCTCACGTGACGTAATCTCTTCTCGCGAGTTTTCTTGAGAAGAGTGAGAACGACTCATTTGGTTTGATTGCTGCCCTTTAGCTACCATTTTGAGAAGAACGAAGTATAGTTTGACACTTTTTTGCGAGTTCTCACGGGGAGAAAAATTATCCAAGTTCTATCTACACTCTAAGAAAAATCTGTTGAAAATTGCACAATAAATTATATAAAGGGTTGTCACTGAAACAGAACATAATTTTTACCAGTATTGCACGAAATAAATATGTGCAAACTGATAAATTCTACGATTTTATGACCAAAAACGTTAAGGTTTATATTCCATAGAGATTAGTTAAGTATTCAATATAAGCTGTTAAAATGGTCACAATTTAGGAATTTGTGCAATGAATTATATGGAGACGTTCCGAATTAGCTGTTTAAATGTTCAATATTGAGATAAAGTAAATTCAATAAACGATATGAAAACGTTAAAAACTAGCCTTTTAAATATTCAATATTGCGATAAATTAGGTTTAATAAAGGATTTGACAACGTTCAAAATTAGCCCTTCAAATGTACAATACTGTCAAAAATTACGTTCCATAACTGATATGAAAACATTCAAAACTTGCCGGCTAAATGTTCAATATCGAGAGACATTCTGTTCAACAACGGATATGAAAACGTTAAAAACTAGCCTTTTAAATATTCAATATTGCGATAAATTAGGTTTAATAAAGGATTTGACAACGTTCAAAACTAGCCTTTTAAATGTTCAATATTGCGATAAATTAGGTTTAATAAAGGATTTGACAACGTTCAAAAATAGCTTTTTAAATATTCTATTTTGAGAGACATTAAGTTTAATAAGATATATTAATACGTTTAAAACTAGCCGGCTAAATGTTCTATACTAAAATATATTACGTTCAATAAATGATAATAACACGTTCAAAAAGTGCCGGCCTAATGTTAAATATCGAGAAATGGTTCAAAAACGGCTATGACGACGTTCACAACAGGCCGTTTAAATGTTCAATATTGAGAGTAATTAGGTTCAATAACTGATATTAAAATGGTCAATATGTTATATTTCGAAGGTTGAGTAGGCTTAAGTATAATTATAAAGAAAACTTAAATTTCAGAGTTTTTAATGGAAAATTACAATGACAATTGATTCGCTACAACATTCATCGCGTTTGAAATTTTCACAGCCTCAATTTTGAACACAAGTTTCTGCAGGTATTCCATAGTTTTTCTTAAAGATAGGGGGTAGCACAAATTAATTATGTAATACCCTACAAAAACTGTAGCTACGGCATCTTCTATACTCCATCGTTGAGCACTATAATCGGTGTAGCTTTTTTGGGTTCCTTAGTGACGAATATATTTTGAAATCTTTAGCATGTCATTTATTTAGAAAAAGGCGTTACGCAAATTGATACTTACAGTTAAGGTGAAATATAAATATAAAAAGGCAAGGCAACAAGATGAGACTTACGCGAATTTGAAGCTCTAAATATGAAAATGATGTTAAAATATTAGTTTCCATTTTATAAACGCTAATTCTGTTGAATTTCATAACGTTTGAAACCATCAACTGTTAATAGTTCCTTTTGCGCTGAAAGTGTGTCGAAAATTCCCCTTACATTTTTTTTACTGCTTTGTTTGTTATCAGATTCAGTATTCGCTGTGAAATTGGCCGGAAATGAAGCTCTAATACTTTTTCGGCTGATGGGCGTATATTGAACATCAAGTTAAATTCTTTAATCAACTATAATAACCAAAAATTAGACATGTAAAAACATTAGAATTTTAATACTACATTATATCTCCTCAGTGTCTCGACGGGGGAAAGATAGAACGTCACCAGAGTGTTTCAATCGCGTTAGGTGACGTCAATTTTACTGAACCGATGAAATACTGAGACTATGATTTATTTTAAGGGGATGTGAAAAACGAGGGTACCTCTGGGTGGAATAGGAGATACGCTAAAAATCGTCTTGACATATCCCCGAGTATAAATAAATACGTTCTTGCTTATAAACTAAGGGTTTGTGTTTAGAGAATACAGGTAAAGTTCTGAAATTGAACATTTTTGTACACTACAATTTACAAAATTTTTACTACAAATAGCTCTACTTCCACAAACAACAATAGTCCAAATCATTCGATCTCAACTTTAAGGGTCGACTACATGAATTTTAGGGTTACTCTGTCTTGAAGTGGAAGTGGGCTGGCTGCAACTCATATGTGCTATGCAGTCAGCCTACTTCCAGTCAAAGTGTTAGTAAACCGAAAATTCATGTAGTCGCCCTTAAATGAATTACCATGTTCTTATTGTTAAGAACTGGAAATTTTTCTACCACTTCCGATACATTGTGCTCCGACGAAAAACTTTGCCTATAAGCCAGTGTCCTCCGCAATTTGCCCTCTATAAGATATTCATCGGGCTTAGATTTTTCCATTTCCTTGTTCATGGCCGCTATATGTACCTTTACACTCTCATCGTCTTCTGCTGAGCCCGAAAGTACCTTGAAAAACAGTTAAGCTATGGTAACTCTTCGGAATACTAGTTTAAAGGTAATAAATACATTAACCATTGAAGTACTTTTTTTAGGTTTCTTAATAACTTCTTGAAGCTCATTCCGCTTTTCTGTTGTGGGTTCAGCTTCAATTGTTTTACGTTTCCAACCGAATGTCGCCTTTTTTGTTGATATTTTTCAGGATCTGCAGTTTTTTCTCTGTCATGCCTAATTTTAATTTGTAGGGCTTCAAGCCAAGAGTTCTATGTAAATAAAAACATAATTAACGTATTTAAAATATAAGCATAATACCAAATACCACTTACGTAACCCTCATTGTTCGGTAGCTTCAATCTGTCCTCCAAAAAAGAATATTTTTCAACCAGTGACCTGCAAACTCTGGCTTTTTCTTGCTTTGAAGGATACCTGTGAATACACAAAATTTAACCTAAGGATCAACTTAGACTTAGCTATCTATTACCCCGAACTATATCGGCTTATATCTTCATGTAGAATTCTCACTATTTGACACCTGTTACTTCTTGAAAAAACTGAAGGGTTTTTCGATTTAATCAGTTTTTCGATATTTTCAGGGAACCTTGGAAGAATATAGGGATTTGGAACAGGCACTGGTTGTGATGACGATGAAAAAGTCTCCCCGAAATCGGTACTAGCACCATCTCTTAAAATAGGGGAATCTGAGGGTGATCTTAAAAATATACATATTTAAAATAATTCTTCTTGATTTAAAAAAAAATAAAGACTACTTACATCTCGTGGTTGTTCTCTGACTTTAAAACCACATTTTATTTTGTTTGATAATTGGGCAGTCCTTTTTCCAAATCGTGGTTAACAAAATCTTTAAATAAGTTATTGAATACTTGGATATGCTTAATTCTCTTTTTAACATTGAATAGCAATTCCAGTTTTTCGAAAAAGTCTTCTTTAGATGCATTTTTGTCACATTCAACTATTCTTATTTCATCACCACATGTGACGTGGTACATAAAGTTCATCTTTAGAAATCACAATATTTTCCATTGAGTTGAAAATTTAAAAAATAATATAATCTAATGTATTATTTTGGCCCACAAAGCTTATGATTAATAAATAAAACAGTCTTTGAATCAATTTGGTGTAACTCAAACGGAAAACTGTCCAGCTCTTCCCCAGGTGAAAAAAAAACCCAATCACTTTTTTCATTAACGCAATAACAGTTGTAGTGTTGTAAATATTCTTTGATTATTAGAGGTCTACAGCAAATACACCAATTTTCACTAATTTGTAAAATGTAATACACTTTAACCAAAAATGGAATGTCGTCACTGTTTACATCCATACAAAATATATATCCAGATTTATAAGTTACAGAGTTAACAGTCGTAACACGTATTGCTGAAGCAATTTCATTTACAAAAGGGTCTCCTGTGGTTTTCATATACATTTTGATGTTTTCTTTCAAGTTATTTGGGAGTTTGAAAAAGTTTATTCTTAACGCGTTGACGAAACTATCGTTTTCAAAAGCAGATTCCACACTTCTTTCCCAACACTGAAGTAACTGGTGACGCTTCGAAACGGTGAAACATATATTACGAAAATTCCGAGACATTGCTGCTATATTTTAAAAAATATTGGTGTTTTGCTTCGAAGCGCATGCACCAGAGGCGAACTAAGGGACCATATTCATAAATTAATCGGGGATAGTGAGTAAGATAGTGAAACTTTGGCGTAAATCGTGCATTTGGAATTTCCTTAAACATGTTATTGAAATCACAAATTAAGTCGTACAAGTATGGAAGCCATTCTCGTTTAATCACTGGGGCGATAATAATTTCATTTATTTTGATTAATGTTAATAATAAAAGCCAATGTGTATCACCACTTAAGAAATAGGACCCAAACATTAAAGGGAAAAAATTCCAATAGACACTTTTTTTGGGCAGCTGTTCCGACTAGGTCACCTTTTCCAGAAATTACGGACTTTGAAATAGCAACAGAACGATTCGTAATGTTCAATTCCCCCAAAGGAAAGCCCTCAATTTTGAAATTAATATCATCTAGGCTAGCTAAACCGTCGTCTATCATGTGCTTTAGGCATAATTTTAAAACTCGCTGTACTACACCTTCGTAGAAATCGTGCATTATGTCTGGGGGGGAAGGAATGAGTAACTTTAAAGTGCGGTAAAGCGCAAAAGGGTGACTTGCTTTTCACTCCGTAAATTGGTATATTGTCATGGTTTTCAAGAATAGCTTCTAAGTGGTAATTGTGAATGTCTTCCGTTCTAATTATCATTTGATTCTCATCGAATACGTTAGATATATGTTCTACCTTCATCATACAGAACCGACATATTCTCCCAGAAGAAACGCATTGTGAATAACCTGCTCATCCATTACTTGATAAATTATCTCCCGAGATGGTCCGGCCTCTAGCTTCAAATCCGTGAGTTTGTAAATGGTCCAAATCTTCGATTAAAGGCTTAAAACACTTATTAAAACCGTATTTTTTCAAGATTGGGTAACGTATAGCCATAGCCAAGTTTATTCCACTTAATTTACTTCGATATAATGGTCTGAAATTCCCGATGGTATAATAAACTAAGCACAATTTGTGCCTACCCCTTTTTGTACCTAGCGGATTAACTAATTCTACTTCATCCGTATAGAAATGTAACCTTAAAATTTCGTCGTTTTGGCCAAATAATGGATGTGCTTTGCAAATGGCACCATCGTCATAATCAACAATATATGCATTACTTCTTTTTTTGTCCTTTGAGTATTCAATCCAAGCATCTTCGTGGGACAAAAGATGCTTTAATACTTCAATAATAGGAATGTAGCCTATGGTTTCTTTATAAATCAATCGCCCAATTTTCCTACAGGCTCAATTAAATTCAAATTTTCTTTACAGTATTTGTGCAGACTGTATTCACTTTTTATAATAGAAGTTACCCCATTGGTAATTTTTTTGACGTGAAGTTTTTCCCTATTTCGTTATTTATATCATTTTGTAAAAGGTTGTAAGAAACTTCTATCGAATTCTCCAATAGCTCAGAAATATTGTTCGCGATACTGGCGGTGGCGGAATTTGATAATTTGTTTTTCTCTAATACCTAAAACCATTAAAGCCGCGCTCCGTTCAAGGTCATCGATATTTATTTCGTTTCGATCTATATTTACAGTTATGGGGGCTTCGGACTGTAATATATCTATATTTTCATCCAATTACCCATTAGGGTTATAATTCATCAAACACTCAGCACCGCGTTGACTTTTCCCAAGGTGATTTCGGTAAACATGCCTTTTCAAAGATGCAAGCTTTTGAAATACGCTCTCGCAAGGTATAAGGCACATTTAAAACTACAATTTGGTACATTTCCATGAAGAATCTGTAAATGTTTCAGCCACGCAAGCAGCGCCGGCCCTAGGGTAGAGCAAGTGGAGCGGTCGCTCTAGGCGCCACGACAGCGGCCAGGTGGAAAGGGGCGCCAAAATTCCCTTTGAGAGGCGCGGGGCGGCGTGAAAACAATAGAAAAAAATATCTCGCTCTACCCTGACCAAAGACTATATAACGCTTCGCTTACTAGACAGGCGTGTTCCTAGGAAAAACCTGTTAACACCTCTGTAGCACTGTAAAAGCTGGGGTAATATTTATACCCGCGGCTAGAGGCGCCACTAGTAACACAGCTCAAGCTAGGGGAAATTTTGGGCCAGCGTCGAGATGGAGCCACAATCGGTATGCAAGTTGAGCCATAGAACACGCCTGTCTAGTAAGCGAAGCGTTATATAGTCTTTGACCCTGACCAAGGGCTAGTACCGGCGCTGCACGCAAGATACGTTGTTTTCTTCACTCGTGGATTACGGCAAATAGAACACGCGTAAAAAACCATGTTCAGTGATGTTCTAAAACTTCATAATTGATCAAAAAGCCAAAATTCAAGTAAACCCTTTAAGAACATATGCGTAAGACTTATTACCTAATTACAAAGGCACAATTTATTTCAAGGCTGTAGCTAGCAAAAATTGCGCCTACGGCGAGGGAAAATTTGGCCTTCTAATATAAGCGATAATTTATAAATTATTAATTATTAATTATAATTTAAATGTTAATATTTTGAAAAATTATGTTTTGACGCCCCTAGACCCTAACAAGCCATTAGCGTTCGGGGCGGCCGCCTAGCCTAGCTACGGCCCTGATTTATTTAATACTTTTTTCTTCAATTGAACATAGGTGTGCGCACGACCAATTTTCTAATTAATTTAAGGGGCACATAGTTCGAGAAGATTAGGGTGCCAATAAAAGGGAAACCGTGGTGGTGCTAACTTGCAAAACGCAAGTTAAAGACTAAGTTTTGGCGGCCTTTTTTAAATTTTGAGGCCTCTATTATGGTTTTTCAAAGATAGAAAAATATTGTTAACTACATTCAAGATTCTGATTCTTATGCTTCCTCTACAAATATCAGCGATATAATTTAATTTTACTGCACCGATTTTATCAAACGGTTTATTTTTCGATACGTTTTCATGAAAACTAGATGAACTGCAAGGTCTGGAGGCCATATTGTTGTCAAGATAATAGACATAAGTCTATTTTAAACTTTAAACCCTTTAATATTTACCCTGATTAAATTTAAAAAAATACGAGGTAAAGAAGACTTACTAGGTGTAGCAACCCCATTAATATTTACCCTGAACACATTTAAAAATACGATGTAAAGAAGACTACGTGTATCAACCCTTTTAATATTTACCCTGGTTACGTTTAAAAATACGATATAAAGAATAACTCAAACCCTACGATTCCAAAATAGCAAATAAAATATTTAAATTGCCCTTGGATCAAACGCCGACTTCGCTAAGTTAGATTTTTTTATTGAAACGGCGTTTTATCACTATGGCTTTTGAATCTCTTTCACAGTAGGATTGTCTTTAATAGGCTTAAACTATACTTAAAATATAAATAATTATGGGATAGTTTTTCTTGATTAATTCAATTCAACACTAAGGCCTACGTGTATCTCAATAATTTTTAAGATATTTTATCCAGTAAAACAGTAAGTGGGCAATACCGTCTAAATTTCTTCCGTATGTTATATATTAATATAATTGGGGTTTTTACTTTTAAAACATTACCTTAATTAAAGTAATTTACTTTAAAATATTATTTTAAATAAAGTAATTTTCGTCAAATTATTATCTTAAATCTTAAAGATTTATTATAATTAAATTAAATTAAATATCTTGCAATTATATTTCAATAAAGCATTCTGACCTGATATAATATTTCGAGTAGAATCTTTAACCAATTAGAAAATTGAGCCGATTTTACATCCACAGCACGTAAAACAAAGCAGCCACTAATGACGGTCCCTTCTATGCGAAAACCCAAAGTGTGGTAACCTTCCTTCAGTGGAATTTGATCCCTAGTGGAGGAAAGTTGCGACACATTTTTAATTTTTCGTTCTATTGTTTCTTTCCTCAAAACGAGCGACGAATATCGTCAAAATTGACCGTAAAGCTAGTAGTGGTTTTAGGCAATCGAGTCGGGTACCGAGAGTCTGAAATATTTTTCGTCGAGTATCGAGTCGGATAATCGAATTATGCCAAAAAATTCCTTATTCGAGTAGTCGGGTAGGCAAAAAAAAGGTTCGGGTACTCGATCGAGTTTTTTTTCAGGTAATTTTCTTTAATTATTCATAATGGTATACTTTATTATTCATCACTGTATTAAACTTGATATATGATAATTCATAACGAATTGACGATTTAAAACTTAATAATTCATAGATAAGTTGACTGATTAACTATATAAAATAGGTATCAATTTAGTAGTTTCAATAAGTAACCCAAGTTTAACGACGCCGAAAGCACCAAACCGCCACACGGTGTTCCAAAAGCCCGATTTTTGGGGATTGTCTAATTTGCTGAATTTCTGGACGTCTGGACCGCTGAATTTTGAATGATTCCTCCTACATAGATGCTACTATCTTATAAACCGTCTGGACAAAATTGACTAATTTGCTGAAGTGCTGAATTTCTGGACCGGAAAATTTTACTTTATTTTAGAATAGTTTTTTAATTTTCAAACTGTCTGGACCAAATTGACTAATTTGCTGAAGTGCTGAATTTCTGGACCAAAATATTTTACATTATTTTCGGAGACTTTCTTTAAGTTCGAAACCGTCTGGACCAAATTGACTATTTTGCTGAAGTGCTGAATTTCTGGACCGGGAAATTTTACTTTATTTTAGAATAGTTTCTTTAATTTTCAAACTGTCTGGACCAAATTGACTAATTTGCTGAAGTGCTGAATTTCTGGACCGGAAAATTTTACTTTATTTTCTTTGATTTTCAAGCCGTCTGGACCAAATTGACTAATTTGCTGAAGTGCTGAATTTCTGGACCGGAAAATTTTACTTTATTTTCTTTGATTTTCAAGCCGTCTGGACCAAATTGACTAATTTGCTGAAGTGCAGAATTTCTGCACGGGAAATTTTACTTTATTTTAGAATAGTTTCTTTAATTTTCAAACTGTCTGGACCAAATTGACTAATTTGCTGAAGTGCTGAATTTCTGGACCAAAAAATTTTACATTATTTTCGGAGACTTTCTTTAAGTTCGAAACCGTCTGGACCAAATTGACTAATTTGCTGAAGTGCTGAATTTCTGGACCGAAAATTTTTATATTATTTTCGGAGACTTTCTTTAAGTTTGAAACCGTCTGGACCAAATTGACTAATTTGCTGAAGTGCTGAATTTCTGGACCGAAAAATTTTATATTATTTTCGGAGACTTTCTTTAAGTTCGAAACCGTCTGGACCAAATTGACTAATTTGCTGAAGTGCTGAATTTCTGGACCGAAAAATTTTATATTATTTTCGGAGACTTTCTTTAAGTTTGAAACCGTCTGGACCAAATTGACTAATTTGCTGAAGTGCTGAATTTTTGGACCGAAAAATTTTATATTATTTTCGGAGACTTTCTTTAAGTTCGAAACCGTCTGGACCAAATTGAATAATTTGCTGAAGTGCTGAATTTCTGGACCGAAAAATTTTATATTATTTTCGGAGACTTTCTTTAAGTTTGAAACCGTCTGGACCAAATTGACTAATTTGCTGAAGTGCTGAATTTTTGGACCGAAAAATTTTATATTATTTTCGGAGACTTTCTTTAAGTTCGAAACCGTCTGGACCAAATTGACTAATTTGCTGAAGTGCTGAATTTCTGGACCGAAAAATTTTATATTATTTTCGGAGACTTTCTTTAAGTTTGAAACCGTCTGGACCAAATTGACTAATTTGCTGAAGTGCTGAATTTCTGGACCGGAAAATTTTACTTTATTTTCTTTGATTTTCAAGCCGTCTGGACCAAATTGACTAATTTGCTGAAGTGCTGAATTTCTGGACCGGAAAATTTTACTTTATTTTCTTTGATTTTCAAGCCGTCTGGACCAAATTGACTAATTTGCTGAAGTGCTGAATTTCTGGACCGGAAAATTTTACTTTATTTTCTTTGATTTTCAAGCCGTCTGGACCAAATTGACTAATTTGCTGAAGTGCTGAATTTCTGGACCGAAAAATTTTATATTATTTTCGGAGACTTTCTTTAAGTTTGAAACCGTCTGGACCAAATTGACTAATTTGCTGAAGTGCTGAATTTCTGGACCGAAAAATTTTATATTATTTTCGGAGACTTTCTTTAAGTTTGAAACCGTCTGGACCAAATTGACTAATTTGCTGAAGTGCTGAATTTCTGGACCGAAAATTTTTATATTATTTTCGGAGACTTTCTTTAAGTTTGAAACCGTCTGGACCAAATTGACTAATTTGCTGAAGTGCTGAATTTCTGGACTGGAAAATTTTACTTTATTTTCGGAGACTTTCTTTAAGTTCGAAACCGTCTGGACCAAATTGACTAATTTGCTGAAGTGCTGAATTTCTGGACCGAAAAATTTTATATTATTTTCGGAGACTTTCTTTAAGTTTGAAACCGCCTGGACCAAATTGACTAATTTGCTGAAGTGCTGAATTTCTGGACCGAAAAATTTTATATTATTTTCGGAGACTTTCTTTAAGTTTGAAACCGTCTGGACCAAATTGACTAATTTGCTGAAGTGCTGAATTTCTGGACCGAAAAATTTTATATTATTTTCGGAGACTTTCTTTAAGTTTGAAACCGTCTGGACCAAATTGACTAATTTGCTGAAGTGCTGAATTTCTGGACTGGAAAATTTTACTTTATTTTCGGAGACTTTCTTTAAGTTCGAAACCGTCTGGACCAAATTGACTAATTTGCTGAAGTGCTGAATTTCTGGACCGAAAAATTTTATATTATTTTCGGAGACTTTCTTTAAGTTTGAAACCGTCTGGACCAAATTGACTAATTTGCTGAAGTGCTGAATTTCTGGACCGGAAAATTTTTCTTTATTTTCGGAGACTTTCTTTAAGTTCGAAACCGTCTGGACCAAATTGACTAATTTGCTGAAGTGCTGAATTTCTGGACCGGAAAATTTTACTTTATTTTCTTTGATTTTCAAGCCGTCTGGACCAAATTGACTAATTTGCTGAAGTGCTGAATTTCTGGACCGGAAAATTTTACTTTATTTTCTTTGATTTTCAAGCCGTCTGGACCAAATTGACTAATTTGCTGAAGTGCTGAATTTCTGGACCGGAAAATTTTACTTTATTTTCTTTGATTTTCAAGCCGTCTGGACCAAATTGACTAATTTGCTGAAGTGCTGAATTTCTGGACCGGAAAATTTTACTTTATTTTCTTTGATTTTCAAGCCGTCTGGACCAAATTGACTAATTTGCTGAAGTGCTGAATTTCTGGACCGGAAAATTTTACTTTATTTTCTTTGATTTTCAAGCCGTCTGGACCAAATTGACTAATTTGCTGAAGTGCTGAATTTCTGGACCGAAAAATTTTATATTATTTTCGGAGACTTTCTTTAAGTTTGAAACCGTCTGGACCAAATTGACTAATTTGCTGAAGTGCTGAATTTCTGGACCGGAAAATTTTACTTTATTTTCTTTGATTTTCAAGCCGTCTGGACCAAATTGACTAATTTGCTGAAGTGCTGAATTTCTGGACCGGAAAATTTTACTTTATTTTCTTTGATTTTCAAGCCGTCTGGACCAAATTGACTAATTTGCTGAAGTGCTGAATTTCTGGACCGAAAAATTTTATATTATTTTCGGAGACTTTCTTTAAGTTTGAAACCGTCTGGACCAAATTGACTAATTTGCTGAAGTGCTGAATTTCTGGACCGGAAAATTTTACTTTATTTTCGGAGACTTTCTTTAAGTTCGAAACCGTCTGGACCAAATTGACTAATTTGCTGAAGTGCTGAATTTCTGGACCGGAAAATTTTACTTTATTTTCTTTGATTTTCAAGCCGTCTGGACCAAATTGACTAATTTGCTGAAGTGCTGAATTTCTGGACCGAAAAATTTTATATTATTTTCGGAGACTTTCTTTAAGTTTGAAACCGTCTGGACCAAATTGACTAATTTGCTGAAGTGTTGAATTTCTGGACCGAAAAATTTTATATTATTTTCGGAGACTTTCTTTAAGTTCGAAACCGTCTGGACCAAATTGACTAATTTGCTGAAGTGCTGAATTTCTGGACCGAAAAATTTTATATTATTTTCGGAGACTTTCTTTAAGTTTGAAACCGTCTGGACCAAATTGACTAATTTGCTGAAGTGCTGAATTTCTGGACCGAAAAATTTTATATTATTTTCGGAGACTTTCTTTAAGTTCGAAACCGTCTGGACCAAATTGACTAATTTGCTGAAGTGCTGAATTTCTGGACCGGAAAATTTTACTTTATTTTCGGAGACTTTCTTTAAGTTCGAAACCGTCTGGACCAAATTGACTAATTTGCTGAAGTGCTGAATTTCTGGACCGGAAAGTTTTACTTTATTTTCTTTGATTTTCAAGCCGTCTGGACCAAATTGACTAATTTGCTGAAGTGCTGAATTTCTGGACCGGGAAATTTTACTTTATTTTAGAATAGTTTCTTTAATTTTCAAACTGTCTGGACCAAATTGACTAATTTGCTGAAGTGCTGAATTTCTGGACCAAAAAATTTTACATTATTTTCGGAGACTTTCTTTAAGTTCGAAACCGTCTGGACCAAATTGACTAATTTGCTGAAGTGCTGAATTTCTGGACCGGAAAATTTTATATTATTTTCGGAGACTTTCTTTAAGTTTGAAACCGTCTGGACCAAATTGACTAATTTGCTGAAGTGTTGAATTTCTGGACCGAAAAATTTTATATTATTTTCGGAGACTTTCTTTAAGTTCGAAACCGTCTGGACCAAATTGACTAATTTGCTGAAGTGCTGAATTTCTGGACCGAAAAATTTTATATTATTTTCGGAGACTTTCTTTAAGTTTGAAACCGTCTGGACCAAATTGACTAATTTGCTGAAGTGCTGAATTTCTGGACCGGAAAATTTTACTTTATTTTCTTTGATTTTCAAGCCGTCTGGACCAAATTGACTAATTTGCTGAAGTGCTGAATTTCTGGACCGGAAAATTTTACTTTATTTTCTTTAATTTTCAAGCCGTCTGGACCAAATTGACTAATTTGCTGAAGTGCTGAATTTCTGGACCGGAAAATTTTACTTTATTTTCTTTGATTTTCAAGCCGTCTGGACCAAATTGACTAATTTGCTGAAGTGCTGAATTTCTGGACCGGAAAATTTTACTTTATTTTCTTTGATTTTCAAGCCGTCTGGACCAAATTGACTAATTTGCTGAAGTGCTGAATTTCTGGACCGAAAAATTTTATATTATTTTCGGAGACTTTCTTTAAGTTTGAAACCGTCTGGACCAAATTGACTAATTTGCTGAAGTGCTGAATTTCTGGACCGGAAAATTTTACTTTATTTTCTTTGATTTTCATGCCGTCTGGACCAAATTGACTAATTTGCTGAAGTGCTGAATTTCTGGACCGGAAAATTTTACTTTATTTTCTTTGATTTTCAAGCCGTCTGGACCAAATTGACTAATTTGCTGAAGTGCTGAATTTCTGGACCGAAAAATTTTATATTATTTTCGGAGACTTTCTTTAAGTTTGAAACCGTCTGGACCAAATTGACTAATTTGCTGAAGTGCTGAATTTCTGGACCGGAAAATTTTACTTTATTTTCTTTGATTTTCAAGCCGTCTGGACCAAATTGACTAATTTGCTGAAGTGCTGAATTTCTGGACCGGAAAATTTTACTTTATTTTCTTTGATTTTCAAGCCGTCTGGACCAAATTGACTAATTTGCTGAAGTGCTGAATTTCTGGACCGAAAAATTTTATATTATTTTCGGAGACTTTCTTTAAGTTTGAAACCGTCTGGACCAAATTGACTAATTTGCTGAAGTGCTGAATTTCTGGACCGGAAAATTTTACTTTATTTTCTTTGATTTTCAAGCCGTCTGGACCAAATTGACTAATTTGCTGAAGTGCTGAATTTCTGGACCGGAAAATTTTACTTTATTTTCTTTGATTTTCAAGCCGTCTGGACCAAATTGACTAATTTGCTGAAGTGCTGAATTTCTGGACCGAAAAATTTTATATTATTTTCGGAGACTTTCTTTAAGTTTGAAACCGTCTGGACCAAATTGACTAATTTGCTGAAGTGCTGAATTTCTGGACCGGAAAATTTTACTTTATTTTCGGAGACTTTCTTTAAGTTCGAAACCGTCTGGACCAAATTGACTAATTTGCTGAAGTGCTGAATTTCTGGACCGGAAAATTTTACTTTATTTTCTTTGATTTTCAAGCCGTCTGGACCAAATTGACTAATTTGCTGAAATGCTGAATTTCTGGACCGGGAAATTTTACTTTATTTTAGAATAGTTTCTTTAATTTTCAAACTGTCTGGACCAAATTGACTAATTTGCTGAAGTGCTGAATTTCTGGACCAAAAAATTTTACATTATTTTCGGAGACTTTCTTTAAGTTCGAAACCGTCTGGACCAAATTGACTAATTTGCTGAAGTGCTGAATTTCTGGACCGGAAAATTTTATATTATTTTCGGAGACTTTCTTTAAGTTTGAAACCGTCTGGACCAAATTGACTAATTTGCTGAAGTGCTGAATTTCTGGACCGGAAAATTTTATATTATTTTCGGAGACTTTCTTTAAGTTTGAAACCGTCTGGACCAAATTGACTAATTTGCTGAAGTGCTGAATTTCTGGACCGAAAAATTTTATATTATTTTCGGAGACTTTCTTTAAGTTCGAAACCGTCTGGACCAAATTGACTAATTTGCTGAAGTGCTGAATTTCTGGACCGAAAAATTTTATATTATTTTCGGAGACTTTCTTTAAGTTTGAAACCGTCTGGACCAAATTGACTAATTTGCTGAAGTGCTGAATTTCTGGACCGAAAAATTTTATATTATTTTCGGAGACTTTCTTTAAGTTCGAAACCGTCTGGACCAAATTGACTAATTTGCTGAAGTGCTGAATTTCTGGACCGAAAAATTTTATATTATTTTCGGAGACTTTCTTTAAGTTTGAAACCGTCTGGACCAAATTGACTAATTTGCTGAAGTGCTGAATTTCTGGACCGAAAAATTTTATATTATTTTCGGAGACTTTCTTTAAGTTTGAAACCGTCTGGACCAAATTGACTAATTTGCTGAAGTGCTGAATTTCTGGACCGGAAAATTTTACTTTATTTTCTTTGATTTTCAAGCCGTCTGGACCAAATTGACTAATTTGCTGAAGTGCTGAATTTCTGGACCGGAAAATTTTACTTTATTTTCTTTGATTTTCAAGCCGTCTGGACCAAATTGACTAATTTGCTGAAGTGCTGAATTTCTGGACCGAAAAATTTTATATTATTTTCGGAGACTTTCTTTAAGTTCGAAACCGTCTGGACCAAATTGACTAATTTGCTGAAGTGCTGAATTTCTGGACCGAAAAATTTTATATTATTTTCGGAGACTTTCTTTAAGTTTGAAACCGTCTGGACCAAATTGACTAATTTGCTGAAGTGCTGAATTTCTGGACCGGAAAATTTTACTTTATTTTCTTTGATTTTCAAGCCGTCTGGACCAAATTGACTAATTTGCTGAAGTGCTGAATTTCTGGACCGAAAAATTTTATATTATTTTCGGAGACTTTCTTTAAGTTTGAAACCGTCTGGACCAAATTGACTAATTTGCTGAAGTGCTGAATTTCTGGACCGGAAAATTTTACTTTATTTTCTTTGATTTTCAAGCCGTCTGGACCAAATTGACTAATTTGCTGAAGTGCTGAATTTCTGGACCGGAAAATTTTACTTTATTTTCTTTGATTTTCAAGCCGTCTGGACCAAATTGACTAATTTGCTGAAGTGCTGAATTTCTGGACCGAAAAATTTTATATTATTTTCGGAGACTTTCTTTAAGTTTGAAACCGTCTGGACCAAATTGACTAATTTGCTGAAGTGCTGAATTTCTGGACCGGAAAATTTTACTTTATTTTCTTTGATTTTCAAGCCGTCTGGACCAAATTGACTAATTTGCTGAAGTGCTGAATTTCTGGACCGGAAAATTTTACTTTATTTTCTTTGATTTTCAAGCCGTCTGGACCAAATTGACTAATTTGCTGAAGTGCTGAATTTCTGGACCGAAAAATTTTATATTATTTTCGGAGACTTTCTTTAAGTTTGAAACCGTCTGGACCAAATTGACTAATTTGCTGAAGTGCTGAATTTCTGGACCGGAAAATTTTACTTTATTTTCGGAGACTTTCTTTAAGTTCGAAACCGTCTGGACCAAATTGACTAATTTGCTGAAGTGCTGAATTTCTGGACCGGAAAATTTTACTTTATTTTCTTTGATTTTCAAGCCGTCTGGACCAAATTGACTAATTTGCTGAAATGCTGAATTTCTGGACCGGGAAATTTTACTTTATTTTAGAATAGTTTCTTTAATTTTCAAACTGTCTGGACCAAATTGACTAATTTGCTGAAGTGCTGAATTTCTGGACCAAAAAATTTTACATTATTTTCGGAGACTTTCTTTAAGTTCGAAACCGTCTGGACCAAATTGACTAATTTGCTGAAGTGCTGAATTTCTGGACCGGAAAATTTTATATTATTTTCGGAGACTTTCTTTAAGTTTGAAACCGTCTGGACCAAATTGACTAATTTGCTGAAGTGCTGAATTTCTGGACCGAAAAATTTTATATTATTTTCGGAGACTTTCTTTAAGTTCGAAACCGTCTGGACCAAATTGACTAATTTGCTGAAGTGCTGAATTTCTGGACCGAAAAATTTTATATTATTTTCGGAGACTTTCTTTAAGTTTGAAACCGTCTGGACCAAATTGACTAATTTGCTGAAGTGCTGAATTTCTGGACCGAAAAATTTTATATTATTTTCGGAGACTTTCTTTAAGTTCGAAACCGTCTGGACCAAATTGACTAATTTGCTGAAGTGCTGAATTTCTGGACCGAAAAATTTTATATTATTTTCGGAGACTTTCTTTAAGTTTGAAACCGTCTGGACCAAATTGACTAATTTGCTGAAGTGCTGAATTTCTGGACCGAAAAATTTTATATTATTTTCGGAGACTTTCTTTAAGTTTGAAACCGTCTGGACCAAATTGACTAATTTGCTGAAGTGCTGAATTTCTGGACCGGAAAATTTTACTTTATTTTCTTTGATTTTCAAGCCGTCTGGACCAAATTGACTAATTTGCTGAAGTGCTGAATTTCTGGACCGGAAAATTTTACTTTATTTTCTTTGATTTTCAAGCCGTCTGGACCAAATTGACTAATTTGCTGAAGTGCTGAATTTCTGGACCGGAAAATTTTATATTATTTTCGGAGACTTTCTTTAAGTTTGAAACCGTCTGGACCAAATTGACTAATTTGCTGAAGTGCTGAATTTCTGGACCGAAAAATTTTATATTATTTTCGGAGACTTTCTTTAAGTTCGAAACCGTCTGGACCAAATTGACTAATTTGCTGAAGTGCTGAATTTCTGGACCGAAAAATTTTATATTATTTTCGGAGACTTTCTTTAAGTTTGAAACCGTCTGGACCAAATTGACTAATTTGCTGAAGTGCTGAATTTCTGGACCGAAAAATTTTATATTATTTTCGGAGACTTTCTTTAAGTTCGAAACCGTCTGGACCAAATTGACTAATTTGCTGAAGTGCTGAATTTCTGGACCGAAAAATTTTATATTATTTTCGGAGACTTTCTTTAAGTTTGAAACCGTCTGGACCAAATTGACTAATTTGCTGAAGTGCTGAATTTCTGGACCGAAAAATTTTATATTATTTTCGGAGACTTTCTTTAAGTTTGAAACCGTCTGGACCAAATTGACTAATTTGCTGAAGTGCTGAATTTCTGGACCGGAAAATTTTACTTTATTTTCTTTGATTTTCAAGCCGTCTGGACCAAATTGACTAATTTGCTGAAGTGCTGAATTTCTGGACCGGAAAATTTTACTTTATTTTCTTTGATTTTCAAGCCGTCTGGACCAAATTGACTAATTTGCTGAAGTGCTGAATTTCTGGACCGAAAAATTTTACTTTATTTTCGGAGACTTTCTTTAAGTTTGAAACCGTCTGGACCAAATTGACTAATTTGCTGAAGTGCTGAATTTCTGGACCGGAAAATTTTACTTTATTTTCTTTGATTTTCAAGCCGTCTGGACCAAATTGACTAATTTGCTGAAGTGCTGAATTTCTGGACTGGAAAATTTTACTTTATTTTCTTTGATTTTCAAGCCGTCTGGACCAAATTGACTAATTTGCTGAAGTGCTGAATTCTGGACCGAAAAATTTTATATTATTTTCGGAGACTTTCTTTAAGTTTGAAACCGTCTGGACCAAATTGACTAATTTGCTGAAGTGCTGAATTTCTGGACCGGAAAATTTTATTTTATTTTCGGAGACTTTCTTTAAGTTCGAAACCGTCTGGACCAAATTGACTAATTTGCTGAAGTGCTGAATTTCTGGACCGGAAAATTTTATATTATTTTCGGAGACTTTCTTTAAGTTTGAAACCGTCTGGACCAAATTGACTAATTTGCTGAAGTGCTGAATTTCTGGACTGGAAAATTTTACTTTATTTTCGGAGACTTTCTTTAAGTTCGAAACCGTCTGGACCAAATTGACTAATTTGCTGAAGTGCTGAATTTCTGGACCGAAAAATTTTACTTTATTTTCTTTGATTTTCAAGCCGTCTGGACCAAATTGACTAATTTGCTGAAGTGCTGAATTTCTGGACCGGGAAATTTTACTTTATTTTAGAATAGTTTCTTTAATTTTCAAACTGTCTGGACCAAATTGACTAATTTGCTGAAGCGCTGAATTTCTGGACCAAAAAATTTTACATTATTTTCGGAGACTTTCTTTAAGTTCGAAACCGTCTAGACCAAATTGACTAATTTGCTGAAGTGCTGAATTTCTGGACCGGAAAATTTTATATTATTTTCGGAGACTTTCTTTAAGTTTGAAACCGTCTGGACCAAATTGACTAATTTGCTGAAGTGCTGAATTTCTGGACCGAAAAATTTTATATTATTTTCGGAGACTTTCTTTAAGTTTGAAACCGTCTGGACCAAATTGACTAATTTGCTGAAGTGCTGAATTTCTGGACCGAAAAATTTTATATTATTTTCGGAGACTTTCTTTAAGTTCGAAACCGTCTGGACCAAATTGACTAATTTGCTGAAGTGCTGAATTTCTGGACCGAAAAATTTTATATTATTTTCGGAGACTTTCTTTAAGTTTGAAACCGTCTGGACCAAATTGACTAATTTGCTGAAGTGCTGAATTTCTGGACCGGAAAATTTTACTTTATTTTCTTTGATTTTCAAGCCGTCTGGACCAAATTGACTAATTTGCTGAAGTGCTGAATTTCTGGACCGAAAAATTTTATATTATTTTCGGAGACTTTCTTTAAGTTTGAAACCGTCTGGACCAAATTGACTAATTTGCTGAAGTGCTGAATTTCTGGACCGGAAAATTTTACTTTATTTTCTTTGATTTTCAAGCCGTCTGGACCAAATTGACTAATTTGCTGAAGTGCTGAATTTCTGGACCGGAAAATTTTATATTATTTTCGGAGACTTTCTTTAAGTTTGAAACCGTCTGGACCAAATTGACTAATTTGCTGAAGTGCTGAATTTCTGGACCGGAAAATTTTACTTTATTTTCGGAGACTTTCTTTAAGTTTGAAACCGTCTGGACCAAATTGACTAATTTGCTGAAGTGCTGAATTTCTGGACCGGAAAATTTTACTTTATTTTCTTTGATTTTCAAGCCGTCTGGACCAAATTGACTAATTTGCTGAAGTGCTGAATTTCTGGACCGAAAAATTTTATATTATTTTCGGAGACTTTCTTTAAGTTTGAAACCGTCTGGACCAAATTGACTAATTTGCTGAAGTGCTGAATTTCTGGACCGGAAAATTTTACTTTATTTTCGGAGACTTTCTTTAAGTTCGAAACCGTCTGGACCAAATTGACTAATTTGCTGAAGTGCTGAATTTCTGGACCGGAAAATTTTACTTTATTTTCTTTGATTTTCATGCCGTCTGGACCAAATTGACTAATTTGCTGAAGTGCTGAATTTCTGGACCGGAAAATTTTACTTTATTTTCTTTGATTTTCAAGCCGTCTGGACCAAATTGACTAATTTGCTGAAGTGCTGAATTTCTGGACCGAAAAATTTTATATTATTTTCGGAGACTTTCTTTAAGTTTGAAACCGTCTGGACCAAATTGACTAATTTGCTGAAGTGCTGAATTTCTGGACCGGAAAATTTTACTTTATTTTCTTTGATTTTCAAGCCGTCTGGACCAAATTGACTAATTTGCTGAAGTGCTGAATTTCTGGACCGGAAAATTTTACTTTATTTTCTTTGATTTTCAAGCCGTCTGGACCAAATTGACTAATTTGCTGAAGTGCTGAATTTCTGGACCGAAAAATTTTATATTATTTTCGGAGACTTTCTTTAAGTTTGAAACCGTCTGGACCAAATTGACTAATTTGCTGAAGTGCTGAATTTCTGGACCGGAAAATTTTACTTTATTTTCTTTGATTTTCAAGCCGTCTGGACCAAATTGACTAATTTGCTGAAGTGCTGAATTTCTGGACCGGGAAATTTTACTTTATTTTAGAATAGTTTCTTTAATTTTCAAACTGTCTGGACCAAATTGACTAATTTGCTGAAGTGCTGAATTTCTGGACCAAAAAATTTTACATTATTTTCGGAGACTTTCTTTAAGTTCGAAACCGTCTGGACCAAATTGACTAATTTGCTGAAGTGCTGAATTTCTGGACCGGAAAATTTTATATTATTTTCGGAGACTTTCTTTAAGTTTGAAACCGTCTGGACCAAATTGACTAATTTGCTGAAGTGCTGAATTTCTGGACCGAAAAATTTTATATTATTTTCGGAGACTTTCTTTAAGTTTGAAACCGTCTGGACCAAATTGACTAATTTGCTGAAGTGCTGAATTTCTGGACCGAAAAATTTTATATTATTTTCGGAGACTTTCTTTAAGTTCGAAACCGTCTGGACCAAATTGACTAATTTGCTGAAGTGCTGAATTTCTGGACCGAAAAATTTTATATTATTTTCGGAGACTTTCTTTAAGTTTGAAACCGTCTGGACCAAATTGACTAATTTGCTGAAGTGCTGAATTTCTGGACCGGAAAATTTTACTTTATTTTCTTTGATTTTCAAGCCGTCTGGACCAAATTGACTAATTTGCTGAAGTGCTGAATTTCTGGACCGAAAAATTTTATATTATTTTCGGAGACTTTCTTTAAGTTTGAAACCGTCTGGACCAAATTGACTAATTTGCTGAAGTGCTGAATTTCTGGACCGGAAAATTTTACTTTATTTTCTTTGATTTTCAAGCCGTCTTGACCAAATTGACTAATTTGCTGAAGTGCTGAATTTCTGGACCGGAAAATTTTACTTTATTTTCTTTGATTTTCAAGCCGTCTGGACCAAATTGACTAATTTGCTGAAGTGCTGAATTTCTGGACCGAAAAATTTTATATTATTTTCGGAGACTTTCTTTAAGTTTGAAACCGTCTGGACCAAATTGACTAATTTGCTGAAGTGCTGAATTTCTGGACCGGAAAATTTTACTTTATTTTCGGAGACTTTCTTTAAGTTCGAAACCGTCTGGACCAAATTGACTAATTTGCTGAAGTGCTGAATTTCTGGACCGGAAAATTTTACTTTATTTTCTTTGATTTTCAAGCCGTCTGGACCAAATTGACTAATTTGCTGAAGTGCTGAATTTCTGGACCGGGAAATTTTACTTTATTTTAGAATAGTTTCTTTAATTTTCAAACTGTCTGGACCAAATTGACTAATTTGCTGAAGTGCTGAATTTCTGGACCAAAAAATTTTACATTATTTTCGGAGACTTTCTTTAAGTTCGAAACCGTCTGGACCAAATTGACTAATTTGCTGAAGTGCTGAATTTCTGGACCGAAAAATTTTATATTATTTTCGGAGACTTTCTTTAAGTTTGAAACCGTCTGGACCAAATTGACTAATTTGCTGAAGTGCTGAATTTCTGGACCGAAAAATTTTACTTTATTTTCGGAGACTTTCTTTAAGTTCGAAACCGTCTGGACCAAATTGACTAATTTGCTGAAGTGCTGAATTTCTGGACCGGAAAATTTTACTTTATTTTCTTTGATTTTCAAGCCGTCTGGACCAAATTGACTAATTTGCTGAAGTGCTGAATTTCTGGACCGGGAAATTTTACTTTATTTTAGAATAGTTTCTTTAATTTTCAAACTGTCTGGACCAAATTGACTAATTTGCTGAAGTGCTGAATTTCTGGACCAAAAAATTTTACATTATTTTCGGAGACTTTCTTTAAGTTCGAAACCGTCTGGACCAAATTGACTAATTTGCTGAAGTGCTGAATTTCTGGACCGAAAAATTTTATATTATTTTCGGAGACTTTCTTTAAGTTTGAAACCGTCTGGACCAAATTGACTAATTTGCTGAAGTGCTGAATTTCTGGACCGAAAAATTTTATATTATTTTCGGAGACTTTCTTTAAGTTCGAAACCGTCTGGACCAAATTGACTAATTTGCTGAAGTGCTGAATTTCTGGACCGAAAAATTTTATATTATTTTCGGAGACTTTCTTTAAGTTTGAAACCGTCTGGACCAAATTGACTAATTTGCTGAAGTGCTGAATTTCTGGACCGGAAAATTTTACTTTATTTTCTTTGATTTTCAAGCCGTCTGGACCAAATTGACTAATTTGCTGAAGTGCTGAATTTCTGGACCGAAAAATTTTATATTATTTTCGGAGACTTTCTTTAAGTTTGAAACCGTCTGGACCAAATTGACTAATTTGCTGAAGTGCTGTATTTCTGGACCGGAAAATTTTACTTTATTTTCTTTGATTTTCAAGCCGTCTGGACCAAATTGACTAATTTGCTGAAGTGCTGAATTTCTGGACCGGAAAATTTTACTTTATTTTCTTTGATTTTCAAGCCGTCTGGACCAAATTGACTAATTTGCTGAAGTGCTGAATTTCTGGACCGAAAAATTTTATATTATTTTCGGAGACTTTCTTTAAGTTTGAAACCGTCTGGACCAAATTGACTAATTTGCTGAAGTGCTGAATTTCTGGACCGGAAAATTTTACTTTATTTTCGGAGACTTTCTTTAAGTTCGAAACCGTCTGGACCAAATTGACTAATTTGCTGAAGTGCTGAATTTCTGGACCGGAAAATTTTACTTTATTTTCTTTGATTTTCAAGCCGTCTGGACCAAATTGACTAATTTGCTGAAGTGCTGAATTTCTGGACCGGGAAATTTTACTTTATTTTAGAATAGTTTCTTTAATTTTCAAACTGTCTGGACCAAATTGACTAATTTGCTGAAGTGCTGAATTTCTGGACCAAAAAATTTTACATTATTTTCGGAGACTTTCTTTAAGTTCGAAACCGTCTGGACCAAATTGACTAATTTGCTGAAGTGCTGAATTTCTGGACCGGAAAATTTTATATTATTTTCGGAGACTTTCTTTAAGTTTGAAACCGTCTGGACCAAATTGACTAATTTGCTGAAGTGCTGAATTTCTGGACCGAAAAATTTTATATTATTTTCGGAGACTTTCTTTAAGTTCGAAACCGTCTGGACCAAATTGACTAATTTGCTGAAGTGCTGAATTTCTGGACCGAAAAATTTTATATTATTTTCGGAGACTTTCTTTAAGTTTGAAACCGTCTGGACCAAATTGACTAATTTGCTGAAGTGCTGAATTTCTGAACCGAAAAATTTTATATTATTTTCGGAGACTTTCTTTAAGTTCGAAACCGTCTGGACCAAATTGACTAATTTGCTGAAGTGCTGAATTTCTGGACCGAAAAATTTTATATTATTTTCGGAGACTTTCTTTAAGTTTGAAACCGTCTGGACCAAATTGACTAATTTGCTGAAGTGCTGAATTTCTGGACCGGAAAATTTTACTTTATTTTCTTTGATTTTCAAGCCGTCTGGACCAAATTGACTAATTTGCTGAAGTGCTGAATTTCTGGACCGGAAAATTTTACTTTATTTTCTTTGATTTTCAAGTCGTCTGGACCAAATTGACTAATTTGCTGAAGTGCTGAATTTCTTAACCGGAAAATTTTACTTTATTTTCTTTGATTTTCAAGCCGTCTGGACCAAATTGACTAATTTGCTGAAGTGCTGAATTTCTGGACCGAAAAATTTTATATTATTTTCGGAGACTTTCTTTAAGTTTGAAACCGTCTGGACCAAATTGACTAATTTGCTGAAGTGCTGAATTTCTGGACCGGAAAATTTTACTTTATTTTCGGAGACTTTCTTTAAGTTCGAAACCGTCTGGACCAAATTGACTAATTTGCTGAAGTGCTGAATTTCTGGACCGGAAAATTTTACTTTATTTTCTTTGATTTTCAAGCCGTCTGGACCAAATTGACTAATTTGCTGAAGTGCTGAATTTCTGGACCGGGAAATTTTACTTTATTTTAGAATAGTTTCTTTAATTTTCAAACTGTCTGGACCAAATTGACTAATTTGCTGAAGTGCTGAATTTCTGGACCAAAAAATTTTACATTATTTTCGGAGACTTTCTTTAAGTTCGAAACCGTCTGGACCAAATTGACTAATTTGCTGAAGTGCTGAATTTCTGGACCGGAAAATTTTATATTATTTTCGGAGACTTTCTTTAAGTTTGAAACCGTCTGGACCAAATTGACTAATTTGCTGAAGTGCTGAATTTCTGGACCGAAAAATTTTATATTATTTTCGGAGACTTTCTTTAAGTTCGAAACCGTCTGGACCAAATTGACTAATTTGCTGAAGTGCTGAATTTCTGGACCGAAAAATTTTATATTATTTTCGGAGACTTTCTTTAAGTTTGAAACCGTCTGGACCAAATTGACTAATTTGCTGAAGTGCTGAATTTCTGGACCGAAAAATTTTATATTATTTTCGGAGACTTTCTTTAAGTTCGAAACCGTCTGGACCAAATTGACTAATTTGCTGAAGTGCTGAATTTCTGGACCGAAAAATTTTATATTATTTTCGGAGACTTTCTTTAAGTTCGAAACCGTCTGGACCAAATTAACTAATTTGCTGAAGTGCTGAATTTCTGGACCGAAAAATTTTATATTATTTTCGGAGACTTTCTTTAAGTTTGAAACCGTCTGGACCAAATTGACTAATTTGCTGAAGTGCTGAATTTCTGGACCGGAAAATTTTACTTTATTTTCTTTGATTTTCAAGCCGTCTGGACCAAATTGACTAATTTGCTGAAGTGCTGAATTTCTGGACCGGAAAATTTTACTTTATTTTCTTTGATTTTCAAGTCGTCTGGACCAAATTGACTAATTTGCTGAAGTGCTGAATTTCTTAACCGGAAAATTTTACTTTATTTTCTTTGATTTTCAAGCCGTCTGGACCAAATTGACTAATTTGCTGAAGTGCTGAATTTCTTGACCGAAAAATTTTATATTATTTTCGGAGACTTTCTTTAAGTTTGAAACCGTCTGGACCAAATTGACTAATTTGCTGAAGTGCTGAATTTCTGGACCGGAAAATTTTACTTTATTTTCGGAGACTTTCTTTAAGTTCGAAACCGTCTGGACCAAATTGACTAATTTGCTGAAGTGCTGAATTTCTGGACCGGAAAATTTTACTTTATTTTCTTTGATTTTCAAGCCGTCTGGACCAAATTGACTAATTTGCTGAAGTGCTGAATTTCTGGACCGGAAAATTTTACTTTATTTTCTTTGATTTTCAAGCCGTCTGGACCAAATTGACTAATTTGCTGAAGTGCTGAATTTCTGGACCGGGAAATTTTACTTTATTTTAGAATAGTTTCTTTAATTTTCAAACTGTCTGGACCAAATTGACTAATTTGCTGAAGTGCTGAATTTCTGGACCAAAAAATTTTACATTATTTTCGGAGACTTTCTTTAAGTTCGAAACCGTCTGGACCAAATTGACTAATTTGCTGAAGTGCTGAATTTCTGGACCGGAAAATTTTATATTATTTTCGGAGACTTTCTTTAAGTTTGAAACCGTCTGGACCAAATTGACTAATTTGCTGAAGTGCTGAATTTCTGGACCGAAAAATTTTATATTATTTTCGGAGACTTTCTTTAAGTTCGAAACCGTCTGGACCAAATTGACTAATTTGCTGAAGTGCTGAATTTCTGGACCGAAAAATTTTATATTATTTTCGGAGACTTTCTTTAAGTTTGAAACCGTCTGGACCAAATTGACTAATTTGCTGAAGTGCTGAATTTCTGGACCGAAAAATTTTATATTATTTTCGGAGACTTTCTTTAAGTTCGAAACCGTCTGGACCAAATTGACTAATTTGCTGAAGTGCTGAATTTCTGGACCGAAAAATTTTATATTATTTTCGGAGACTTTCTTTAAGTTTGAAACCGTCTGGACCAAATTGACTAATTTGCTGAAGTGCTGAATTTCTGGACCGAAAAATTTTATATTATTTTCGGAGACTTTCTTTAAGTTTGAAACCGTCTGGACCAAATTGACTAATTTGCTGAAGTGCTGAATTTCTGGACCGGAAAATTTTACTTTATTTTCTTTGATTTTCAAGCCGTCTGGACCAAATTGACTAATTTGCTGAAGTGCTGAATTTCTGGACCGGAAAATTTTACTTTATTTTCTTTGATTTTCAAGCCGTCTGGACCAAATTGACTAATTTGCTGAAGTGCTGAATTTCTGGACCGAAAAATTTTATATTATTTTCGGAGACTTTCTTTAAGTTTGAAACCGTCTGGACCAAATTGACTAATTTGCTGAAGTGCTGAATTTCTGGACCGGAAAATTTTACTTTATTTTCTTTGATTTTCAAGCCGTCTGGACCAAATTGACTAATTTGCTGAAGTGCTGAATTTCTGGACCGGAAAATTTTACTTTATTTTCTTTGATTTTCAAGCCGTCTGGACCAAATTGACTAATTTGCTGAAGTGCTGAATTTCTGGACCGGGAAATTTTACTTTATTTTAGAATAGTTTCTTTAATTTTCAAACTGTCTGGACCAAATTGACTAATTTGCTGAAGTGCTGAATTTCTGGACCAAAAAATTTTACATTATTTTCGGAGACTTTCTTTAAGTTCGAAACCGTCTGGACCAAATTGACTAATTTGCTGAAGTGCTGAATTTCTGGACCGGAAAATTTTATATTATTTTCGGAGACTTTCTTTAAGTTTGAAAACGTCTGGACCAAATTGACTAATTTGCTGAAGTGCTGAATTTCTGGACCGAAAAATTTTATATTATTTTCGGAGACTTTCTTTAAGTTCGAAACCGTCTGGACCAAATTGACTAATTTGCTGAAGTGCTGAATTTCTGGACCGAAAAATTTTATATTATTTTCGGAGACTTTCTTTAAGTTTGAAACCGTCTGGACCAAATTGACTAATTTGCTGAAGTGCTGAATTTCTGGACCGAAAAATTTTATATTATTTTCGGAGACTTTCTTTAAGTTCGAAACCGTCTGGACCAAATTGACTAATTTGCTGAAGTGCTGAATTTCTGGACCGAAAAATTTTATATTATTTTCGGAGACTTTCTTTAAGTTCGAAACCGTCTGGACCAAATTGACTAATTTGCTGAAGTGCTGAATTTCTGGACCGAAAAATTTTATATTATTTTCGGAGACTTTCTTTAAGTTTGAAACCGTCTGGACCAAATTGACTAATTTGCTGAAGTGCTGAATTTCTGGACCGGAAAATTTTACTTTATTTTCTTTGATTTTCAAGCCGTCTGGACCAAATTGACTAATTTGCTGAAGTGCTGAATTTCTGGACCGGAAAATTTTACTTTATTTTCTTTGATTTTCAAGTCGTCTGGACCAAATTGACTAATTTGCTGAAGTGCTGAATTTCTTAACCGGAAAATTTTACTTTATTTTCTTTGATTTTCAAGCCGTCTGGACCAAATTGACTAATTTGCTGAAGTGCTGAATTTCTGGACCGAAAAATTTTATATTATTTTCGGAGACTTTCTTTAAGTTTGAAACCGTCTGGACCAAATTGACTAATTTGCTGAAGTGCTGAATTTCTGGACCGGAAAATTTTACTTTATTTTCGGAGACTTTCTTTAAGTTCGAAACCGTCTGGACCAAATTGACTAATTTGCTGAAGTGCTGAATTTCTGGACCGGAAAATTTTACTTTATTTTCTTTGATTTTCAAGCCGTCTGGACCAAATTGACTAATTTGCTGAAGTGCTGAATTTCTGGACCGGAAAATTTTACTTTATTTTCTTTGATTTTCAAGCCGTCTGGACCAAATTGACTAATTTGCTGAAGTGCTGAATTTCTGGACCGGGAAATTTTACTTTATTTTAGAATAGTTTCTTTAATTTTCAAACTGTCTGGACCAAATTGACTAATTTGCTGAAGTGCTGAATTTCTGGACCAAAAAATTTTACATTATTTTCGGAGACTTTCTTTAAGTTCGAAACCGTCTGGACCAAATTGACTAATTTGCTGAAGTGCTGAATTTCTGGACCGGAAAATTTTATATTATTTTCGGAGACTTTCTTTAAGTTTGAAACCGTCTGGACCAAATTGACTAATTTGCTGAAGTGCTGAATTTCTGGACCGAAAAATTTTATATTATTTTCGGAGACTTTCTTTAAGTTCGAAACCGTCTGGACCAAATTGACTAATTTGCTGAAGTGCTGAATTTCTGGACCGAAAAATTTTATATTATTTTCGGAGACTTTCTTTAAGTTTGAAACCGTCTGGACCAAATTGACTAATTTGCTGAAGTGCTGAATTTCTGGACCGAAAAATTTTATATTATTTTCGGAGACTTTCTTTAAGTTCGAAACCGTCTGGACCAAATTGACTAATTTGCTGAAGTGCTGAATTTCTGGACCGAAAAATTTTATATTATTTTCGGAGACTTTCTTTAAGTTTGAAACCGTCTGGACCAAATTGACTAATTTGCTGAAGTGCTGAATTTCTGGACCGAAAAATTTTATATTATTTTCGGAGACTTTCTTTAAGTTTGAAACCGTCTGGACCAAATTGACTAATTTGCTGAAGTGCTGAATTTCTGGACCGGAAAATTTTACTTTATTTTCTTTGATTTTCAAGCCGTCTGGACCAAATTGACTAATTTGCTGAAGTGCTGAATTTCTGGACCGGAAAATTTTACTTTATTTTCTTTGATTTTCAAGCCGTCTGGACCAAATTGACTAATTTGCTGAAGTGCTGAATTTCTGGACCGAAAAATTTTATATTATTTTCGGAGACTTTCTTTAAGTTTGAAACCGTCTGGACCAAATTGACTAATTTGCTGAAGTGCTGAATTTCTGGACCGGAAAATTTTACTTTATTTTCTTTGATTTTCAAGCCGTCTGGACCAAATTGACTAATTTGCTGAAGTGCTGAATTTCTGGACTGGAAAATTTTACTTTATTTTCTTTGATTTTCAAGCCGTCTGGACCAAATTGACTAATTTGCTGAAGTGCTGAATTCTGGACCGAAAAATTTTATATTATTTTCGGAGACTTTCTTTAAGTTTGAAACCGTCTGTACCAAATTGACTAATTTGCTGAAGTGCTGAATTTCTGGATCGGAAAATTTTATATTATTTTCGGAGACTTTCTTTAAGTTCGAAACCGTCTGGACCAAATTGACTAATTTGCTGATGTGCTGAATTTCTGGACCGGAAAATTTTATATTATTTTCGGAGACTTTCTTTAAGTTTGAAACCGTCTGGACCAAATTGACTAATTTGCTGAAGTGCTGAATTTCTGGACTGGAAAATTTTACTTTATTTTCGGAGACTTTCTTTAAGTTCGAAACCGTCTGGACCAAATTGACTAATTTGCTGAAGTGCTGAATTTCTGGACCGGAAAATTTTACTTTATTTTCTTTGATTTTCAAGCCGTCTGGACCAAATTGACTAATTTGCTGAAGTGCTGAATTTCTGGACCGGGAAATTTTACTTTATTTTAGAATAGTTTCTTTAATTTTCAAACTGTCTGGACCAAATTGACTAATTTGCTGAAGTGCTGAATTTCTGGACCAAAAAATTTTACATTATTTTCGGAGACTTTCTTTAAGTTCGAAACCGTCTGGACCAAATTGACTAATTTGCTGAAGTGCTGAATTTCTGGACCGGAAAATTTTATATTATTTTCGGAGACTTCCTTTAAGTTTGAAACCGTCTGGACCAAATTGACTAATTTGCTGAAGTGCTGAATTTCTGGACCGAAAAATTTTATATTATTTTCGGAGACTTTCTTTAAGTTCGAAACCGTCTGGACCAAATTGACTAATTTGCTGAAGTGCTGAATTTCTGGACCGAAAAATTTTATATTATTTTCGGAGACTTTCTTTAAGTTTGAAACCGTCTGGACCAAATTGACTAATTTGCTGAAGTGCTGAATTTCTGGACCGAAAAATTTTATATTATTTTCGGAGACTTTCTTTAAGTTCGAAACCGTCTGGACCAAATTGACTAATTTGCTGAAGTGCTGAATTTCTGGACCGAAAAATTTTATATTATTTTCGGAGACTTTCTTTAAGTTTGAAACCGTCTGGACCAAATTGACTAATTTGCTGAAGTGCTGAATTTCTGGACCGGAAAATTTTACTTTATTTTCTTTGATTTTCAAGCCGTCTGGACCAAATTGACTAATTTGCTGAAGTGCTGAATTTCTGGACCGAAAAATTTTATATTATTTTCGGAGACTTTCTTTAAGTTTGAAACCGTCTGGACCAAATTGACTAATTTGCTGAATTGCTGAATTTCTGGACCGGAAAATTTTACTTTATTTTCTTTGATTTTCAAGCCGTCTGGACCAAATTGACTAATTTGCTGAAGTGCTGAATTTCTGGACCGGAAAATTTTACTTTATTTTCTTTGATTTTCAAGCCGTCTGGACCAAATTGACTAATTTGCTGAAGTGCTGAATTTCTGGACCGAAAAATTTTATATTATTTTCGGAGACTTTCTTTAAGTTTGAAACCGTCTGGACCAAATTGACTAATTTGCTGAATTGCTGAATTTCTGGACCGGAAAATTTTACTTTATTTTCTTTGATTTTCAAGCCGTCTGGACCAAATTGACTAATTTGCTGAAGTGCTGAATTTCTGGACCGGAAAATTTTACTTTATTTTCTTTGATTTTCAAGCCGTCTGGACCAAATTGACTAATTTGCTGAAGTGCTGAATTTCTGGACCGGAAAATTTTACTTTATTTTCTTTGATTTTCAAGCCGTCTGGACCAAATTGACTAATTTGCTGAAGTGCTGAATTTCTGGACCGAAAAATTTTATATTATTTTCGGAGACTTTCTTTAAGTTTGAAACCGTCTGGACCAAATTGACTAATTTGCTGAAGTGCTGAATTTCTGGACCGGAAAATTTTACTTTATTTTCGGAGACTTTCTTTAAGTTCGAAACCGTCTGGACCAAATTGACTAATTTGCTGAAGTGCTGAATTTCTGGACCGGAAAATTTTACTTTATTTTCTTTGATTTTCAAGCCGTCTGGACCAAATTGACTAATTTGCTGAAGTGCTGAATTTCTGGACCGGGAAATTTTACTTTATTTTAGAATAGTTTCTTTAATTTTCAAACTGTCTGGACCAAATTGGCTAATTTGCTGAAGTGCTGAATTTCTGGACCAAAAAATTTTACATTATTTTCGGAGACTTTCTTTAAGTTCGAAACCGTCTGGACCAAATTGACTAATTTGCTGAAGTGCTGAATTTCTGGACCGGAAAATTTTATATTATTTTCGGAGACTTTCTTTAAGTTTGAAACCGTCTGGACCAAATTGACTAATTTGCTGAAGTGCTGAATTTCTGGACCGAAAAATTTTATATTATTTTCGGAGACTTTCTTTAAGTTCGAAACCGTCTGGACCAAATTGACTAATTTGCTGAAGTGCTGAATTTCTGGACTGGAAAATTTTATATTATTTTCGGAGACTTTCTTTAAGTTTGAAACCGTCTGGACCAAATTGACTAATTTGCTGAAGTGCTGAATTTCTGGACCGGAAAATTTTATATTATTTTCGGAGACTTCCTTTAAGTTTGAAACCGTCTGGACCAAATTGACTAATTTGCTGAAGTGCTGAATTTCTGGACCGAAAAATTTTATATTATTTTCGGAGACTTTCTTTAAGTTCGAAACCGTCTGGACCAAATTGACTAATTTGCTGAAGTGCTGAATTTCTGGACCGAAAAATTTTATATTATTTTCGGAGACTTTCTTTAAGTTTGAAACCGTCTGGACCAAATTGACTAATTTGCTGAAGTGCTGAATTTCTGGACCGAAAAATTTTATATTATTTTCGGAGACTTTCTTTAAGTTCGAAACCGTCTGGACCAAATTGACTAATTTGCTGAAGTGCTGAATTTCTGGACCGAAAAATTTTATATTATTTTCGGAGACTTTCTTTAAGTTTGAAACCGTCTGGACCAAATTGACTAATTTGCTGAAGTGCTGAATTTCTGGACCGGAAAATTTTACTTTATTTTCTTTGATTTTCAAGCCGTCTGGACCAAATTGACTAATTTGCTGAAGTGCTGAATTTCTGGACCGAAAAATTTTATATTATTTTCGGAGACTTTCTTTAAGTTTGAAACCGTCTGGACCAAATTGACTAATTTGCTGAAGTGCTGAATTTCTGGACCGGAAAATTTTATATTATTTTCGGAGACTTTCTTTAAGTTTGAAACCGTCTGGACCAAATTGACTAATTTGCTGAAGTGCTGAATTTCTGGACCGAAAAATTTTATATTATTTTCGGAGACTTTCTTTAAGTTCGAAACCGTCTGGACCAAATTGACTAATTTGCTGAAGTGCTGAATTTCTGGACCGAAAAATTTTATATTATTTTCGGAGACTTTCTTTAAGTTTGAAACCGTCTGGACCAAATTGACTAATTTGCTGAAGTGCTGAATTTCTGGACCGAAAAATTTTATATTATTTTCGGAGACTTTCTTTAAGTTCGAAACCGTCTGGACCAAATTGACTAATTTGCTGAAGTGCTGAATTTCTGGACCGAAAAATTTTATATTATTTTCGGAGACTTTCTTTAAGTTTGAAACCGTCTGGACCAAATTGACTAATTTGCTGAAGTGCTGAATTTCTGGACCGGAAAATTTTACTTTATTTTCTTTGATTTTCAAGCCGTCTGGACCAAATTGACTAATTTGCTGAAGTGCTGAATTTCTGGACCGAAAAATTTTATATTATTTTCGGAGACTTTCTTTAAGTTTGAAACCGTCTGGACCAAATTGACTAATTTGCTGAAGTGCTGTATTTCTGGACCGGAAAATTTTACTTTATTTTCTTTGATTTTCAAGCCGTCTGGACCAAATTGACTAATTTGCTGAAGTGCTGAATTTCTGGACCGGAAAATTTTACTTTATTTTCTTTGATTTTCAAGCCGTCTGGACCAAATTGACTAATTTGCTGAAGTGCTGAATTTCTGGACCGAAAAATTTTATATTATTTTCGGAGACTTTCTTTAAGTTTGAAACCGTCTGGACCAAATTGACTAATTTGCTGAAGTGCTGAATTTCTGGACCGGAAAATTTTACTTTATTTTCGGAGACTTTCTTTAAGTTCGAAACCGTCTGGACCAAATTGACTAATTTGCTGAAGTGCTGAATTTCTGGACCGGAAAATTTTACTTTATTTTCTTTGATTTTCAAGCCGTCTGGACCAAATTGACTAATTTGCTGAAGTGCTGAATTTCTGGACCGGGAAATTTTACTTTATTTTAGAATAGTTTCTTTAATTTTCAAACTGTCTGGACCAAATTGACTAATTTGCTGAAGTGCTGAATTTCTGGACCAAAAAATTTTACATTATTTTCGGAGACTTTCTTTAAGTTCGAAACCGTCTGGACCAAATTGACTAATTTGCTGAAGTGCTGAATTTCTGGACCGGAAAATTTTATATTATTTTCGGAGACTTTCTTTAAGTTTGAAACCGTCTGGACCAAATTGACTAATTTGCTGAAGTGCTGAATTTCTGGACCGAAAAATTTTATATTATTTTCGGAGACTTTCTTTAAGTTCGAAACCGTCTGGACCAAATTGACTAATTTGCTGAAGTGCTGAATTTCTGGACCGAAAAATTTTATATTATTTTCGGAGACTTTCTTTAAGTTTGAAACCGTCTGGACCAAATTGACTAATTTGCTGAAGTGCTGAATTTCTGAACCGAAAAATTTTATATTATTTTCGGAGACTTTCTTTAAGTTCGAAACCGTCTGGACCAAATTGACTAATTTGCTGAAGTGCTGAATTTCTGGACCGAAAAATTTTATATTATTTTCGGAGACTTTCTTTAAGTTTGAAACCGTCTGGACCAAATTGACTAATTTGCTGAAGTGCTGAATTTCTGGACCGGAAAATTTTACTTTATTTTCTTTGATTTTCAAGCCGTCTGGACCAAATTGACTAATTTGCTGAAGTGCTGAATTTCTGGACCGGAAAATTTTACTTTATTTTCTTTGATTTTCAAGTCGTCTGGACCAAATTGACTAATTTGCTGAAGTGCTGAATTTCTTAACCGGAAAATTTTACTTTATTTTCTTTGATTTTCAAGCCGTCTGGACCAAATTGACTAATTTGCTGAAGTGCTGAATTTCTGGACCGAAAAATTTTATATTATTTTCGGAGACTTTCTTTAAGTTTGAAACCGTCTGGACCAAATTGACTAATTTGCTGAAGTGCTGAATTTCTGGACCGGAAAATTTTACTTTATTTTCGGAGACTTTCTTTAAGTTCGAAACCGTCTGGACCAAATTGACTAATTTGCTGAAGTGCTGAATTTCTGGACCGGAAAATTTTACTTTATTTTCTTTGATTTTCAAGCCGTCTGGACCAAATTGACTAATTTGCTGAAGTGCTGAATTTCTGGACCGGGAAATTTTACTTTATTTTAGAATAGTTTCTTTAATTTTCAAACCGTCTGGACCAAATTGACTAATTTGCTGAAGTGCTGAATTTCTGGACCGGAAAATTTTATATTATTTTCGGAGACTTTCTTTAAGTTTGAAACCGTCTGGACCAAATTGACTAATTTGCTGAAGTGCTGAATTTCTGGACCGAAAAATTTTATATTATTTTCGGAGACTTTCTTTAAGTTCGAAACCGTCTGGACCAAATTGACTAATTTGCTGAAGTGCTGAATTTCTGGACCGAAAAATTTTATATTATTTTCGGAGACTTTCTTTAAGTTTGAAACCGTCTGGACCAAATTGACTAATTTGCTGAAGTGCTGAATTTCTGGACCGAAAAATTTTATATTATTTTCGGAGACTTTCTTTAAGTTCGAAACCGTCTGGACCAAATTGACTAATTTGCTGAAGTGCTGAATTTCTGGACCGAAAAATTTTATATTATTTTCGGAGACTTTCTTTAAGTTCGAAACCGTCTGGACCAAATTAACTAATTTGCTGAAGTGCTGAATTTCTGGACCGAAAAATTTTATATTATTTTCGGAGACTTTCTTTAAGTTTGAAACCGTCTGGACCAAATTGACTAATTTGCTGAAGTGCTGAATTTCTGGACCGGAAAATTTTACTTTATTTTCTTTGATTTTCAAGCCGTCTGGACCAAATTGACTAATTTGCTGAAGTGCTGAATTTCTGGACCGGAAAATTTTACTTTATTTTCTTTGATTTTCAAGTCGTCTGGACCAAATTGACTAATTTGCTGAAGTGCTGAATTTCTTAACCGGAAAATTTTACTTTATTTTCTTTGATTTTCAAGCCGTCTGGACCAAATTGACTAATTTGCTGAAGTGCTGAATTTCTTGACCGAAAAATTTTATATTATTTTCGGAGACTTTCTTTAAGTTTGAAACCGTCTGGACCAAATTGACTAATTTGCTGAAGTGCTGAATTTCTGGACCGGAAAATTTTACTTTATTTTCGGAGACTTTCTTTAAGTTCGAAACCGTCTGGACCAAATTGACTAATTTGCTGAAGTGCTGAATTTCTGGACCGGAAAATTTTACTTTATTTTCTTTGATTTTCAAGCCGTCTGGACCAAATTGACTAATTTGCTGAAGTGCTGAATTTCTGGACCGGAAAATTTTACTTTATTTTCTTTGATTTTCAAGCCGTCTGGACCAAATTGACTAATTTGCTGAAGTGCTGAATTTCTGGACCGGGAAATTTTACTTTATTTTAGAATAGTTTCTTTAATTTTCAAACTGTCTGGACCAAATTGACTAATTTGCTGAAGTGCTGAATTTCTGGACCAAAAAATTTTACATTATTTTCGGAGACTTTCTTTAAGTTCGAAACCGTCTGGACCAAATTGACTAATTTGCTGAAGTGCTGAATTTCTGGACCGGAAAATTTTATATTATTTTCGGAGACTTTCTTTAAGTTTGAAACCGTCTGGACCAAATTGACTAATTTGCTGAAGTGCTGAATTTCTGGACCGAAAAATTTTATATTATTTTCGGAGACTTTCTTTAAGTTCGAAACCGTCTGGACCAAATTGACTAATTTGCTGAAGTGCTGAATTTCTGGACCGAAAAATTTTATATTATTTTCGGAGACTTTCTTTAAGTTTGAAACCGTCTGGACCAAATTGACTAATTTGCTGAAGTGCTGAATTTCTGGACCGAAAAATTTTATATTATTTTCGGAGACTTTCTTTAAGTTCGAAACCGTCTGGACCAAATTGACTAATTTGCTGAAGTGCTGAATTTCTGGACCGAAAAATTTTATATTATTTTCGGAGACTTTCTTTAAGTTTGAAACCGTCTGGACCAAATTGACTAATTTGCTGAAGTGCTGAATTTCTGGACCGAAAAATTTTATATTATTTTCGGAGACTTTCTTTAAGTTTGAAACCGTCTGGACCAAATTGACTAATTTGCTGAAGTGCTGAATTTCTGGACCGGAAAATTTTACTTTATTTTCTTTGATTTTCAAGCCGTCTGGACCAAATTGACTAATTTGCTGAAGTGCTGAATTTCTGGACCGGAAAATTTTACTTTATTTTCTTTGATTTTCAAGCCGTCTGGACCAAATTGACTAATTTGCTGAAGTGCTGAATTTCTGGACCGAAAAATTTTATATTATTTTCGGAGACTTTCTTTAAGTTTGAAACCGTCTGGACCAAATTGACTAATTTGCTGAAGTGCTGAATTTCTGGACCGGAAAATTTTACTTTATTTTCTTTGATTTTCAAGCCGTCTGGACCAAATTGACTAATTTGCTGAAGTGCTGAATTTCTGGACCGGAAAATTTTACTTTATTTTCTTTGATTTTCAAGCCGTCTGGACCAAATTGACTAATTTGCTGAAGTGCTGAATTTCTGGACCGGGAAATTTTACTTTATTTTAGAATAGTTTCTTTAATTTTCAAACTGTCTGGACCAAATTGACTAATTTGCTGAAGTGCTGAATTTCTGGACCAAAAAATTTTACATTATTTTCGGAGACTTTCTTTAAGTTCGAAACCGTCTGGACCAAATTGACTAATTTGCTGAAGTGCTGAATTTCTGGACCGGAAAATTTTATATTATTTTCGGAGACTTTCTTTAAGTTTGAAAACGTCTGGACCAAATTGACTAATTTGCTGAAGTGCTGAATTTCTGGACCGAAAAATTTTATATTATTTTCGGAGACTTTCTTTAAGTTCGAAACCGTCTGGACCAAATTGACTAATTTGCTGAAGTGCTGAATTTCTGGACCGAAAAATTTTATATTATTTTCGGAGACTTTCTTTAAGTTTGAAACCGTCTGGACCAAATTGACTAATTTGCTGAAGTGCTGAATTTCTGGACCGAAAAATTTTATATTATTTTCGGAGACTTTCTTTAAGTTCGAAACCGTCTGGACCAAATTGACTAATTTGCTGAAGTGCTGAATTTCTGGACCGAAAAATTTTATATTATTTTCGGAGACTTTCTTTAAGTTCGAAACCGTCTGGACCAAATTGACTAATTTGCTGAAGTGCTGAATTTCTGGACCGAAAAATTTTATATTATTTTCGGAGACTTTCTTTAAGTTTGAAACCGTCTGGACCAAATTGACTAATTTGCTGAAGTGCTGAATTTCTGGACCGGAAAATTTTACTTTATTTTCTTTGATTTTCAAGCCGTCTGGACCAAATTGACTAATTTGCTGAAGTGCTGAATTTCTGGACCGGAAAATTTTACTTTATTTTCTTTGATTTTCAAGTCGTCTGGACCAAATTGACTAATTTGCTGAAGTGCTGAATTTCTTAACCGGAAAATTTTACTTTATTTTCTTTGATTTTCAAGCCGTCTGGACCAAATTGACTAATTTGCTGAAGTGCTGAATTTCTGGACCGAAAAATTTTATATTATTTTCGGAGACTTTCTTTAAGTTTGAAACCGTCTGGACCAAATTGACTAATTTGCTGAAGTGCTGAATTTCTGGACCGGAAAATTTTACTTTATTTTCGGAGACTTTCTTTAAGTTCGAAACCGTCTGGACCAAATTGACTAATTTGCTGAAGTGCTGAATTTCTGGACCGGAAAATTTTACTTTATTTTCTTTGATTTTCAAGCCGTCTGGACCAAATTGACTAATTTGCTGAAGTGCTGAATTTCTGGACCGGAAAATTTTACTTTATTTTCTTTGATTTTCAAGCCGTCTGGACCAAATTGACTAATTTGCTGAAGTGCTGAATTTCTGGACCGGGAAATTTTACTTTATTTTAGAATAGTTTCTTTAATTTTCAAACTGTCTGGACCAAATTGACTAATTTGCTGAAGTGCTGAATTTCTGGACCAAAAAATTTTACATTATTTTCGGAGACTTTCTTTAAGTTCGAAACCGTCTGGACCAAATTGACTAATTTGCTGAAGTGCTGAATTTCTGGACCGGAAAATTTTATATTATTTTCGGAGACTTTCTTTAAGTTTGAAACCGTCTGGACCAAATTGACTAATTTGCTGAAGTGCTGAATTTCTGGACCGAAAAATTTTATATTATTTTCGGAGACTTTCTTTAAGTTCGAAACCGTCTGGACCAAATTGACTAATTTGCTGAAGTGCTGAATTTCTGGACCGAAAAATTTTATATTATTTTCGGAGACTTTCTTTAAGTTTGAAACCGTCTGGACCAAATTGACTAATTTGCTGAAGTGCTGAATTTCTGGACCGAAAAATTTTATATTATTTTCGGAGACTTTCTTTAAGTTCGAAACCGTCTGGACCAAATTGACTAATTTGCTGAAGTGCTGAATTTCTGGACCGAAAAATTTTATATTATTTTCGGAGACTTTCTTTAAGTTTGAAACCGTCTGGACCAAATTGACTAATTTGCTGAAGTGCTGAATTTCTGGACCGAAAAATTTTATATTATTTTCGGAGACTTTCTTTAAGTTTGAAACCGTCTGGACCAAATTGACTAATTTGCTGAAGTGCTGAATTTCTGGACCGGAAAATTTTACTTTATTTTCTTTGATTTTCAAGCCGTCTGGACCAAATTGACTAATTTGCTGAAGTGCTGAATTTCTGGACCGGAAAATTTTACTTTATTTTCTTTGATTTTCAAGCCGTCTGGACCAAATTGACTAATTTGCTGAAGTGCTGAATTTCTGGACCGAAAAATTTTATATTATTTTCGGAGACTTTCTTTAAGTTTGAAACCGTCTGGACCAAATTGACTAATTTGCTGAAGTGCTGAATTTCTGGACCGGAAAATTTTACTTTATTTTCTTTGATTTTCAAGCCGTCTGGACCAAATTGACTAATTTGCTGAAGTGCTGAATTTCTGGACTGGAAAATTTTACTTTATTTTCTTTGATTTTCAAGCCGTCTGGACCAAATTGACTAATTTGCTGAAGTGCTGAATTCTGGACCGAAAAATTTTATATTATTTTCGGAGACTTTCTTTAAGTTTGAAACCGTCTGTACCAAATTGACTAATTTGCTGAAGTGCTGAATTTCTGGATCGGAAAATTTTATATTATTTTCGGAGACTTTCTTTAAGTTCGAAACCGTCTGGACCAAATTGACTAATTTGCTGATGTGCTGAATTTCTGGACCGGAAAATTTTATATTATTTTCGGAGACTTTCTTTAAGTTTGAAACCGTCTGGACCAAATTGACTAATTTGCTGAAGTGCTGAATTTCTGGACTGGAAAATTTTACTTTATTTTCGGAGACTTTCTTTAAGTTCGAAACCGTCTGGACCAAATTGACTAATTTGCTGAAGTGCTGAATTTCTGGACCGGAAAATTTTACTTTATTTTCTTTGATTTTCAAGCCGTCTGGACCAAATTGACTAATTTGCTGAAGTGCTGAATTTCTGGACCGGGAAATTTTACTTTATTTTAGAATAGTTTCTTTAATTTTCAAACTGTCTGGACCAAATTGACTAATTTGCTGAAGTGCTGAATTTCTGGACCAAAAAATTTTACATTATTTTCGGAGACTTTCTTTAAGTTCGAAACCGTCTGGACCAAATTGACTAATTTGCTGAAGTGCTGAATTTCTGGACCGGAAAATTTTATATTATTTTCGGAGACTTCCTTTAAGTTTGAAACCGTCTGGACCAAATTGACTAATTTGCTGAAGTGCTGAATTTCTGGACCGAAAAATTTTATATTATTTTCGGAGACTTTCTTTAAGTTCGAAACCGTCTGGACCAAATTGACTAATTTGCTGAAGTGCTGAATTTCTGGACCGAAAAATTTTATATTATTTTCGGAGACTTTCTTTAAGTTTGAAACCGTCTGGACCAAATTGACTAATTTGCTGAAGTGCTGAATTTCTGGACCGAAAAATTTTATATTATTTTCGGAGACTTTCTTTAAGTTCGAAACCGTCTGGACCAAATTGACTAATTTGATGAAGTGCTGAATTTCTGGACCGAAAAATTTTATATTATTTTCGGAGACTTTCTTTAAGTTTGAAACCGTCTGGACCAAATTGACTAATTTGCTGAAGTGCTGAATTTCTGGACCGGAAAATTTTACTTTATTTTCTTTGATTTTCAAGCCGTCTGGACCAAATTGACTAATTTGCTGAAGTGCTGAATTTCTGGACCGAAAAATTTTATATTATTTTCGGAGACTTTCTTTAAGTTTGAAACCGTCTGGACCAAATTGACTAATTTGCTGAATTGCTGAATTTCTGGACCGGAAAATTTTACTTTATTTTCTTTGATTTTCAAGCCGTCTGGACCAAATTGACTAATTTGCTGAAGTGCTGAATTTCTGGACCGGAAAATTTTACTTTATTTTCTTTGATTTTCAAGCCGTCTGGACCAAATTGACTAATTTGCTGAAGTGCTGAATTTCTGGACCGAAAAATTTTATATTATTTTCGGAGACTTTCTTTAAGTTTGAAACCGTCTGGACCAAATTGACTAATTTGCTGAATTGCTGAATTTCTGGACCGGAAAATTTTACTTTATTTTCTTTGATTTTCAAGCCGTCTGGACCAAATTGACTAATTTGCTGAAGTGCTGAATTTCTGGACCGGAAAATTTTACTTTATTTTCTTTGATTTTCAAGCCGTCTGGACCAAATTGACTAATTTGCTGAAGTGCTGAATTTCTGGACCGGAAAATTTTACTTTATTTTCTTTGATTTTCAAGCCGTCTGGACCAAATTGACTAATTTGCTGAAGTGCTGAATTTCTGGACCGAAAAATTTTATATTATTTTCGGAGACTTTCTTTAAGTTTGAAACCGTCTGGACCAAATTGACTAATTTGCTGAAGTGCTGAATTTCTGGACCGGAAAATTTTACTTTATTTTCGGAGACTTTCTTTAAGTTCGAAACCGTCTGGACCAAATTGACTAATTTGCTGAAGTGCTGAATTTCTGGACCGGAAAATTTTACTTTATTTTCTTTGATTTTCAAGCCGTCTGGACCAAATTGACTAATTTGCTGAAGTGCTGAATTTCTGGACCGGGAAATTTTACTTTATTTTAGAATAGTTTCTTTAATTTTCAAACTGTCTGGACCAAATTGGCTAATTTGCTGAAGTGCTGAATTTCTGGACCAAAAAATTTTACATTATTTTCGGAGACTTTCTTTAAGTTCGAAACCGTCTGGACCAAATTGACTAATTTGCTGAAGTGCTGAATTTCTGGACCGGAAAATTTTATATTATTTTCGGAGACTTTCTTTAAGTTTGAAACCGTCTGGACCAAATTGACTAATTTGCTGAAGTGCTGAATTTCTGGACCGAAAAATTTTATATTATTTTCGGAGACTTTCTTTAAGTTCGAAACCGTCTGGACCAAATTGACTAATTTGCTGAAGTGCTGAATTTCTGGACTGGAAAATTTTATATTATTTTCGGAGACTTTCTTTAAGTTTGAAACCGTCTGGACCAAATTGACTAATTTGCTGAAGTGCTGAATTTCTGGACCGGAAAATTTTATATTATTTTCGGAGACTTCCTTTAAGTTTGAAACCGTCTGGACCAAATTGACTAATTTGCTGAAGTGCTGAATTTCTGGACCGAAAAATTTTATATTATTTTCGGAGACTTTCTTTAAGTTCGAAACCGTCTGGACCAAATTGACTAATTTGCTGAAGTGCTGAATTTCTGGACCGAAAAATTTTATATTATTTTCGGAGACTTTCTTTAAGTTTGAAACCGTCTGGACCAAATTGACTAATTTGCTGAAGTGCTGAATTTCTGGACCGAAAAATTTTATATTATTTTCGGAGACTTTCTTTAAGTTCGAAACCGTCTGGACCAAATTGACTAATTTGCTGAAGTGCTGAATTTCTGGACCGAAAAATTTTATATTATTTTCGGAGACTTTCTTTAAGTTTGAAACCGTCTGGACCAAATTGACTAATTTGCTGAAGTGCTGAATTTCTGGACCGGAAAATTTTACTTTATTTTCTTTGATTTTCAAGCCGTCTGGACCAAATTGACTAATTTGCTGAAGTGCTGAATTTCTGGACCGAAAAATTTTATATTATTTTCGGAGACTTTCTTTAAGTTTGAAACCGTCTGGACCAAATTGACTAATTTGCTGAAGTGCTGAATTTCTGGACCGGAAAATTTTATATTATTTTCGGAGACTTTCTTTAAGTTTGAAACCGTCTGGACCAAATTGACTAATTTGCTGAAGTGCTGAATTTCTGGACCGAAAAATTTTATATTATTTTCGGAGACTTTCTTTAAGTTCGAAACCGTCTGGACCAAATTGACTAATTTGCTGAAGTGCTGAATTTCTGGACCGAAAAATTTTATATTATTTTCGGAGACTTTCTTTAAGTTTGAAACCGTCTGGACCAAATTGACTAATTTGCTGAATTGCTGAATTTCTGGACCGGAAAATTTTACTTTATTTTCTTTGATTTTCAAGCCGTCTGGACCAAATTGACTAATTTGCTGAAGTGCTGAATTTCTGGACCGGAAAATTTTACTTTATTTTCTTTGATTTTCAAGCCGTCTGGACCAAATTGACTAATTTGCTGAAGTGCTGAATTTCTGGACCGGAAAATTTTACTTTATTTTCTTTGATTTTCAAGCCGTCTGGACCAAATTGACTAATTTGCTGAAGTGCTGAATTTCTGGACCGAAAAATTTTATATTATTTTCGGAGACTTTCTTTAAGTTTGAAACCGTCTGGACCAAATTGACTAATTTGCTGAAGTGCTGAATTTCTGGACCGGAAAATTTTACTTTATTTTCGGAGACTTTCTTTAAGTTCGAAACCGTCTGGACCAAATTGACTAATTTGCTGAAGTGCTGAATTTCTGGACCGGAAAATTTTACTTTATTTTCTTTGATTTTCAAGCCGTCTGGACCAAATTGACTAATTTGCTGAAGTGCTGAATTTCTGGACCGGGAAATTTTACTTTATTTTAGAATAGTTTCTTTAATTTTCAAACTGTCTGGACCAAATTGGCTAATTTGCTGAAGTGCTGAATTTCTGGACCAAAAAATTTTACATTATTTTCGGAGACTTTCTTTAAGTTCGAAACCGTCTGGACCAAATTGACTAATTTGCTGAAGTGCTGAATTTCTGGACCGGAAAATTTTATATTATTTTCGGAGACTTTCTTTAAGTTTGAAACCGTCTGGACCAAATTGACTAATTTGCTGAAGTGCTGAATTTCTGGACCGAAAAATTTTATATTATTTTCGGAGACTTTCTTTAAGTTCGAAACCGTCTGGACCAAATTGACTAATTTGCTGAAGTGCTGAATTTCTGGACCGAAAAATTTTATATTATTTTCGGAGACTTTCTTTAAGTTCGAAACCGTCTGGACCAAATTGACTAATTTGCTGAAGTGCTGAATTTCTGGACCGGAAAATTTTACTTTATTTTCTTTGATTTTCAAGCCGTCTGGACCAAATTGACTAATTTGCTGAAGTGCTGAATTTCTGGACCGGAAAATTTTACTTTATTTTCTTTGATTTTCAAGCCGTCTGGACCAAATTGACTAATTTGCTGAAGTGCTGAATTTCTGGACCGAAAAATTTTATATTATTTTCGGAGACTTTCTTTAAGTTTGAAACCGTCTGGACCAAATTGACTAATTTGCTGAAGTGCTGAATTTCTGGACCGGAAAATTTTACTTTATTTTCGGAGACTTTCTTTAAGTTCGAAACCGTCTGGACCAAATTGACTAATTTGCTGAAGTGCTGAATTTCTGGACCGGAAAATTTTACTTTATTTTCTTTGATTTTCAAGCCGTCTGGACCAAATTGACTAATTTGCTGAAGTGCTGAATTTCTGGACCGGGAAATTTTACTTTATTTTAGAATAGTTTCTTTAATTTTCAAACTGTCTGGACCAAATTGGCTAATTTGCTGAAGTGCTGAATTTCTGGACCAAAAAATTTTACATTATTTTCGGAGACTTTCTTTAAGTTCGAAACCGTCTGGACCAAATTGACTAATTTGCTGAAGTGCTGAATTTCTGGACCGGAAAATTTTATATTATTTTCGGAGACTTTCTTTAAGTTTGAAACCGTCTGGACCAAATTGACTAATTTGCTGAAGTGCTGAATTTCTGGACCGAAAAATTTTATATTATTTTCGGAGACTTTCTTTAAGTTCGAAACCGTCTGGACCAAATTGACTAATTTGCTGAAGTGCTGAATTTCTGGACTGGAAAATTTTATATTATTTTCGGAGACTTTCTTTAAGTTTGAAACCGTCTGGACCAAATTGACTAATTTGCTGAAGTGCTGAATTTCTGGACCGGAAAATTTTATATTATTTTCGGAGACTTCCTTTAAGTTTGAAACCGTCTGGACCAAATTGACTAATTTGCTGAAGTGCTGAATTTCTGGACCGAAAAATTTTATATTATTTTCGGAGACTTTCTTTAAGTTCGAAACCGTCTGGACCAAATTGACTAATTTGCTGAAGTGCTGAATTTCTGGACCGAAAAATTTTATATTATTTTCGGAGACTTTCTTTAAGTTTGAAACCGTCTGGACCAAATTGACTAATTTGCTGAAGTGCTGAATTTCTGGACCGAAAAATTTTATATTATTTTCGGAGACTTTCTTTAAGTTCGAAACCGTCTGGACCAAATTGACTAATTTGCTGAAGTGCTGAATTTCTGGACCGAAAAATTTTATATTATTTTCGGAGACTTTCTTTAAGTTTGAAACCGTCTGGACCAAATTGACTAATTTGCTGAAGTGCTGAATTTCTGGACCGGAAAATTTTACTTTATTTTCTTTGATTTTCAAGCCGTCTGGACCAAATTGACTAATTTGCTGAAGTGCTGAATTTCTGGACCGAAAAATTTTATATTATTTTCGGAGACTTTCTTTAAGTTTGAAACCGTCTGGACCAAATTGACTAATTTGCTGAAGTGCTGAATTTCTGGACCGGAAAATTTTATATTATTTTCGGAGACTTTCTTTAAGTTTGAAACCGTCTGGACCAAATTTACTAATTTGCTGAAGTGCTGAATTTCTGGACCGAAAAATTTTATATTATTTTCGGAGACTTTCTTTAAGTTCGAAACCGTCTGGACCAAATTGACTAATTTGCTGAAGTGCTGAATTTCTGGACCGAAAAATTTTATATTATTTTCGGAGACTTTCTTTAAGTTTGAAACCGTCTGGACCAAATTGACTAATTTGCTGAATTGCTGAATTTCTGGACCGGAAAATTTTACTTTATTTTCTTTGATTTTCAAGCCGTCTGGACCAAATTGACTAATTTGCTGAAGTGCTGAATTTCTGGACCGGAAAATTTTACTTTATTTTCTTTGATTTTCAAGCCGTCTGGACCAAATTGACTAATTTGCTGAAGTGCTGAATTTCTGGACCGGAAAATTTTACTTTATTTTCTTTGATTTTCAAGCCGTCTGGACCAAATTGACTAATTTGCTGAAGTGCTGAATTTCTGGACCGAAAAATTTTATATTATTTTCGGAGACTTTCTTTAAGTTTGAAACCGTCTGGACCAAATTGACTAATTTGCTGAAGTGCTGAATTTCTGGACCGGAAAATTTTACTTTATTTTCGGAGACTTTCTTTAAGTTCGAAACCGTCTGGACCAAATTGACTAATTTGCTGAAGTGCTGAATTTCTGGACCGGAAAATTTTACTTTATTTTCTTTGATTTTCAAGCCGTCTGGACCAAATTGACTAATTTGCTGAAGTGCTGAATTTCTGGACCGGGAAATTTTACTTTATTTTAGAATAGTTTCTTTAATTTTCAAACTGTCTGGACCAAATTGGCTAATTTGCTGAAGTGCTGAATTTCTGGACCAAAAAATTTTACATTATTTTCGGAGACTTTCTTTAAGTTCGAAACCGTCTGGACCAAATTGACTAATTTGCTGAAGTGCTGAATTTCTGGACCGGAAAATTTTATATTATTTTCGGAGACTTTCTTTAAGTTTGAAACCGTCTGGACCAAATTGACTAATTTGCTGAAGTGCTGAATTTCTGGACCAAAAAATTTTACATTATTTTCGGAGACTTTCTTTAAGTTCGAAACCGTCTGGACCAAATTGACTAATTTGCTGAAGTGCTGAATTTCTGGACCGGAAAATTTTATATTATTTTCGGAGACTTTCTTTAAGTTCGAAACCGTCTGGACCAAATTGACTAATTTGCTGAAGTGCTGAATTTCTGGACTGGAAAATTTTATATTATTTTCGGAGACTTTCTTTAAGTTTGAAACCGTCTGGACCAAATTGACTAATTTGCTGAAGTGCTGAATTTCTGGACCGGAAAATTTTATATTATTTTCGGAGACTTCCTTTAAGTTTGAAACCGTCTGGACCAAATTGACTAATTTGCTGAAGTGCTGAATTTCTGGACCGAAAAATTTTATATTATTTTCGGAGACTTTCTTTAAGTTCGAAACCGTCTGGACCAAATTGACTAATTTGCTGAAGTGCTGAATTTCTGGACCGAAAAATTTTATATTATTTTCGGAGACTTTCTTTAAGTTTGAAACCGTCTGGACCAAATTGACTAATTTGCTGAAGTGCTGAATTTCTGGACCGAAAAATTTTATATTATTTTCGGAGACTTTCTTTAAGTTCGAAACCGTCTGGACCAAATTGACTAATTTGCTGAAGTGCTGAATTTCTGGACCGAAAAATTTTATATTATTTTCGGAGACTTTCTTTAAGTTTGAAACCGTCTGGACCAAATTGACTAATTTGCTGAAGTGCTGAATTTCTGGACCGGAAAATTTTACTTTATTTTCTTTGATTTTCAAGCCGTCTGGACCAAATTGACTAATTTGCTGAAGTGCTGAATTTCTGGACCGAAAAATTTTATATTATTTTCGGAGACTTTCTTTAAGTTTGAAACCGTCTGGACCAAATTGACTAATTTGCTGAAGTGCTGAATTTCTGGACCGGAAAATTTTATATTATTTTCGGAGACTTTCTTTAAGTTTGAAACCGTCTGGACCAAATTGACTAATTTGCTGAAGTGCTGAATTTCTGGACCGAAAAATTTTATATTATTTTCGGAGACTTTCTTTAAGTTCGAAACCGTCTGGACCAAATTGACTAATTTGCTGAAGTGCTGAATTTCTGGACCGAAAAATTTTATATTATTTTCGGAGACTTTCTTTAAGTTTGAAACCGTCTGGACCAAATTGACTAATTTGCTGAATTGCTGAATTTCTGGACCGGAAAATTTTACTTTATTTTCTTTGATTTTCAAGCCGTCTGGACCAAATTGACTAATTTGCTGAAGTGCTGAATTTCTGGACCGGAAAATTTTACTTTATTTTCTTTGATTTTCAAGCCGTCTGGACCAAATTGACTAATTTGCTGAAGTGCTGAATTTCTGGACCGGAAAATTTTACTTTTTTTTCTTTGATTTTCAAGCCGTCTGGACCAAATTGACTAATTTGCTGAAGTGCTGAATTTCTGGACCGAAAAATTTTATATTATTTTCGGAGACTTTCTTTAAGTTTGAAACCGTCTGGACCAAATTGACTAATTTGCTGAAGTGCTGAATTTCTGGACCGGAAAATTTTACTTTATTTTCGGAGACTTTCTTTAAGTTCGAAACCGTCTGGACCAAATTGACTAATTTGCTGAAGTGCTGAATTTCTGGACCGGAAAATTTTACTTTATTTTCTTTGATTTTCAAGCCGTCTGGACCAAATTGACTAATTTGCTGAAGTGCTGAATTTCTGGACCGGGAAATTTTACTTTATTTTAGAATAGTTTCTTTAATTTTCAAACTGTCTGGACCAAATTGGCTAATTTGCTGAAGTGCTGAATTTCTGGACCAAAAAATTTTACATTATTTTCGGAGACTTTCTTTAAGTTCGAAACCGTCTGGACCAAATTGACTAATTTGCTGAAGTGCTGAATTTCTGGACCGGAAAATTTTATATTATTTTCGGAGACTTTCTTTAAGTTTGAAACCGTCTGGACCAAATTGACTAATTTGCTGAAGTGCTGAATTTCTGGACCGAAAAATTTTATATTATTTTCGGAGACTTTCTTTAAGTTCGAAACCGTCTGGACCAAATTGACTAATTTGCTGAAGTGCTGAATTTCTGGACCGAAAAATTTTATATTATTTTCGGAGACTTTCTTTAAGTTCGAAACCGTCTGGACCAAATTGACTAATTTGCTGAAGTGCTGAATTTCTGGACCGGAAACTTTTACTTTATTTTCTTTGATTTTCAAGCCGTCTGGACCAAATTGACTAATTTGCTGAAGTGCTGAATTTCTGGACCGGAAAATTTTACTTTATTTTCTTTGATTTTCAAGCCGTCTGGACCAAATTGACTAATTTGCTGAAGTGCTGAATTTCTGGACCGAAAAATTTTATATTATTTTCGGAGACTTTCTTTAAGTTTGAAACCGTCTGGACCAAATTGACTAATTTGCTGAAGTGCTGAATTTCTGGACCGGAAAATTTTACTTTATTTTCGGAGACTTTCTTTAAGTTCGAAACCGTCTGGACCAAATTGACTAATTTGCTGAAGTGCTGAATTTCTGGACCGGAAAATTTTACTTTATTTTCTTTGATTTTCAAGCCGTCTGGACCAAATTGACTAATTTGCTGAAGTGCTGAATTTCTGGACCGGGAAATTTTACTTTATTTTAGAATAGTTTCTTTAATTTTCAAACTGTCTGGACCAAATTGGCTAATTTGCTGAAGTGCTGAATTTCTGGACCAAAAAATTTTACATTATTTTCGGAGACTTTCTTTAAGTTCGAAACCGTCTGGACCAAATTGACTAATTTGCTGAAGTGCTGAATTTCTGGACCGGAAAATTTTATATTATTTTCGGAGACTTTCTTTAAGTTTGAAACCGTCTGGACCAAATTGACTAATTTGCTGAAGTGCTGAATTTCTGGACCGAAAAATTTTATATTATTTTCGGAGACTTTCTTTAAGTTCGAAACCGTCTGGACCAAATTGACTAATTTGCTGAAGTGCTGAATTTCTGGACTGGAAAATTTTATATTATTTTCGGAGACTTTCTTTAAGTTTGAAACCGTCTGGACCAAATTGACTAATTTGCTGAAGTGCTGAATTTCTGGACCGGAAAATTTTATATTATTTTCGGAGACTTCCTTTAAGTTTGAAACCGTCTGGACCAAATTGACTAATTTGCTGAAGTGCTGAATTTCTGGACCGAAAAATTTTATATTATTTTCGGAGACTTTCTTTAAGTTCGAAACCGTCTGGACCAAATTGACTAATTTGCTGAAGTGCTGAATTTCTGGACCGAAAAATTTTATATTATTTTCGGAGACTTTCTTTAAGTTTGAAACCGTCTGGACCAAATTGACTAATTTGCTGAAGTGCTGAATTTCTGGACCGAAAAATTTTATATTATTTTCGGAGACTTTCTTTAAGTTCGAAACCGTCTGGACCAAATTGACTAATTTGCTGAAGTGCTGAATTTCTGGACCGAAAAATTTTATATTATTTTCGGAGACTTTCTTTAAGTTTGAAACCGTCTGGACCAAATTGACTAATTTGCTGAAGTGCTGAATTTCTGGACCGGAAAATTTTACTTTATTTTCTTTGATTTTCAAGCCGTCTGGACCAAATTGACTAATTTGCTGAAGTGCTGAATTTCTGGACCGAAAAATTTTATATTATTTTCGGAGACTTTCTTTAAGTTTGAAACCGTCTGGACCAAATTGACTAATTTGCTGAAGTGCTGAATTTCTGGACCGGAAAATTTTATATTATTTTCGGAGACTTTCTTTAAGTTTGAAACCGTCTGGACCAAATTGACTAATTTGCTGAAGTGCTGAATTTCTGGACCGAAAAATTTTATATTATTTTCGGAGACTTTCTTTAAGTTCGAAACCGTCTGGACCAAATTGACTAATTTGCTGAAGTGCTGAATTTCTGGACCGAAAAATTTTATATTATTTTCGGAGACTTTCTTTAAGTTTGAAACCGTCTGGACCAAATTGACTAATTTGCTGAATTGCTGAATTTCTGGACCGGAAAATTTTACTTTATTTTCTTTGATTTTCAAGCCGTCTGGACCAAATTGACTAATTTGCTGAAGTGCTGAATTTCTGGACCGGAAAATTTTACTTTATTTTCTTTGATTTTCAAGCCGTCTGGACCAAATTGACTAATTTGCTGAAGTGCTGAATTTCTGGACCGGAAAATTTTACTTTATTTTCTTTGATTTTCAAGCCGTCTGGACCAAATTGACTAATTTGCTGAAGTGCTGAATTTCTGGACCGAAAAATTTTATATTATTTTCGGAGACTTTCTTTAAGTTTGAAACCGTCTGGACCAAATTGACTAATTTGCTGAAGTGCTGAATTTCTGGACCGGAAAATTTTACTTTATTTTCGGAGACTTTCTTTAAGTTCGAAACCGTCTGGACCAAATTGACTAATTTGCTGAAGTGCTGAATTTCTGGACCGGAAAATTTTACTTTATTTTCTTTGATTTTCAAGCCGTCTGGACCAAATTGACTAATTTGCTGAAGTGCTGAATTTCTGGACCGGGAAATTTTACTTTATTTTAGAATAGTTTCTTTAATTTTCAAACTGTCTGGACCAAATTGGCTAATTTGCTGAAGTGCTGAATTTCTGGACCAAAAAATTTTACATTATTTTCGGAGACTTTCTTTAAGTTCGAAACCGTCTGGACCAAATTGACTAATTTGCTGAAGTGCTGAATTTCTGGACCGGAAAATTTTATATTATTTTCGGAGACTTTCTTTAAGTTTGAAACCGTCTGGACCAAATTGACTAATTTGCTGAAGTGCTGAATTTCTGGACCGAAAAATTTTATATTATTTTCGGAGACTTTCTTTAAGTTCGAAACCGTCTGGACCAAATTGACTAATTTGCTGAAGTGCTGAATTTCTGGACCGAAAAATTTTATATTATTTTCGGAGACTTTCTTTAAGTTCGAAACCGTCTGGACCAAATTGACTAATTTGCTGAAGTGCTGAATTTCTGGACCGGAAAATTTTACTTTATTTTCTTTGATTTTCAAGCCGTCTGGACCAAATTGACTAATTTGCTGAAGTGCTGAATTTCTGGACCGGAAAATTTTACTTTATTTTCTTTGATTTTCAAGCCGTCTGGACCAAATTGACTAATTTGCTGAAGTGCGGAATTTCTGGACCGAAAAATTTTATATTATTTTCGGAGACTTTCTTTAAGTTTGAAACCGTCTGGACCAAATTGACTAATTTGCTGAAGTGCTGAATTTCTGGACCGGAAAATTTTACTTTATTATCGGAGACTTTCTTTAAGTTCGAAACCGTCTGGACCAAATTGACTAATTTGCTGAAGTGCTGAATTTCTGGACCGGAAAATTTTACTTTATTTTCTTTGATTTTCAAGCCGTCTGGACCAAATTGACTAATTTGCTGAAGTGCTGAATTTCTGGACCGGGAAATTTTACTTTATTTTAGAATAGTTTCTTTAATTTTCAAACTGTCTGGACCAAATTGACTAATTTGCTGAAGTGCTGAATTTCTGGACCAAAAAATTTTACATTATTTTCGGAGACTTTCTTTAAGTTCGAAACCGTCTGGACCAAATTGACTAATTTGCTGAAGTGCTGAATTTCTGGACCGGAAAATTTTATATTATTTTCGGAGACTTTCTTTAAGTTTGAAACCGTCTGGACCAAATTGACTAATTTGCTGAAGTGCTGAATTTCTGGACCGGAAAATTTTACTTTATTTTCTTTGATTTTCAAGCCGTCTGGACCAAATTGACTAATTTGCTGAAGTGCGGAATTTCTGGACCGAAAAATTTTATATTATTTTCGGAGACTTTCTTTAAGTTTGAAACCGTCTGGACCAAATTGACTAATTTGCTGAAGTGCTGAATTTCTGGACCGGAAAATTTTACTTTATTATCGGAGACTTTCTTTAAGTTCGAAACCGTCTGGACCAAATTGACTAATTTGCTGAAGTGCTGAATTTCTGGACCGGAAAATTTTACTTTATTTTCTTTGATTTTCAAGCCGTCTGGACCAAATTGACTAATTTGCTGAAGTGCTGAATTTCTGGACCGGGAAATTTTACTTTATTTTAGAATAGTTTCTTTAATTTTCAAACTGTCTGGACCAAATTGACTAATTTGCTGAAGTGCTGAATTTCTGGACCAAAAAATTTTACATTATTTTCGGAGACTTTCTTTAAGTTCGAAACCGTCTGGACCAAATTGACTAATTTGCTGAAGTGCTGAATTTCTGGACCGGAAAATTTTATATTATTTTCGGAGACTTTCTTTAAGTTTGAAACCGTCTGGACCAAATTGACTAATTTGCTGAAGTGCTGAATTTCTGGACCGAAAAATTTTATATTATTTTCGGAGACTTTCTTTAAGTTCGAAACCGTCTGGACCAAATTGACTAATTTGCTGAAGTGCTGAATTTCTGGACCGAAAAATTTTATATTATTTTCGGAGACTTTCTTTAAGTTTGAAACCGTCTGGACCAAATTGACTAATTTGCTGAAGTGCTGAATTTCTGGACCGAAAAATTTTATATTATTTTCGGAGACTTTCTTTAAGTTCGAAAGCGTCTGGACCAAATTGACTAATTTGCTGAAGTGCTGAATTTCTGGACCGAAAAATTTTATATTATTTTCGGAGACTTTCTTTAAGTTTGAAACCGTCTGGACCAAATTGACTAATTTGCTGAAGTGCTGAATTTCTGGACCGGAAAATTTTACTTTATTTTCTTTGATTTTCAAGCCGTCTGGACCAAATTGACTAATTTGCTTAAGTGCTGAATTTCTGGACCGGAAAATTTTACTTTATTTTCTTTGATTTTCAAGCCGTCTGGACCAAATTGACTAATTTGCTGAAGTGCTGAATTTCTGGACCGGAAAATTTTACTTTATTTTCTTTGATTTTCAAGCCGTCTGGACCAAATTGACTAATTTGCTGAAGTGCTGAATTTCTGGACCGGGAAATTTTACTTTATTTTAGAATAGTTTCTTTAATTTTCAAACTGTCTGGACCAAATTGACTAATTTGCTGAAGTGCTGAATTTCTGGACCAAAAAATTTTACATTATTTTCGGAGACTTTCTTTAAGTTCGAAACCGTCTGGACCAAATTGACTAATTTGCTGAAGTGCTGAATTTCTGGACCGGAAAATTTTATATTATTTTCGGAGACTTTCTTTAAGTTTGAAACCGTCTGGACCAAATTGACTAATTTGCTGAAGTGCTGAATTTCTGGACCGAAAAATTTTATATTATTTTCGGAGACTTTCTTTAAGTTCGAAACCGTCTGGACCAAATTGACTAATTTGCTGAAGTGCTGAATTTCTGGACCGAAAAATTTTATATTATTTTCGGAGACTTTCTTTAAGTTTGAAACCGTCTGGACCAAATTGACTAATTTGCTGAAGTGCTGAATTTCTGGACCGAAAAATTTTATATTATTTTCGGAGACTTTCTTTAAGTTCGAAACCGTCTGGACCAAATTGACTAATTTGCTGAAGTGCTGAATTTCTGGACCGAAAAATTTTATATTATTTTCGGAGACTTTCTTTAAGTTTGAAACCGTCTGGACCAAATTGACTAATTTGCTGAAGTGCTGAATTTCTGGACCGGAAAATTTTACTTTATTTTCTTTGATTTTCAAGCCGTCTGGACCAAATTGACTAATTTGCTGAAGTGCTGAATTTCTGGACCGGAAAATTTTACTTTATTTTCTTTGATTTTCAAGCCGTCTGGACCAAATTGACTAATTTGCTGAAGTGCTGAATTTCTGGACCGGAAAATTTTACTTTATTTTCTTTGATTTTCAAGCCGTCTGGACCAAATTGACTAATTTGCTGAAGTGCTGAATTTCTGGACCGGAAAATTTTACTTTATTTTCTTTGATTTTCAAGCCGTCTGGACCAAATTGACTAATTTGCTGAAGTGCTGAATTTCTGGACCGAAAAATTTTATATTATGTTCGGAGACTTTCTTTAAGTTTGAAACCGTCTGGACCAAATTGACTAATTTGCTGAAGTGCTGAATTTCTGGACCGGAAAATTTTACTTTATTTTCTTTGATTTTCATGCCGTCTGGACCAAATTGACTAATTTGCTGAAGTGCTGAATTTCTGGACCGGAAAATTTTACTTTATTTTCTTTGATTTTCAAGCCGTCTGGACCAAATTGACTAATTTGCTGAAGTGCTGAATTTCTGGACCGAAAAATTTTATATTATTTTCGGAGACTTTCTTTAAGTTTGAAACCGTCTGGACCAAATTGACTAATTTGCTGAAGTGCTGAATTTCTGGACCGGAAAATTTTACTTTATTTTCTTTGATTTTCAAGCCGTCTGGACCAAATTGACTAATTTGCTGAAGTGCTGAATTTCTGGACCGGAAAATTTTACTTTATTTTCTTTGATTTTCAAGCCGTCTGGACCAAATTGACTAATTTGCTGAAGTGCTGAATTTCTGGACCGAAAAATTTTATATTATTTTCGGAGACTTTCTTTAAGTTTGAAACGGTCTGGACCAAATTGACTAATTTGCTGAAGTGCTGAATTTCTGGACCGAAAAATTTTATATTATTTTCGGAGACTTTCTTTAAGTTTGAAACCGTCTGGACCAAATTGACTAATTTGCTGAAGTGCTGAATTTCTGGACCGGAAAATTTTACTTTATTTTCTTTGATTTTCAAGCCGTCTGGACCAAATTGACTAATTTGCTGAAGTGCTGAATTTCTGGACCGGAAAATTTTACTTTATTTTCTTTGATTTTCAAGCCGTCTGGACCAAATTGACTAATTTGCTGAAGTGCTGAATTTCTGGACCGGAAAATTTTACTTTTTTTCTTTGATTTTCAAGCCGTCTGGACCAAATTGACTAATTTGCTGAAGTGCTGAATTTCTGGACCGGAAAATTTTACTTTATTTTCTTTGATTTTCAAGCCGTCTGGACCAAATTGACTAATTTGCTGAAGTGCTGAATTTCTGGACCGAAAAATTTTATATTATTTTCGGAGACTTTCTTTAAGTTTGAAACCGTCTGGACCAAATTGACTAATTTGCTGAAGTGCTGAATTTCTGGACCGGAACATTTTACTTTATTTTCTTTGATTTTCAAGCCGTCTGGACCAAATTGACTAATTTGCTGAAGTGCTGAATTTCTGGACCGGAAAATTTTACTTTATTTTCTTTGATTTTCAAGCCGTCTGGACCAAATTGACTAATTTGCTGAAGTGCTGAATTTCTGGACCGAAAAATTTTATATTATTTTCGGAGACTTTCTTTAAGTTTGAAACGGTCTGGACCAAATTGACTAATTTGCTGAAGTGCTGAATTTCTGGACCGAAAAATTTTATATTATTTTCGGAGACTTTCTTTAAGTTTGAAACCGTCTGGACCAAATTGACTAATTTGCTGAAGTGCTGAATTTCTGGACCGGAAAATTTTACTTTATTTTCTTTGATTTTCAAGCCGTCTGGACCAAATTGACTAATTTGCTGAAGTGCTGAATTTCTGGACCGGAAAATTTTACTTTATTTTCTTTGATTTTCAAGCCGTCTGGACCAAATTGACTAATTTGCTGAAGTGCTGAATTTCTGGACCGGAAAATTTTACTTTTTTTTCTTTGATTTTCAAGCCGTCTGGACCAAATTGACTAATTTGCTGAAGTGCTGAATTTCTGGACCGGAAAATTTTACTTTATTTTCTTTGATTTTCAAGCCGTCTGGACCAAATTGACTAATTTGCTGAAGTGCTGAATTTCTGGACCGAAAAATTTTATATTATGTTCGGAGACTTTCTTTAAGTTTGAAACCGTCTGGACCAAATTGACTAATTTGCTGAAGTGCTGAATTTCTGGACCGGAAAATTTTACTTTATTTTCGGAGACTTTCTTTAAGTTCGAAACCGTCTGGACCAAATTGACTAATTTGCTGAAGTGCTGAATTTCTGGACCGGAAAATTTTACTTTATTTTCTTTGATTTTCAAGCCGTCTGGACCAAATTGACTAATTTGCTGAAGTGCTGAATTTCTGGACCGAAAAATTTTATATTATTTTCGGAGACTTTCTTTAAGTTTGAAACCGTCTGGACCAAATTGACTAATTTGCTGAAGTGCTGAACTTCTGGACCGGAAAATTTTACTTTATTTTCGGAGACTTTCTTTAAGTTCGAAACCGTCTGGACCAAATTGACTAATTTGCTGAAGTGCTGAATTTCTGGACCGGAAAATTTTACTTTATTTTCTTTGATTTTCAAGCCGTCTGGACCAAATTGACTAATTTGCTGAAGTGCTGAATTTCTGGACCGGGAAATTTTACTTTATTTTAGAATAGTTTCTTTAATTTTCAAACTGTCTGGACCAAATTGACTAATTTGCTGAAGTGCTGAATTTCTGGACCAAAAAATTTTACATTATTTTCGGAGACTTTCTTTAAGTTCGAAACCGTCTGGACCAAATTGACTAATTTGCTGAAGTGCTGAATTTCTGGACCGGAAAATTTTATATTATTTTCGGAGACTTTCTTTAAGTTTGAAACCGTCTGGACCAAATTGACTAATTTGCTGAAGTGCTGAATTTCTGGACCGAAAAATTTTATATTATTTTCGGAGACTTTCTTTAAGTTCGAAACCGTCTGGACCAAATTGACTAATTTGCTGAAGTGCTGAATTTCTGGACCGAAAAATTTTATATTATTTTCGGAGACTTTCTTTAAGTTTGAAACCGTCTGGACCAAATTGACTAATTTGCTGAAGTGCTGAATTTCTGGACCGAAAAATTTTATATTATTTTCGGAGACTTTCTTTAAGTTTGAAACCGTCTGGACCAAATTGACTAATTTGCTGAAGTGCTGAATTTCTGGACCGGAAAATTTTACTTTATTTTCTTTGATTTTCAAGCCGTCTGGACCAAATTGACTAATTTGCTGAAGTGCTGAATTTCTGGACCGAAAAATTTTATATTATGTTCGGAGACTTTCTTTAAGTTTGAAACCGTCTGGACCAAATTGACTAATTTGCTGAAGTGCTGAATTTCTGGACCGGAAAATTTTACTTTATTTTCTTTGATTTTCATGCCGTCTGGACCAAATTGACTAATTTGCTGAAGTGCTGAATTTCTGGACCGGAAAATTTTACTTTATTTTCTTTGATTTTCAAGCCGTCTGGACCAAATTGACTAATTTGCTGAAGTGCTGAATTTCTGGACCGAAAAATTTTATATTATTTTCGGAGACTTTCTTTAAGTTTGAAACCGTCTGGACCAAATTGACTAATTTGCTGAAGTGCTGAATTTCTGGACCGGAAAATTTTACTTTATTTTCGGAGACTTTCTTTAAGTTCGAAACCGTCTGGACCAAATTGACTAATTTGCTGAAGTGCTGAATTTCTGGACCGGAAAATTTTACTTTATTTTCTTTGATTTTCAAGCCGTCTGGACCAAATTGACTAATTTGTTGAAGTGCTGAATTTCTGGACCGGGAAATTTTACTTTATTTTAGAATAGTTTCTTTAATTTTCAAACTGTCTGGACCAAATTGACTAATTTGCTGAAGTGCTGAATTTCTGGACCAAAAAATTTTACATTATTTTCGGAGACTTTCTTTAAGTTCGAAACCGTCTGGACCAAATTGACTAATTTGCTGAAGTGCTGAATTTCTGGACCGGAAAATTTTATATTATTTTCGGAGACTTTCTTTAAGTTTGAAACCGTCTGGACCAAATTGACTAATTTGCTGAAGTGCTGAATTTCTGGACCGAAAAATTTTATATTATTTTCGGAGACTTTCTTTAAGTTCGAAACCGTCTGGACCAAATTGACTAATTTGCTGAAGTGCTGAATTTCTGGACCGAAAAATTTTATATTATTTTCGGAGACTTTCTTTAAGTTTGAAACCGTCTGGACCAAATTGACTAATTTGCTGAAGTGCTGAATTTCTGGACCGAAAAATTTTATATTATTTTCGGAGACTTTCTTTAAGTTCGAAACCGTCTGGACCAAATTGACTAATTTGCTGAAGTGCTGAATTTCTGGACCGAAAAATTTTATATTATTTTCGGAGACTTTCTTTAAGTTCGAAACCGTCTGAACCAAATTGACTAATTTGCTGAAGTGCTGAATTTCTGGACCGAAAAATTTTATATTATTTTCGGAGACTTTCTTTAAGTTTGAAACCGTCTGGACCAAATTGACTAATTTGCTGAAGTGCTGAATTTCTGGACCGGAAAATTTTACTTTATTTTCTTTGATTTTCAAGCCGTCTGGACCAAATTGACTAATTTGCTGAAGTGCTGAATTTCTGGACCGGAAAATTTTACTTTATTTTCTTTGATTTTCAAGCCGTCTGGACCAAATTGACTAATTTGCTGAAGTGCTGAATTTCTGGACCGGAAAATTTTACTTTATTTTCTTTGATTTTCAAGCCGTCTGGACCAAATTGACTAATTTGCTGAAGTGCTGAATTTCTGGACCGGGAAATTTTACTTTATTTTAGAATAGTTTCTTTAATTTTCAAACTGTCTGGACCAAATTGACTAATTTGCTGAAGTGCTGAATTTCTGGACCAAAAAATTTTACATTATTTTCGGAGACTTTCTTTAAGTTCGAAACCGTCTGGACCAAATTGACTAATTTGCTGAAGTGCTGAATTTCTGGACCGGAAAATTTTATATTATTTTCGGAGACTTTCTTTAAGTTTGAAACCGTCTGGACCAAATTGACTAATTTGCTGAAGTGCTGAATTTCTGGACCGAAAAATTTTATATTATTTTCGGAGACTTTCTTTAAGTTCGAAACCGTCTGGACCAAATTGACTAATTTGCTGAAGTGCTGAATTTCTGGACCGAAAAATTTTATATTATTTTCGGAGACTTTCTTTAAGTTTGAAACCGTCTGGACCAAATTGACTAATTTGCTGAAGTGCTGAATTTCTGGACCGAAAAATTTTATATTATTTTCGGAGACTTTCTTTAAGTTTGAAACCGTCTGGACCAAATTGACTAATTTGCTGAAGTGCTGAATTTCTGGACCGGAAAATTTTACTTTATTTTCTTTGATTTTCAAGCCGTCTGGACCAAATTGACTAATTTGCTGAAGTGCTGAATTTCTGGACCGGAAAATTTTACTTTATTTTCTTTGATTTTCAAGCCGTCTGGACCAAATTGACTAATTTGCTGAAGTGCTGAATTTCTGGACCGGAAAATTTTACTTTATTTTCTTTGATTTTCAAGCCGTCTGGACCAAATTGACTAATTTGCTGAAGTGCTGAATTTCTGGACCGAAAAATTTTATATTATTTTCGGAGACTTTCTTTAAGTTTGAAACGGTCTGGACCAAATTGACTAATTTGCTGAAGTGCTGAATTTCTGGACCGAAAAATTTTATATTATTTTCGGAGACTTTCTTTAAGTTTGAAACCGTCTGGACCAAATTGACTAATTTGCTGAAGTGCTGAATTTCTGGACCGGAAAATTTTACTTTATTTTCTTTGATTTTCAAGCCGTCTGGACCAAATTGACTAATTTGCTGAAGTGCTGAATTTCTGGACCGGAAAATTTTACTTTATTTTCTTTGATTTTCAAGCCGTCTGGACCAAATTGACTAATTTGCTGAAGTGCTGAATTTCTGGACCGGAAAATTTTACTTTATTTTCTTTGATTTTCAAGCCGTCTGGACCAAATTGACTAATTTGCTGAAGTGCTGAATTTCTGGACCGGAAAATTTTACTTTATTTTCTTTGATTTTCAAGCCGTCTGGACCAAATTGACTAATTTGCTGAAGTGCTGAATTTCTGGACCGAAAAATTTTATATTATGTTCGGAGACTTTCTTTAAGTTTGAAACCGTCTGGACCAAATTGACTAATTTGCTGAAGTGCTGAATTTCTGGACCGGAAAATTTTACTTTATTTTCTTTGATTTTCAAGCCGTCTGGACCAAATTGACTAATTTGCTGAAGTGCTGAATTTCTGGACCGGAAAATTTTACTTTATTTTCTTTGATTTTCAAGCCGTCTGGACCAAATTGACTAATTTGCTGAAGTGCTGAATTTCTGGACCGGAAAATTTTACTTTATTTTCTTTGATTTTCAAGCCGTCTGGACCAAATTGACTAATTTGCTGAAGTGCTGAATTTCTGGACCGAAAAATTTTATATTATGTTCGGAGACTTTCTTTAAGTTTGAAACCGTCTGGACCAAATTGACTAATTTGCTGAAGTGCTGAATTTCTGGACCGGAAAATTTTACTTTATTTTCTTTGATTTTCAAGCCGTCTGGACCAAATTGACTAATTTGCTGAAGTGCTGAATTTCTGGACCGGAAAATTTTACTTTATTTTCTTTGATTTTCAAGCCGTCTGGACCAAATTGACTAATTTGCTGAAGTGCTGAATTTCTGGACCGGAAAATTTTACTTTATTTTCTTTGATTTTCAAGCCGTCTGGACCAAATTGACTAATTTGCTGAAGTGCTGAATTTCTGGACCGAAAAATTTTATATTATGTTCGGAGACTTTCTTTAAGTTTGAAACCGTCTGGACCAAATTGACTAATTTGCTGAAGTGCTGAATTTCTGGACCGGAAAATTTTACTTTTTTTTCTTTGATTTTCAAGCCGTCTGGACCAAATTGACTAATTTGCTGAAGTGCTGAATTTCTGGACCGGAAAATTTTACTTTATTTTCTTTGATTTTCAAGCCGTCTGGACCAAATTGACTAATTTGCTGAAGTGCTGAATTTCTGGACCGAAAAATTTTATATTATGTTCGGAGACTTTCTTTAAGTTTGAAACCGTCTGGACCAAATTGACTAATTTGCTGAAGTGCTGAATTTCTGGACCGGAAAATTTTACTTTATTTTCGGAGACTTTCTTTAAGTTCGAAACCGTCTGGACCAAATTGACTAATTTGCTGAAGTGCTGAATTTCTGGACCGGAAAATTTTACTTTATTTTCTTTGATTTTCAAGCCGTCTGGACCAAATTGACTAATTTGCTGAAGTGCTGAATTTCTGGACCGAAAAATTTTATATTATTTTCGGAGACTTTCTTTAAGTTTGAAACCGTCTGGACCAAATTGACTAATTTGCTGAAGTGCTGAACTTCTGGACCGGAAAATTTTACTTTATTTTCGGAGACTTTCTTTAAGTTCGAAACCGTCTGGACCAAATTGACTAATTTGCTGAAGTGCTGAATTTCTGGACCGGAAAATTTTACTTTATTTTCTTTGATTTTCAAGCCGTCTGGACCAAATTGACTAATTTGCTGAAGTGCTGAATTTCTGGACCGGGAAATTTTACTTTATTTTAGAATAGTTTCTTTAATTTTCAAACTGTCTGGACCAAATTGACTAATTTGCTGAAGTGCTGAATTTCTGGACCAAAAAATTTTACATTATTTTCGGAGACTTTCTTTAAGTTCGAAACCGTCTGGACCAAATTGACTAATTTGCTGAAGTGCTGAATTTCTGGACCGGAAAATTTTATATTATTTTCGGAGACTTTCTTTAAGTTTGAAACCGTCTGGACCAAATTGACTAATTTGCTGAAGTGCTGAATTTCTGGACCGAAAAATTTTATATTATTTTCGGAGACTTTCTTTAAGTTCGAAACCGTCTGGACCAAATTGACTAATTTGCTGAAGTGCTGAATTTCTGGACCGAAAAATTTTATATTATTTTCGGAGACTTTCTTTAAGTTTGAAACCGTCTGGACCAAATTGACTAATTTGCTGAAGTGCTGAATTTCTGGACCGAAAAATTTTATATTATTTTCGGAGACTTTCTTTAAGTTTGAAACCGTCTGGACCAAATTGACTAATTTGCTGAAGTGCTGAATTTCTGGACCGGAAAATTTTACTTTATTTTCTTTGATTTTCAAGCCGTCTGGACCAAATTGACTAATTTGCTGAAGTGCTGAATTTCTGGACCGAAAAATTTTATATTATGTTCGGAGACTTTCTTTAAGTTTGAAACCGTCTGGACCAAATTGACTAATTTGCTGAAGTGCTGAATTTCTGGACCGGAAAATTTTACTTTATTTTCTTTGATTTTCATGCCGTCTGGACCAAATTGACTAATTTGCTGAAGTGCTGAATTTCTGGACCGGAAAATTTTACTTTATTTTCTTTGATTTTCAAGCCGTCTGGACCAAATTGACTAATTTGCTGAAGTGCTGAATTTCTGGACCGAAAAATTTTATATTATTTTCGGAGACTTTCTTTAAGTTTGAAACCGTCTGGACCAAATTGACTAATTTGCTGAAGTGCTGAATTTCTGGACCGGAAAATTTTACTTTATTTTCGGAGACTTTCTTTAAGTTCGAAACCGTCTGGACCAAATTGACTAATTTGCTGAAGTGCTGAATTTCTGGACCGGAAAATTTTACTTTATTTTCTTTGATTTTCAAGCCGTCTGGACCAAATTGACTAATTTGTTGAAGTGCTGAATTTCTGGACCGGGAAATTTTACTTTATTTTAGAATAGTTTCTTTAATTTTCAAACTGTCTGGACCAAATTGACTAATTTGCTGAAGTGCTGAATTTCTGGACCAAAAAATTTTACATTATTTTCGGAGACTTTCTTTAAGTTCGAAACCGTCTGGACCAAATTGACTAATTTGCTGAAGTGCTGAATTTCTGGACCGGAAAATTTTATATTATTTTCGGAGACTTTCTTTAAGTTTGAAACCGTCTGGACCAAATTGACTAATTTGCTGAAGTGCTGAATTTCTGGACCGAAAAATTTTATATTATTTTCGGAGACTTTCTTTAAGTTCGAAACCGTCTGGACCAAATTGACTAATTTGCTGAAGTGCTGAATTTCTGGACCGAAAAATTTTATATTATTTTCGGAGACTTTCTTTAAGTTTGAAACCGTCTGGACCAAATTGACTAATTTGCTGAAGTGCTGAATTTCTGGACCGAAAAATTTTATATTATTTTCGGAGACTTTCTTTAAGTTCGAAACCGTCTGGACCAAATTGACTAATTTGCTGAAGTGCTGAATTTCTGGACCGAAAAATTTTATATTATTTTCGGAGACTTTCTTTAAGTTCGAAACCGTCTGAACCAAATTGACTAATTTGCTGAAGTGCTGAATTTCTGGACCGAAAAATTTTATATTATTTTCGGAGACTTTCTTTAAGTTTGAAACCGTCTGGACCAAATTGACTAATTTGCTGAAGTGCTGAATTTCTGGACCGGAAAATTTTACTTTATTTTCTTTGATTTTCAAGCCGTCTGGACCAAATTGACTAATTTGCTGAAGTGCTGAATTTCTGGACCGGAAAATTTTACTTTATTTTCTTTGATTTTCAAGCCGTCTGGACCAAATTGACTAATTTGCTGAAGTGCTGAATTTCTGGACCGGAAAATTTTACTTTATTTTCTTTGATTTTCAAGCCGTCTGGACCAAATTGACTAATTTGCTGAAGTGCTGAATTTCTGGACCGGGAAATTTTACTTTATTTTAGAATAGTTTCTTTAATTTTCAAACTGTCTGGACCAAATTGACTAATTTGCTGAAGTGCTGAATTTCTGGACCAAAAAATTTTACATTATTTTCGGAGACTTTCTTTAAGTTCGAAACCGTCTGGACCAAATTGACTAATTTGCTGAAGTGCTGAATTTCTGGACCGGAAAATTTTATATTATTTTCGGAGACTTTCTTTAAGTTTGAAACCGTCTGGACCAAATTGACTAATTTGCTGAAGTGCTGAATTTCTGGACCGAAAAATTTTATATTATTTTCGGAGACTTTCTTTAAGTTCGAAACCGTCTGGACCAAATTGACTAATTTGCTGAAGTGCTGAATTTCTGGACCGAAAAATTTTATATTATTTTCGGAGACTTTCTTTAAGTTTGAAACCGTCTGGACCAAATTGACTAATTTGCTGAAGTGCTGAATTTCTGGACCGAAAAATTTTATATTATTTTCGGAGACTTTCTTTAAGTTTGAAACCGTCTGGACCAAATTGACTAATTTGCTGAAGTGCTGAATTTCTGGACCGGAAAATTTTACTTTATTTTCTTTGATTTTCAAGCCGTCTGGACCAAATTGACTAATTTGCTGAAGTGCTGAATTTCTGGACCGGAAAATTTTACTTTATTTTCTTTGATTTTCAAGCCGTCTGGACCAAATTGACTAATTTGCTGAAGTGCTGAATTTCTGGACCGGAAAATTTTACTTTATTTTCTTTGATTTTCAAGCCGTCTGGACCAAATTGACTAATTTGCTGAAGTGCTGAATTTCTGGACCGAAAAATTTTATATTATTTTCGGAGACTTTCTTTAAGTTTGAAACGGTCTGGACCAAATTGACTAATTTGCTGAAGTGCTGAATTTCTGGACCGAAAAATTTTATATTATTTTCGGAGACTTTCTTTAAGTTTGAAACCGTCTGGACCAAATTGACTAATTTGCTGAAGTGCTGAATTTCTGGACCGGAAAATTTTACTTTATTTTCTTTGATTTTCAAGCCGTCTGGACCAAATTGACTAATTTGCTGAAGTGCTGAATTTCTGGACCGGAAAATTTTACTTTATTTTCTTTGATTTTCAAGCCGTCTGGACCAAATTGACTAATTTGCTGAAGTGCTGAATTTCTGGACCGGAAAATTTTACTTTATTTTCTTTGATTTTCAAGCCGTCTGGACCAAATTGACTAATTTGCTGAAGTGCTGAATTTCTGGACCGGAAAATTTTACTTTATTTTCTTTGATTTTCAAGCCGTCTGGACCAAATTGACTAATTTGCTGAAGTGCTGAATTTCTGGACCGAAAAATTTTATATTATGTTCGGAGACTTTCTTTAAGTTTGAAACCGTCTGGACCAAATTGACTAATTTGCTGAAGTGCTGAATTTCTGGACCGGAAAATTTTACTTTATTTTCTTTGATTTTCAAGCCGTCTGGACCAAATTGACTAATTTGCTGAAGTGCTGAATTTCTGGACCGGAAAATTTTACTTTATTTTCTTTGATTTTCAAGCCGTCTGGACCAAATTGACTAATTTGCTGAAGTGCTGAATTTCTGGACCGAAAAATTTTATATTATGTTCGGAGACTTTCTTTAAGTTTGAAACCGTCTGGACCAAATTGACTAATTTGCTGAAGTGCTGAATTTCTGGACCGGAAAATTTTACTTTATTTTCTTTGATTTTCATGCCGTCTGGACCAAATTGACTAATTTGCTGAAGTGCTGAATTTCTGGACCGAAAAATTTTATATTATTTTCGGAGACTTTCTTTAACTTGAAACCGTCTGGACCAAATTGACTAATTTGCTGAAGTGCTGAATTTCTGGACCGGAAAATTTTACTTTATTTTCGGAGACTTTCTTTAAGTTCGAAACCGTCTGGACCAAATTGACTAATTTGCTGAAGTGCTGAATTTCTGGACCGGAAAATTTTACTTTATTTTCTTTGATTTTCAAGCCGTCTGGACCAAATTGACTAATTTGCTGAAGTGCTGAATTTCTGGACCGGGAAATTTTACTTTATTTTAGAATAGTTTCTTTAATTTTCAAACTGTCTGGACCAAATTGACTAATTTGCTGAAGTGCTGAATTTCTGGACCAAAAAATTTTACATTATTTTCGGAGACTTTCTTTAAGTTCGAAACCGTCTGGACCAAATTGACTAATTTGCTGAAGTGCTGAATTTCTGGACCGGAAAATTTTATATTATTTTCGGAGACTTTCTTTAAGTTTGAAACCGTCTGGACCAAATTGACTAATTTGCTGAAGTGCTGAATTTCTGGACCGAAAAATTTTATATTATTTTCGGAGACTTTCTTTAAGTTCGAAACCGTCTGGACCAAATTGACTAATTTGCTGAAGTGCTGAATTTCTGGACCGGAAAATTTTACTTTATTTTCTTTGATTTTCAAGCCGTCTGGACCAAATTGACTAATTTGCTGAAGTGCTGAATTTCTGGACCGAAAAATTTTATATTATTTTCGGAGACTTTCTTTAAGTTTGAAACCGTCTGGACCAAATTGACTAATTTGCTGAAGTGCTGAATTTCTGGACTGGAAAATTTTATATTATTTTCGGAGACTTTCTTTAAGTTTGAAACCGTCTGGACCAAATTGACTAATTTGCTGAAGTGCTGAATTTCTGGACCGGAAAATTTTATATTATTTTCGGAGACTTTCTTTAAGTTTGAAACCGTCTGGACCAAATTGACTAATTTGCTGAAGTGCTGAATTTCTGGACCGAAAAATTTTATATTATTTTCGGAGACTTTCTTTAAGTTCGAAACCGTCTGGACCAAATTGACTAATTTGCTGAAGTGCTGAATTTCTGGACCGGAAAATTTTACTTTATTTTCTTTGATTTTCAAGCCGTCTGGACCAAATTGACTAATTTGCTGAAGTGCTGAATTTCTGGACCGAAAAATTTTATATTATTTTCGGAGACTTTCTTTAAGTTTGAAACCGTCTGGACCAAATTGACTAATTTGCTGAAGTGCTGAATTTCTGGACTGGAAAATTTTATATTATTTTCGGAGACTTTCTTTAAGTTTGAAACCGTCTGGACCAAATTGACTAATTTGCTGAAGTGCTGAATTTCTGGACCGGAAAATTTTACTTTATTTTCTTTGATTTTCAAGCCGTCTGGACCAAATTGACTAATTTGCTGAAGTGCTGAATTTCTGGACCGGAAAATTTTACTTTATTTTCTTTGATTTTCAAGCCGTCTGGACCAAATTGACTAATTTGCTGAAGTGCTGAATTTCTGGACCGGAAAATTTCACTTTATTTTCTTTGATTTTCAAGCCGTCTGGACCAAATTGACTAATTTGCTGAAGTGCTGAATTTCTGGACCGAAAAATTTTATATTATTTTCGGAGACTTTCTTTAAGTTTGAAACGGTCTGGACCAAATTGACTAATTTGCTGAAGTGCTGAATTTCTGGACCGAAAAATTTTATATTATTTTCGGAGACTTTCTTTAAGTTTGAAACGGTCTGGACCAAATTGACTAATTTGCTGAAGTGCTGAATTTCTGGACCGAAAAATTTTATATTATTTTCGGAGACTTTCTTTAAGTTCGAAACCGTCTGGACCAAATTGACTAATTTGCTGAAGTGCTGAATTTCTGGACCGGAAAATTTTATATTATTTTCGGAGACTTTCTTTAAGTTTGAAACCGTCTGGACCAAATTGACTAATTTGCTGAAGTGCTGAATTTCTGGACCGAAAAATTTTATATTATTTTCGGAAACTTTCTTTAAGTTTGAAACCGTCTGGACCAAATTGACTAATTTGCTGAAGTGCTGAATTTCTGGACCGAAAAATTTTATATTATTTTCGGAGACTTTCTTTAAGTTTGAAACCGTCTGGACCAAATTGACTAATTTGCTGAAGTGCTGAATTTCTGGACCGAAAAATTTTATATTATTTTCGGAGACTTTCTTTAAGTTTGAAACCGTCTGGACCAAATTGACTAATTTGCTGAAGTGCTGAATTTCTGGACCGAAAATTTTTATATTATTTTCGGAGACTTTCTTTAAGTTTGAAACCGTCTGGACCAAATTGACTAATTTGCTGAAGTGCTGAATTTCTGGACCGAAAATTTTTATATTATTTTCGGAGACTTTCTTTAAGTTTGAAACCGTCTGGACCAAATTGACTAATTTGCTGAAGTGCTGAATTTCTGGACTGGAAAATTTTATATTATTTTCGGAGACTTTCTTTAAGTTTGAAACCGTCTGGACCAAATTGACTAATTTGCTGAAGTGCTGAATTTCTGGACCGAAAAATTTTATATTATTTTCGGAGACTTTCTTTAAGTTTGAAACCGTCTGGACCAAATTGACTAATTTGCTGAAGTGCTGAATTTCTGGACCGAAAAATTTTATATTATTTTCGGAGACTTTCTTTAAGTTTGAAACCGTCTGGACCAAATTGACTAATTTGCTGAAGTGCTGAATTTCTGGACCGGAAAATTTTACTTTATTTTCTTTGATTTTCAAGCCGTCTGGACCAAATTGACTAATTTGCTGAAGTGCTGAATTTCTGGACCGGAAAATTTTACTTTATTTTCTTTGATTTTCAAGCCGTCTGGACCAAATTGACTAATTTGCTGAAGTGCTGAATTTCTGGACCGAAAAATTTTATATTATTTTCGGAGACTTTCTTTAAGTTTGAAACGGTCTGGACCAAATTGACTAATTTGCTGAAGTGCTGAATTTCTGGACCGAAAAATTTTATATTATTTTCGGAGACTTTCTTTAAGTTTGAAACCGTCTGGACCAAATTGACTAATTTGCTGAAGTGCTGAATTTCTGGACCGAAAAATTTTATATTATTTTCGGAGACTTTCTTTAAGTTTGAAACCGTCTGGACCAAATTGACTAATTTGCTGAAGTGCTGAATTTCTGGACCGAAAAATTTTATATTATTTTCGGAGACTTTCTTTAAGTTTGAAACCGTCTGGACCAAATTGACTAATTTGCTGAAGTGCTGAATTTCTGGACCGAAAAATTTTATATTATTTTCGGAGACTTTCTTTAAGTTTGAAACCGTCTGGACCAAATTGACTAATTTGCTGAAGTGCTGAATTTCTGGACTGGAAAATTTTATATTATTTTCGGAGACTTTCTTTAAGTTTGAAACCGTCTGGACCAAATTGACTAATTTGCTGAAGTGCTGAATTTCTGGACCGAAAAATTTTATATTATTTTCGGAGACTTTCTTTAAGTTTGAAACCGTCTGGACCAAATTGACTAATTTGCTGAAGTGCTGAATTTCTGGACCGGAAAATTTTACTTTATTTTCTTTGATTTTCAAGCCGTCTGGAACAAATTGACTAATTTGCTGAAGTGCTGAATTTCTGGACCGGAAAATTTTACTTTATTTTCCTTGATTTTCAAGCCGTCTGGACCAAATTGACTAATTTGCTGAAGTGCTGAATTTCTGGACCGAAAAATTTTATATTATTTTCGGAGACTTTCTTTAAGTTTGAAACCGTCTAGACCAAATTGACTAATTTGCTGAAGTGCTGAATTTCTGGACCGAAAAATTTTATATTATTTTCGGAGACTTTCTTTAAGTTTGAAACCGTCTGGACCAAATTGACTAATTTGCTGAAGTGCTGAATTTCTGGACCGAAAAATTTTATATTATTTTCGGAGATTTTCTTTAAGTTTGAAACCGTCTGGACCAAATTGACTAATTTGCTGAAGTGCTGAATTTCTGGACCGAAAAATTTTATATTATTTTCGGAGACTTTCTTTAAGTTTGAAACCGTCTGGACCAAATTGACTAATTTGCTGAAGTGCTGAATTTCTGGACCGAAAAATTTTATATTATTTTCGGAGACTTTCTTTAAGTTTGAAACCGTCTGGACCAAATTGACTAATTTGCTGAAGTGCTGAATTTCTGGACCGAAAAATTTTATATTATTTTCGGAGACTTTCTTTAAGTTTGAAACCGTCTGGACCAAATTGACTAATTTGCTGAAGTGCTGAATTTCTGGACTGGAAAATTTTATATTATTTTCGGAGACTTTCTTTAAGTTTGAAACCGTCTGGACCAAATTGACTAATTTGCTGAAGTGCTGAATTTCTGGACCGAAAAATTTTATATTATTTTCGGAGACTTTCTTTAAGTTTGAAACCGTCTGGACCAAATTGACTAATTTGCTGAAGTGCTGAATTTCTGGACCGAAAAATTTTATATTATTTTCGGAGACTTTCTTTAAGTTTGAAACGGTCTGGACCAAATTGACTAATTTGCTGAAGTGCTGAATTTCTGGACCGGAAAATTTTACTTTATTTTCTTTGATTTTCAAACCGTCTGGACCAAATTGACTAATTTGCTGAAGTGCTGAATTTCTGGACCGAAAAATTTTATATTATTTTCGGAGACTTTCTTTAAGTTTGAAACCGTCTGGACCAAATTGACTAATTTGCTGAAGTGCTGAATTTCTGGACCGAAAAATTTTATATTATTTTCGGAGACTTTCTTTAAGTTTGAAACCGTCTGGACCAAATTGACTAATTTGCTGAAGTGCGGAATTTCTGGACCGAAAAATTTTATATTATTTTCGGAGACTTTCTTTAAGTTTGAAACCGTCTGGACCAAATTGACTAATTTGCTGAAGTGCTGAATTTCTGGACCGAAAAATTTTATATTATTTTCGGAGACTTTCTTTAAGTTTGAAACCGTCTGGACCAAATTGACTAATTTGCTGAAGTGCTGAATTTCTGGACCGAAAATTTTTATATTATTTTCGGAGACTTTCTTTAAGTTTGAAACCGTCTGGACCAAATTGACTAATTTGCTGAAGTGCTGAATTTCTGGACCGAAAAATTTTATATTATTTTCGGAGACTTTCTTTAAGTTTGAAACCGTCTGGACCAAATTGACTAATTTGCTGAAGTGCTGAATTTCTGGACCGAAAAATTTTATATTATTTTCGGAGACTTTCTTTAAGTTTGAAACCGTCTGGACCAAATTGACTAATTTGCTGAAGTGCTGAATTTCTGGACTGGAAAATTTTATATTATTTTCGGAGACTTTCTTTAAGTTTGAAACCGTCTGGACCAAATTGACTAATTTGCTGAAGTGCTGAATTTCTGGACCGAAAAATTTTATATTATTTTCGGAGACTTTCTTTAAGTTTGAAACCGTCTGGACCAAATTGACTAATTTGCTGAAGTGCTGAATTTCTGGACCGGAAAATTTTACTTTATTTTCTTTGATTTTCAAGCCGTCTGGAACAAATTGACTAATTTGCTGAAGTGCTGAATTTCTGGACCGGAAAATTTTACTTTATTTTCCTTGATTTTCAAGCCGTCTGGACCAAATTGACTAATTTGCTGAAGTGCTGAATTTCTGGACCGAAAAATTTTATATTATTTTCGGAGACTTTCTTTAAGTTTGAAACCGTCTGGACCAAATTGACTAATTTGCTGAAGTGCTGAATTTCTGGACCGAAAAATTTTATATTATTTTCGGAGACTTTCTTTAAGTTTGAAACCGTCTGGACCAAATTGACTAATTTGCTGAAGTGCTGAATTTCTGGACTGAAAAATTTTATATTATTTTCGGAGATTTTCTTTAAGTTTGAAACCGTCTGGACCAAATTGACTAATTTGCTGAAGTGCTGAATTTCTGGACCGAAAAATTTTATATTATTTTCGGAGACTTTCTTTAAGTTTGAAACCGTCTGGACCAAATTGACTAATTTGCTGAAGTGCTGAATTTCTGGACCGAAAAATTTTATATTATTTTCGGAGACTTTCTTTAAGTTTGAAACCGTCTGGACCAAATTGACTAATTTGCTGAAGTGCTGAATTTCTGGACTGGAAAATTTTATATTATTTTCGGAGACTTTCTTTAAGTTTGAAACCGTCTGGACCAAATTGACTAATTTGCTGAAGTGCTGAATTTCTGGACTGGAAAATTTTACTTTATTTTCTTTGATTTTCAAACCGTCTGGACCAAATTGACTAATTTGCTGAAGTGCTGAATTTCTGGACCGAAAAATTTTATATTATTTTCGGAGACTTTCTTTAAGTTTGAAACCGTCTGGACCAAATTGACTAATTTGCTGAAGTGCTGAATTTCTGGACCGAAAAATTTTATATTATTTTCGGAGACTTTCTTTAAGTTTGAAACCGTCTGGACCAAATTGACTAATTTGCTGAAGTGCTGAATTTCTGGACCGAAAAATTTTATATTATTTTCGGAGACTTTCTTTAAGTTTGAAACCGTCTGGACCAAATTGACTAATTTGCTGAAGTGCTGAATTTCTGGACCGAAAAATTTTATATTATTTTCGGAGACTTTCTTTAAGTTTGAAACCGTCTGGACCAAATTGACTAATTTGCTGAAGTGCTGAATTTCTGGACCGAAAAATTTTATATTATTTTCGGAGACTTTCTTTAAGTTTGAAACCGTCTGGACCAAATTGACTAATTTGCTGAAGTGCTGAATTTCTGGACCGAAAAATTTTATATTATTTTCGGAGACTTTCTTTTAGTTTGAAACCGTCTGGACCAAATTGACTAATTTGCTGAAGTGCTGAATTTCTGGACCGAAAAATTTTATATTATTTTCGGAAACTTTCTTTAAGTTTGAAACCGTCTGGACCAAATTGACTAATTTGCTGAAGTGCTGAATTTCTGGACCGAAAAATTTTATATTATTTTCGGAGACTTTCTTTAAGTTTGAAACCGTCTGGACCAAATTGACTAATTTGCTGAAGTGCTGAATTTCTGGACCGAAAAATTTTATATTATTTTCGGAGACTTTCTTTAAGTTTGAAACCGTCTGGACCAAATTGACTAATTTGCTGAAGTGCTGAATTTCTGGACCGAAAATTTTTATATTATTTTCGGAGACTTTCTTTAAGTTTGAAACCGTCTGGACCAAATTGACTAATTTGCTGAAGTGCTGAATTTCTGGACCGAAAATTTTTATATTATTTTCGGAGACTTTCTTTAAGTTTGAAACCGTCTGGACCAAATTGACTAATTTGCTGAAGTGCTGAATTTCTGGACTGGAAAATTTTATATTATTTTCGGAGACTTTCTTTAAGTTTGAAACCGTCTGGACCAAATTGACTAATTTGCTGAAGTGCTGAATTTCTGGACCGAAAAATTTTATATTATTTTCGGAGACTTTCTTTAAGTTTGAAACCGTCTGGACCAAATTGACTAATTTGCTGAAGTGCTGAATTTCTGGACCGAAAAATTTTATATTATTTTCGGAGACTTTCTTTAAGTTTGAAACCGTCTGGACCAAATTGACTAATTTGCTGAAGTGCTGAATTTCTGGACCGGAAAATTTTACTTTATTTTCTTTGATTTTCAAGCCGTCTGGACCAAATTGACTAATTTGCTGAAGTGCTGAATTTCTGGACCGGAAAATTTTACTTTATTTTCTTTGATTTTCAAGCCGTCTGGACCAAATTGACTAATTTGCTGAAGTGCTGAATTTCTGGACCGAAAAATTTTATATTATTTTCGGAGACTTTCTTTAAGTTTGAAACGGTCTGGACCAAATTGACTAATTTGCTGAAGTGCTGAATTTCTGGACCGAAAAATTTTATATTATTTTCGGAGACTTTCTTTAAGTTTGAAACCGTCTGGACCAAATTGACTAATTTGCTGAAGTGCTGAATTTCTGGACCGAAAAATTTTATATTATTTTCGGAGACTTTCTTTAAGTTTGAAACCGTCTGGACCAAATTGACTAATTTGCTGAAGTGCTGAATTTCTGGACCGAAAAATTTTATATTATTTTCGGAGACTTTCTTTAAGTTTGAAACCGTCTGGACCAAATTGACTAATTTGCTGAAGTGCTGAATTTCTGGACCGAAAAATTTTATATTATTTTCGGAGACTTTCTTTAAGTTTGAAACCGTCTGGACCAAATTGACTAATTTGCTGAAGTGCTGAATTTCTGGACTGGAAAATTTTATATTATTTTCGGAGACTTTCTTTAAGTTTGAAACCGTCTGGACCAAATTGACTAATTTGCTGAAGTGCTGAATTTCTGGACCGAAAAATTTTATATTATTTTCGGAGACTTTCTTTAAGTTTGAAACCGTCTGGACCAAATTGACTAATTTGCTGAAGTGCTGAATTTCTGGACCGGAAAATTTTACTTTATTTTCTTTGATTTTCAAGCCGTCTGGAACAAATTGACTAATTTGCTGAAGTGCTGAATTTCTGGACCGGAAAATTTTACTTTATTTTCCTTGATTTTCAAGCCGTCTGGACCAAATTGACTAATTTGCTGAAGTGCTGAATTTCTGGACCGAAAAATTTTATATTATTTTCGGAGACTTTCTTTAAGTTTGAAACCGTCTAGACCAAATTGACTAATTTGCTGAAGTGCTGAATTTCTGGACCGAAAAATTTTATATTATTTTCGGAGACTTTCTTTAAGTTTGAAACCGTCTGGACCAAATTGACTAATTTGCTGAAGTGCTGAATTTCTGGACCGAAAAATTTTATATTATTTTCGGAGATTTTCTTTAAGTTTGAAACCGTCTGGACCAAATTGACTAATTTGCTGAAGTGCTGAATTTCTGGACCGAAAAATTTTATATTATTTTCGGAGACTTTCTTTAAGTTTGAAACCGTCTGGACCAAATTGACTAATTTGCTGAAGTGCTGAATTTCTGGACCGAAAAATTTTATATTATTTTCGGAGACTTTCTTTAAGTTTGAAACCGTCTGGACCAAATTGACTAATTTGCTGAAGTGCTGAATTTCTGGACTGGAAAATTTTATATTATTTTCGGAGACTTTCTTTAAGTTTGAAACCGTCTGGACCAAATTGACTAATTTGCTGAAGTGCTGAATTTCTGGACCGAAAAATTTTATATTATTTTCGGAGACTTTCTTTAAGTTTGAAACCGTCTGGACCAAATTGACTAATTTGCTGAAGTGCTGAATTTCTGGACCGAAAAATTTTATATTATTTTCGGAGACTTTCTTTAAGTTTGAAACGGTCTGGACCAAATTGACTAATTTGCTGAAGTGCTGAATTTCTGGACCGGAAAATTTTACTTTATTTTCTTTGATTTTCAAACCGTCTGGACCAAATTGACTAATTTGCTGAAGTGCTGAATTTCTGGACCGAAAAATTTTATATTATTTTCGGAGACTTTCTTTAAGTTTGAAACCGTCTGGACCAAATTGACTAATTTGCTGAAGTGCTGAATTTCTGGACCGAAAAATTTTATATTATTTTCGGAGACTTTCTTTAAGTTTGAAACCGTCTGGACCAAATTGACTAATTTGCTGAAGTGCGGAATTTCTGGACCGAAAAATTTTATATTATTTTCGGAGACTTTCTTTAAGTTTGAAACCGTCTGGACCAAATTGACTAATTTGCTGAAGTGCTGAATTTCTGGACCGAAAAATTTTATATTATTTTCGGAGACTTTCTTTAAGTTTGAAACCGTCTGGACCAAATTGACTAATTTGCTGAAGTGCTGAATTTCTGGACCGAAAATTTTTATATTATTTTCGGAGACTTTCTTTAAGTTTGAAACCGTCTGGACCAAATTGACTAATTTGCTGAAGTGCTGAATTTCTGGACCGAAAAATTTTATATTATTTTCGGAGACTTTCTTTAAGTTTGAAACCGTCTGGACCAAATTGACTAATTTGCTGAAGTGCTGAATTTCTGGACCGAAAAATTTTATATTATTTTCGGAGACTTTCTTTAAGTTTGAAACCGTCTGGACCAAATTGACTAATTTGCTGAAGTGCTGAATTTCTGGACCGAAAATTTTTATATTATTTTCGGAGACTTTCTTTAAGTTTGAAACCGTCTGGACCAAATTGACTAATTTGCTGAAGTGCTGAATTTCTGGACCGAAAAATTTTATATTATTTTCGGAGACTTTCTTTAAGTTTGAAACCGTCTGGACCAAATTGACTAATTTGCTGAAGTGCTGAATTTCTGGACCGAAAAATTTTATATTATTTTCGGAGACTTTCTTTAAGTTTGAAACCGTCTGGACCAAATTGACTAATTTGCTGAAGTGCTGAATTTCTGGACCGAAAATTTTTATATTATTTTCGGAGACTTTCTTTAAGTTTGAAACCGTCTGGACCAAATTGACTAATTTGCTGAAGTGCTGAATTTCTGGACCGAAAAATTTTATATTATTTTCGGAGACTTTCTTTAAGTTTGAAACCGTCTGGACCAAATTGACTAATTTGCTGAAGTGCTGAATTTCTGGACCGAAAAATTTTATATTATTTTCGGAGACTTTCTTTAAGTTCGAAACCGTCTGGACCAAATTGACTAATTTGCTGAAGTGCTGAATTTCTGGACCGAAAAATTTTATATTATTTTCGGAGACTTTCTTTAAGTTTGAAACCGTCTGGACCAAATTGACTAATTTGCTGAAGTGCTGAATTTCTGGACCGGAAAATTTTACTTTATTTTCTTTGATTTTCAAGCCGTCTGGACCAAATTGACTAATTTGCTGAAGTGCTGAATTTCTGGACCGGAAAATTTTACTTTATTTTCTTTGATTTTCAAGCCGTCTGGACCAAATTGACTAATTTGCTGAAGTGCTGAATTTCTGGACCGGAAAATTTTACTTTATTTTCTTTGATTTTCAAGCCGTCTGGACCAAATTGACTAATTTGCTGAAGTGCTGAATTTCTGGACCGAAAAATTTTATATTATTTTCGGAGACTTTCTTTAAGTTTGAAACGGTCTGGACCAAATTGTCTAATTTGCTGAAGTGCTGAATTTCTGGACCGAAAAATTTTATATTATTTTCGGAGACTTTCTTTAAGTTTGAAACCGTCTGGACCAAATTGACTAATTTGCTGAAGTGCTGAATTTCTGGACCGAAAAATGTTATATTATTTTCGGAGACTTTCTTTAAGTTTGAAACCGTCTGGACCAAATTGACTAATTTGCTGGAGTGCTGAATTTCTGGACCGAAAAATTTTATATTATTTTCGGAGACTTTCTTTAAGTTTGAAACCGTCTGGACCAAATTGACTAATTTGCTGAAGTGCTGAATTTCTGGACCGGAAAATTTTACTTTATTTTCTTTGATTTTCAAGCCGTCTGGACCAAATTGACTAATTTGCTGAAGTGCTGAATTTCTGGACCGGAAAATTTTACTTTATTTTCTTTGATTTTCAAGCCGTCTGGACCAAATTGACTAATTTGCTGAAGTGCTGAATTTCTGGACCGAAAAATTTTATATTATTTTCGGAGACTTTCTTTAAGTTTGAAACCGTCTGGACCAAATTGACTAATTTGCTGAAGTGCTGAATTTCTGGACCGAAAAATTTTATATTATTTTCGGAGACTTTCTTTAAGTTTGAAACCGTCTGGACCAAATTGACTAATTTGCTGAAGTGCTGAATTTCTGGACCGAAAAATTTTATATTATTTTCGGAGACTTTCTTTAAGTTTGAAACCGTCTGGACCAAATTGACTAATTTGCTGAAGTGCTGAATTTCTGGACTGGAAAATTTTATATTATTTTCGGAGACTTTCTTTAAGTTTGAAACCGTCTGGACCAAATTGACTAATTTGCTGAAGTGCTGAATTTCTGGACCGAAAAATTTTATATTATTTTCGGAGACTTTCTTTAAGTTTGAAACCGTCTGGACCAAATTGACTAATTTGCTGAAGTGCTGAATTTCTGGACCGGAAAATTTTACTTTATTTTCTTTGATTTTCAAGCCGTCTGGACCAAATTGACTAATTTGCTGAAGTGCTGAATTTCTGGACCCGAAAATTTTACTTTATTTTCTTTGATTTTCAAGCCGTCTGGAACAAATTGACTAATTTGCTGAAGTGCTGAATTTCTGGACCGGAAAATTTTACTTTATTTTCCTTGATTTTCAAGCCGTCTGGACCAAATTGACTAATTTGCTGAAGTGCTGAATTTCTGGACCGAAAAATTTTATATTATTTTCGGAGACTTTCTTTAAGTTTGAAACCGTCTGGACCAAATTGACTAATTTGCTGAAGTGCTGAATTTCTGGACCGAAAAATTTTATATTATTTTCGGAGACTTTCTTTAAGTTTGAAACCGTCTGGACCAAATTGACTAATTTGCTGAAGTGCTGAATTTCTGGACCGAAAAATTTTATATTATTTTCGGAGATTTTCTTTAAGTTTGAAACCGTCTGGACCAAATTGACTAATTTGCTGAAGTGCTGAATTTCTGGACCGAAAAATTTTATATTATTTTCGGAGACTTTCTTTAAGTTTGAAACCGTCTGGACCAAATTGACTAATTTGCTGAAGTGCTGAATTTCTGGACCGAAAAATTTTATATTATTTTCGGAGACTTTCTTTAAGTTTGAAACCGTCTGGACCAAATTGACTAATTTGCTGAAGTGCTGAATTTCTGGACTGGAAAATTTTATATTATTTTCGGAGACTTTCTTTAAGTTTGAAACCGTCTGGACCAAATTGACTAATTTGCTGAAGTGCTGAATTTCTGGACCGAAAAATTTTATATTATTTTCGGAGACTTTCTTTAAGTTTGAAACCGTCTGGACCAAATTGACTAATTTGCTGAAGTGCTGAATTTCTGGACCGAAAAATTTTATATTATTTTCGGAGACTTTCTTTAAGTTTGAAACCGTCTGGACCAAATTGACTAATTTGCTGAAGTGCTGAATTTCTGGACCGGAAAATTTTACTTTATTTTCTTTGATTTTCAAACCGTCTGGACCAAATTGACTAATTTGCTGAAGTGCTGAATTTCTGGACCGAAAAATTTTATATTATTTTCGGAGACTTTCTTTAAGTTTGAAACCGTCTGGACCAAATTGACTAATTTTCTGAAGTGCTGAATTTCTGGACTGGAAAATTTTATATTATTTTCGGAGACTTTCTTGAAGTTTGAAATCGTCTGGACCAAATTGACTAATTTGCTGAAGTGCTGAATTTCTGGACCGAAAAATTTTATATTATTTTCGGAGACTTTCTTTAAGTTCGAAACCGTCTGGACCAAATTGACTAATTTGCTGAAGTGCTGAATTTCTGGACCGAAAAATTTTATATTATTTTCGGAGACTTTCTTTAAGTTTGAAACCGTCTGGACCAAATTGACTAATTTGCTGAAGTGCTGAATTTCTGGACCGAAAAATTTTATATTATTTTCGGAGACTTTCTTTAAGTTCGAAACCGTCTGGACCAAATTGACTAATTTGCTGAAGTGCTGAATTTCTGGACCGAAAAATTTTATATTATTTTCGGAGACTTTCTTTAAGTTTGAAACCGTCTGGACCAAATTGACTAATTTGCTGAAGTGCTGAATTTCTGGACCGGAAAATTTTACTTTATTTTCTTTGATTTTCAAGCCGTCTGGACCAAATTGACTAATTTGCTGAAGTGCTGAATTTCTGGACCGGAAAATTTTACTTTATTTTCTTTGATTTTCAAGCCGTCTGGACCAAATTGACTAATTTGCTGAAGTGCTGAATTTCTGGACCGGAAAATTTTACTTTATTTTCTTTGATTTTCAAGCCGTCTGGACCATATTGACTAATTTGCTGAAGTGCTGAATTTCTGGACCGAAAAATTTTACTTTATTTTCTTTGATTTTCAAGCCGTCTGGACCAAATTGACTAATTTGCTGAAGTGCTGAATTTCTGGACCCGAAAATTTTACTTTATTTTCTTTGATTTTCAAGCCGTCTGGAACAAATTGACTAATTTGCTGAAGTGCTGAATTTCTGGACCGGAAAATTTTACTTTATTTTCCTTGATTTTCAAGCCGTCTGGACCAAATTGACTAATTTGCTGAAGTGCTGAATTTCTGGACCGAAAAATTTTATATTATTTTCGGAGACTTTCTTTAAGTTTGAAACCGTCTGGACCAAATTGACTAATTTGCTGAAGTGCTGAATTTCTGGACCGAAAAATTTTATATTATTTTCGGAGACTTTCTTTAAGTTTGAAACCGTCTGGACCAAATTGACTAATTTGCTGAAGTGCTGAATTTCTGGACCGAAAAATTTTATATTATTTTCGGAGATTTTCTTTAAGTTTGAAACCGTCTGGACCAAATTGACTAATTTGCTGAAGTGCTGAATTTCTGGACCGAAAAATTTTATATTATTTTCGGAGACTTTCTTTAAGTTTGAAACCGTCTGGACCAAATTGACTAATTTGCTGAAGTGCTGAATTTCTGGACCGAAAAATTTTATATTATTTTCGGAGACTTTCTTTAAGTTTGAAACCGTCTGGACCAAATTGACTAATTTGCTGAAGTGCTGAATTTCTGGACTGGAAAATTTTATATTATTTTCGGAGACTTTCTTTAAGTTTGAAACCGTCTGGACAAAATTGACTAATTTGCTGAAGTGCTGAATTTCTGGACCGAAAAATTTTATATTATTTTCGGAGACTTTCTTTAAGTTTGAAACCGTCTGGACCAAATTGACTAATTTGCTGAAGTGCTGAATTTCTGGACCGAAAAATTTTATATTATTTTCGGAGACTTTCTTTAAGTTTGAAACCGTCTGGACCAAATTGACTAATTTGCTGAAGTGCTGAATTTCTGGACCGGAAAATTTTACTTTATTTTCTTTGATTTTCAAACCGTCTGGACCAAATTGACTAATTTGCTGAAGTGCTGAATTTCTGGACCGAAAAATTTTATATTATTTTCGGAGACTTTCTTTAAGTTTGAAACCGTCTGGACCAAATTGACTAATTTGCTGAAGTGCTGAATTTCTGGACTGGAAAATTTTATATTATTTTCGGAGACTTTCTTGAAGTTTGAAATCGTCTGGACCAAATTGACTAATTTGCTGAAGTGCTGAATTTCTGGACCGAAAAATTTTATATTATTTTCGGAGACTTTCTTTAAGTTCGAAACCGTCTGGACCAAATTGACTAATTTGCTGAAGTGCTGAATTTCTGGACCGAAAAATTTTATATTATTTTCGGAGACTTTCTTTAAGTTTGAAACCGTCTGGACCAAATTGACTAATTTGCTGAAGTGCTGAATTTCTGGACCGAAAAATTTTATATTATTTTCGGAGACTTTCTTTAAGTTCGAAACCGTCTGGACCAAATTGACTAATTTGCTGAAGTGCTGAATTTCTGGACCGAAAAATTTTATATTATTTTCGGAGACTTTCTTTAAGTTTGAAACCGTCTGGACCAAATTGACTAATTTGCTGAAGTGCTGAATTTCTGGACCGGAAAATTTTACTTTATTTTCTTTGATTTTCAAGCCGTCTGGACCAAATTGACTAATTTGCTGAAGTGCTGAATTTCTGGACCGGAAAATTTTACTTTATTTTCTTTGATTTTCAAGCCGTCTGGACCAAATTGACTAATTTGCTGAAGTGCTGAATTTCTGGACCGGAAAATTTTACTTTATTTTCTTTGATTTTCAAGCCGTCTGGACCATATTGACTAATTTGCTGAAGTGCTGAATTTCTGGACCGAAAAATTTTATATTATTTTCGGAGACTTTCTTTAAGTTTGAAACGGTCTGGACCAAATTGACTAATTTGCTGAAGTGCTGAATTTCTGGACCGAAAAATTTTATATTATTTTCGGAGACTTTCTTTAAGTTTGAAACCGTCTGGACCAAATTGACTAATTTGCTGAAGTGCTGAATTTCTGGACCGAAAAATGTTATATTATTTTCGGAGACTTTCTTTAAGTTTGAAACCGTCTGGACCAAATTGACTAATTTGCTGGAGTGCTGAATTTCTGGACCGAAAAATTTTATATTATTTTCGGAGACTTTCTTTAAGTTTGAAACCGTCTGGACCAAATTGACTAATTTGCTGAAGTGCTGAATTTCTGGACCGGAAAATTTTACTTTATTTTCTTTGATTTTCAAGCCGTCTGGACCAAATTGACTAATTTGCTGAAGTGCTGAATTTCTGGACCGGAAAATTTTACTTTATTTTCTTTGATTTTCAAGCCGTCTGGACCAAATTGACTAATTTGCTGAAGTGCTGAATTTCTGGACCGAAAATTTTTATATTATTTTCGGAGACTTTCTTTAAGTTTGAAACGGTCTGGACCAAATTGACTAATTTGCTGAAGTGCTGAATTTCTGGACCGAAAAATTTTATATTATTTTCGGAGACTTTCTTTAAGTTTGAAACCGTCTGGACCAAATTGACTAATTTGCTGAAGTGCTGAATTTCTGGACCGAAAAATTTTATATTATTTTCGGAGACTTTCTTTAAGTTTGAAACCGTCTGGACCAAATTGACTAATTTGCTGAAGTGCTGAATTTCTGGACCGAAAAATTTTATATTATTTTCGGAGACTTTCTTTAAGTTTGAAACCGTCTGGACCAAATTGACTAATTTGCTGAAGTGCTGAATTTCTGGACTGGAAAATTTTATATTATTTTCGGAGACTTTCTTTAAGTTTGAAACCGTCTGGACCAAATTGACTAATTTGCTGAAGTGCTGAATTTCTGGACCGAAAATTTTTATATTATTTTCGGAGACTTTCTTTAAGTTTGAAACCGTCTGGACCAAATTGACTAATTTGCTGAAGTGCTGAATTTCTGGACCGGAAAATTTTACTTTATTTTCTTTGATTTTCAAGCCGTCTGGAACAAATTGACTAATTTGCTGAAGTGCTGAATTTCTGGACCGGAAAATTTTACTTTATTTTCCTTGATTTTCAAGCCGTCTGGACCAAATTGACTAATTTGCTGAAGTGCTGAATTTCTGGACCGAAAACATTTATATTATTTTCGGAGACTTTCTTTAAGTTTGAAACCGTCTGGACCAAATTGACTAATTTGCTGAAGTGCTGAATTTCTGGACCGAAAAATTTTATATTATTTTCGGAGACTTTCTTTAAGTTTGAAACCGTCTGGACCAAATTGACTAATTTGCTGAAGTGCTGAATTTCTGGACCGAAAAATTTTATATTATTTTCGGAGATTTTCTTTAAGTTTGAAACCGTCTGGACCAAATTGACTAATTTGCTGAAGTGCTGAATTTCTGGACCGAAAAATTTTATATTATTTTCGGAGACTTTCTTTAAGTTTGAAACCGTCTGGACCAAATTGACTAATTTGCTGAAGTGCTGAATTTCTGGACCGAAAAATTTTATATTATTTTCGGAGACTTTCTTTAAGTTTGAAACCGTCTGGACCAAATTGACTAATTTGCTGAAGTGCTGAATTTCTGGACTGGAAAATTTTATATTATTTTCGGAGACTTTCTTTAAGTTTGAAACCGTCTGGACCAAATTGACTAATTTGCTGAAGTGCTGAATTTCTGGACTGGAAAATTTTACTTTATTTTCTTTGATTTTCAAACCGTCTGGACCAAATTGACTAATTTGCTGAAGTGCTGAAATTCTGGACCGAAAAATTTTATATTATTTTCGGAGACTTTCTTTAAGTTTGAAACCGTCTGGACCAAATTGACTAATTTGCTGAAGTGCTGAATTTCTGGACCGAAAAATTTTATATTATTTTCGGAGACTTTCTTTAAGTTTGAAACCGTCTGGACCAAATTGACTAATTTGCTGAAGTGCTGAATTTCTGGACCGAAAAATTTTATATTATTTTCGGAGACTTTCTTTAAGTTTGAAACCGTCTGGACCAAATTGACTAATTTGCTGAAGTGCTGAATTTCTGGACCGAAAATTTTTATATTATTTTCGGAGACTTTCTTTAAGTTTGAAACCGTCTGGACCAAATTGACTAATTTGCTGAAGTGCTGAATTTCTGGACCGAAAAATTTTATATTATTTTCGGAGACTTTCTTTAAGTTTGAAACCGTCTGGACCAAATTGACTAATTTGCTGAAGTGCTGAATTTCTGGACCGAAAAATTTTATATTATTTTCGGAGACTTTCTTTAAGTTTGAAACCGTCTGGACCAAATTGACTAATTTGCTGAAGTGCTGAATTTCTGGACCGAAAATTTTTATATTATTTTCGGAGACTTTCTTTAAGTTTGAAACCGTCTGGACCAAATTGACTAATTTGCTGAAGTGCTGAATTTCTGGACCGAAAAATTTTATATTATTTTCGGAGACTTTCGTTAAGTTTGAAACCGTCTGGACCAAATTGACTAATTTGCTGAAGTGCTGAATTTCTGGACCGAAAAATTTTATATTATTTTCGGAGACTTTCTTTAAGTTTGAAACCGTCTGGACCAAATTGACTAATTTGCTGAAGTGCTGAATTTCTGGACCGAAAATTTTTATATTATTTTCGGAGACTTTCTTTAAGTTTGAAACCGTCTGGACCAAATTGACTAATTTGCTGAAGTGCTGAATTTCTGGACCGAAAAATTTTATATTATTTTCGGAGACTTTCTTTAAGTTTGAAACCGTCTGGACCAAATTGACTAATTTGCTGAAGTGCTGAATTTCTGGACTGGAAAATTTTATATTATTTTCGGAGACTTTCTTTAAGTTTGAAACCGTCTGGACCAAATTGACTAATTTGCTGAAGTGCTGAATTTCTGGACCGAAAAATTTTATATTATTTTCGGAGACTTTCTTTAAGTTTGAAACCGTCTGGACCAAATTGACTATTTTGCTGAAGTGCTGAATTTCTGGACCGAAAAATTTTATATTATTTTCGGAGACTTTCTTTAAGTTTGAAACCGTCTGGACCAAATTGACTAATTTGCTGAAGTGCTGAATTTCTGGACCGAAAAATTTTATATTATTTTCGGAGACTTTCTTTAAGTTTGAAACCGTCTGGACCAAATTGACTAATTTGCTGAAGTGCTGAATTTCTGGACCGAAAAATTTTATATTATTTTCGGAGACTTTCTTTAAGTTCGAAACCGTCTGGACCAAATTGACTAATTTGCTGAAGTGCTGAATTTCTGGACCGAAAAATTTTATATTATTTTCGGAGACTTTCTTTAAGTTTGAAACCGTCTGGACCAAATTGACTAATTTGCTGAAGTGCTGAATTTCTGGACCGGAAAATTTTACTTTATTTTCTTTGATTTTCAAGCCGTCTGGACCAAATTGACTAATTTGCTGAAGTGCTGAATTTCTGGACCGGAAAATTTTACTTTATTTTCTTTGATTTTCAAGCCGTCTGGACCAAATTGACTAATTTGCTGAAGTGCTGAATTTCTGGACCGGAAAATTTTACTTTATTTTCTTTGATTTTCAAGCCGTCTGGACCAAATTGACTAATTTGCTGAAGTGCTGAATTTCTGGACCGAAAAATTTTATATTATTTTCGGAGACTTTCTTTAAGTTTGAAACGGTCTGGACCAAATTGTCTAATTTGCTGAAGTGCTGAATTTCTGGACCGAAAAATTTTATATTATTTTCGGAGACTTTCTTTAAGTTTGAAACCGTCTGGACCAAATTGACTAATTTGCTGAAGTGCTGAATTTCTGGACCGAAAAATGTTATATTATTTTCGGAGACTTTCTTTAAGTTTGAAACCGTCTGGACCAAATTGACTAATTTGCTGGAGTGCTGAATTTCTGGACCGAAAAATTTTATATTATTTTCGGAGACTTTCTTTAAGTTTGAAACCGTCTGGACCAAATTGACTAATTTGCTGAAGTGCTGAATTTCTGGACCGGAAAATTTTACTTTATTTTCTTTGATTTTCAAGCCGTCTGGACCAAATTGACTAATTTGCTGAAGTGCTGAATTTCTTGACCGGAAAATTTTACTTTATTTTCTTTGATTTTCAAGCCGTCTGGACCAAATTGACTAATTTGCTGAAGTGCTGAATTTCTGGACCGAAAAATTTTATATTATTTTCGGAGACTTTCTTTAAGTTTGAAACCGTCTGGACCAAATTGACTAATTTGCTGAAGTGCTGAATTTCTGGACCGAAAAATTTTATATTATTTTCGGAGACTTTCTTTAAGTTTGAAACCGTCTGGACCAAATTGACTAATTTGCTGAAGTGCTGAATTTCTGGACCGAAAAATTTTATATTATTTTCGGAGACTTTCTTTAAGTTTGAAACCGTCTGGACCAAATTGACTAATTTGCTGAAGTGCTGAATTTCTGGACTGGAAAATTTTATATTATTTTCGGAGACTTTCTTTAAGTTTGAAACCGTCTGGACCAAATTGACTAATTTGCTGAAGTGCTGAATTTCTGGACCGAAAAATTTTATATTATTTTCGGAGACTTTCTTTAAGTTTGAAACCGTCTGGACCAAATTGACTAATTTGCTGAAGTGCTGAATTTCTGGACCGGAAAATTTTACTTTATTTTCTTTGATTTTCAAGCCGTCTGGACCAAATTGACTAATTTGCTGAAGTGCTGAATTTCTGGACCCGAAAATTTTACTTTATTTTCTTTGATTTTCAAGCCGTCTGGAACAAATTGACTAATTTGCTGAAGTGCTGAATTTCTGGACCGGAAAATTTTACTTTATTTTCCTTGATTTTCAAGCCGTCTGGACCAAATTGACTAATTTGCTGAAGTGCTGAATTTCTGGACCGAAAAATTTTATATTATTTTCGGAGACTTTCTTTAAGTTTGAAACCGTCTGGACCAAATTGACTAATTTGCTGAAGTGCTGAATTTCTGGACCGAAAAATTTTATATTATTTTCGGAGACTTTCTTTAAGTTTGAAACCGTCTGGACCAAATTGACTAATTTGCTGAAGTGCTGAATTTCTGGACCGAAAAATTTTATATTATTTTCGGAGATTTTCTTTAAGTTTGAAACCGTCTGGACCAAATTGACTAATTTGCTGAAGTGCTGAATTTCTGGACCGAAAAATTTTATATTATTTTCGGAGACTTTCTTTAAGTTTGAAACCGTCTGGACCAAATTGACTAATTTGCTGAAGTGCTGAATTTCTGGACCGAAAAATTTTATATTATTTTCGGAGACTTTCTTTAAGTTTGAAACCGTCTGGACCAAATTGACTAATTTGCTGAAGTGCTGAATTTCTGGACTGGAAAATTTTATATTATTTTCGGAGACTTTCTTTAAGTTTGAAACCGTCTGGACCAAATTGACTAATTTGCTGAAGTGCTGAATTTCTGGACCGAAAAATTTTATATTATTTTCGGAGACTTTCTTTAAGTTTGAAACCGTCTGGACCAAATTGACTAATTTGCTGAAGTGCTGAATTTCTGGACCGAAAAATTTTATATTATTTTCGGAGACTTTCTTTAAGTTTGAAACCGTCTGGACCAAATTGACTAATTTGCTGAAGTGCTGAATTTCTGGACCGGAAAATTTTACTTTATTTTCTTTGATTTTCAAACCGTCTGGACCAAATTGACTAATTTGCTGAAGTGCTGAATTTCTGGACCGAAAAATTTTATATTATTTTCGGAGACTTTCTTTAAGTTTGAAACCGTCTGGACCAAATTGACTAATTTTCTGAAGTGCTGAATTTCTGGACTGGAAAATTTTATATTATTTTCGGAGACTTTCTTGAAGTTTGAAATCGTCTGGACCAAATTGACTAATTTGCTGAAGTGCTGAATTTCTGGACCGAAAAATTTTATATTATTTTCGGAGACTTTCTTTAAGTTCGAAACCGTCTGGACCAAATTGACTAATTTGCTGAAGTGCTGAATTTCTGGACCGAAAAATTTTATATTATTTTCGGAGACTTTCTTTAAGTTTGAAACCGTCTGGACCAAATTGACTAATTTGCTGAAGTGCTGAATTTCTGGACCGAAAAATTTTATATTATTTTCGGAGACTTTCTTTAAGTTCGAAACCGTCTGGACCAAATTGACTAATTTGCTGAAGTGCTGAATTTCTGGACCGAAAAATTTTATATTATTTTCGGAGACTTTCTTTAAGTTTGAAACCGTCTGGACCAAATTGACTAATTTGCTGAAGTGCTGAATTTCTGGACCGGAAAATTTTACTTTATTTTCTTTGATTTTCAAGCCGTCTGGACCAAATTGACTAATTTGCTGAAGTGCTGAATTTCTGGACCGGAAAATTTTACTTTATTTTCTTTGATTTTCAAGCCGTCTGGACCAAATTGACTAATTTGCTGAAGTGCTGAATTTCTGGACCGGAAAATTTTACTTTATTTTCTTTGATTTTCAAGCCGTCTGGACCATATTGACTAATTTGCTGAAGTGCTGAATTTCTGGACCGAAAAATTTTACTTTATTTTCTTTGATTTTCAAGCCGTCTGGACCAAATTGACTAATTTGCTGAAGTGCTGAATTTCTGGACCCGAAAATTTTACTTTATTTTCTTTGATTTTCAAGCCGTCTGGAACAAATTGACTAATTTGCTGAAGTGCTGAATTTCTGGACCGGAAAATTTTACTTTATTTTCCTTGATTTTCAAGCCGTCTGGACCAAATTGACTAATTTGCTGAAGTGCTGAATTTCTGGACCGAAAGATTTTATATTATTTTCGGAGACTTTCTTTAAGTTTGAAACCGTCTGGACCAAATTGACTAATTTGCTGAAGTGCTGAATTTCTGGACCGAAAAATTTTATATTATTTTCGGAGACTTTCTTTAAGTTTGAAACCGTCTGGACCAAATTGACTAATTTGCTGAAGTGCTGAATTTCTGGACCGAAAAATTTTATATTATTTTCGGAGATTTTCTTTAAGTTTGAAACCGTCTGGACCAAATTGACTAATTTGCTGAAGTGCTGAATTTCTGGACCGAAAAATTTTATATTATTTTCGGAGACTTTCTTTAAGTTTGAAACCGTCTGGACCAAATTGACTAATTTGCTGAAGTGCTGAATTTCTGGACCGAAAAATTTTATATTATTTTCGGAGACTTTCTTTAAGTTTGAAACCGTCTGGACCAAATTGACTAATTTGCTGAAGTGCTGAATTTCTGGACTGGAAAATTTTATATTATTTTCGGAGACTTTCTTTAAGTTTGAAACCGTCTGGACAAAATTGACTAATTTGCTGAAGTGCTGAATTTCTGGACCGAAAAATTTTATATTATTTTCGGAGACTTTCTTTAAGTTTGAAACCGTCTGGACCAAATTGACTAATTTGCTGAAGTGCTGAATTTCTGGACCGAAAAATTTTATATTATTTTCGGAGACTTTCTTTAAGTTTGAAACCGTCTGGACCAAATTGACTAATTTGCTGAAGTGCTGAATTTCTGGACCGGAAAATTTTACTTTATTTTCTTTGATTTTCAAACCGTCTGGACCAAATTGACTAATTTGCTGAAGTGCTGAATTTCTGGACCGAAAATTTTTATATTATTTTCGGAGACTTTCTTTAAGTTTGAAACCGTCTGGACCAAATTGACTAATTTGCTGAAGTGCTGAATTTCTGGACTGGAAAATTTTATATTATTTTCGGAGACTTTCTTGAAGTTTGAAATCGTCTGGACCAAATTGACTAATTTGCTGAAGTGCTGAATTTCTGGACCGAAAAATTTTATATTATTTTCGGAGACTTTCTTTAAGTTCGAAACCGTCTGGACCAAATTGACTAATTTGCTGAAGTGCTGAATTTCTGGACCGAAAAATTTTATATTATTTTCGGAGACTTTCTTTAAGTTTGAAACCGTCTGGACCAAATTGACTAATTTGCTGAAGTGCTGAATTTCTGGACCGAAAAATTTTATATTATTTTCGGAGACTTTCTTTAAGTTCGAAACCGTCTGGACCAAATTGACTAATTTGCTGAAGTGCTGAATTTCTGGACCGAAAAATTTTATATTATTTTCGGAGACTTTCTTTAAGTTTGAAACCGTCTGGACCAAATTGACTAATTTGCTGAAGTGCTGAATTTCTGGACCGGAAAATTTTACTTTATTTTCTTTGATTTTCAAGCCGTCTGGACCAAATTGACTAATTTGCTGAAGTGCTGAATTTCTGGACCGGAAAATTTTACTTTATTTTCTTTGATTTTCAAGCCGTCTGGACCAAATTGACTAATTTGCTGAAGTGCTGAATTTCTGGACCGGAAAATTTTACTTTATTTTCTTTGATTTTCAAGCCGTCTGGACCATATTGACTAATTTGCTGAAGTGCTGAATTTCTGGACCGAAAAATTTTATATTATTTTCGGAGACTTTCTTTAAGTTTGAAACGGTCTGGACCAAATTGACTAATTTGCTGAAGTGCTGAATTTCTGGACCGAAAAATTTTATATTATTTTCGGAGACTTTCTTTAAGTTTGAAACCGTCTGGACCAAATTGACTAATTTGCTGAAGTGCTGAATTTCTGGACCGAAAAATGTTATATTATTTTCGGAGACTTTCTTTAAGTTTGAAACCGTCTGGACCAAATTGACTAATTTGCTGGAGTGCTGAATTTCTGGACCGAAAAATTTTATATTATTTTCGGAGACTTTCTTTAAGTTTGAAACCGTCTGGACCAAATTGACTAATTTGCTGAAGTGCTGAATTTCTGGACCGGAAAATTTTACTTTATTTTCTTTGATTTTCAAGCCGTCTGGACCAAATTGACTAATTTGCTGAAGTGCTGAATTTCTGGACCGGAAAATTTTACTTTATTTTCTTTGATTTTCAAGCCGTCTGGACCAAATTGACTAATTTGCTGAAGTGCTGAATTTCTGGACCGAAAATTTTTATATTATTTTCGGAGACTTTCTTTAAGTTTGAAACGGTCTGGACCAAATTGACTAATTTGCTGAAGTGCTGAATTTCTGGACCGAAAAATTTTATATTATTTTCGGAGACTTTCTTTAAGTTTGAAACCGTCTGGACCAAATTGACTAATTTGCTGAAGTGCTGAATTTCTGGACCGAAAATTTTTATATTATTTTCGGAGACTTTCTTTAAGTTTCAAACCGTCTGGACCAAATTGACTAATTTGCTGAAGTGCTGAATTTCTGGACCGAAAAATTTTATATTATTTTCGGAGACTTTCTTTAAGTTTGAAACCGTCTGGACCAAATTGACTAATTTGCTGAAGTGCTGAATTTCTGGACCGAAAAATTTTATATTATTTTCGGAGACTTTCTTTAAGTTTGAAACCGTCTGGACCAAATTGACTAATTTGCTGAAGTGCTGAATTTCTGGACTGGAAAATTTTATATTATTTTCGGAGACTTTCTTTAAGTTTGAAACCGTCTGGACCAAATTGACTAATTTGCTGAAGTGCTGAATTTCTGGACCGAAAATTTTTATATTATTTTCGGAGACTTTCTTTAAGTTTGAAACCGTCTGGACCAAATTGACTAATTTGCTGAAGTGCTGAATTTCTGGACCGGAAAATTTTACTTTATTTTCTTTGATTTTCAAGCCGTCTGGAACAAATTGACTAATTTGCTGAAGTGCTGAATTTCTGGACCGGAAAATTTTACTTTATTTTCCTTGATTTTCAAGCCGTCTGGACCAAATTGACTAATTTGCTGAAGTGCTGAATTTCTGGACCGAAAACATTTATATTATTTTCGGAGACTTTCTTTAAGTTTGAAACCGTCTGGACCAAATTGACTAATTTGCTGAAGTGCTGAATTTCTGGACCGAAAAATTTTATATTATTTTCGGAGACTTTCTTTAAGTTTGAAACCGTCTGGACCAAATTGACTAATTTGCTGAAGTGCTGAATTTCTGGACCGAAAAATTTTATATTATTTTCGGAGATTTTCTTTAAGTTTGAAACCGTCTGGACCAAATTGACTAATTTGCTGAAGTGCTGAATTTCTGGACCGAAAAATTTTATATTATTTTCGGAGATTTTCTTTAAGTTTGAAACCGTCTGGACCAAATTGACTAATTTGCTGAAGTGCTGAATTTCTGGACCGAAAAATTTTATATTATTTTCGGAGACTTTCTTTAAGTTTGAAACCGTCTGGACCAAATTGACTAATTTGCTGAAGTGCTGAATTTCTGGACTGGAAAATTTTATATTATTTTCGGAGACTTTCTTTAAGTTTGAAACCGTCTGGACCAAATTGACTAATTTGCTGAAGTGCTGAATTTCTGGACTGGAAAATTTTACTTTATTTTCTTTGATTTTCAAACCGTCTGGACCAAATTGACTAATTTGCTGAAGTGCTGAAATTCTGGACCGAAAAATTTTATATTATTTTCGGAGACTTTCTTTAAGTTTGAAACCGTCTGGACCAAATTGACTAATTTGCTGAAGTGCTGAATTTCTGGACCGAAAAATTTTATATTATTTTCGGAGACTTTCTTTAAGTTTGAAACCGTCTGGACCAAATTGACTAATTTGCTGAAGTGCTGAATTTCTGGACCGAAAAATTTTATATTATTTTCGGAGACTTTCTTTAAGTTTGAAACCGTCTGGACCAAATTGACTAATTTGCTGAAGTGCTGAATTTCTGGACCGAAAAATTTTATATTATTTTCGGAGACTTTCGTTAAGTTTGAAACCGTCTGGACCAAATTGACTAATTTGCTGAAGTGCTGAATTTCTGGACCGAAAAATTTTATATTATTTTCGGAGACTTTCTTTAAGTTTGAAACCGTCTGGACCAAATTGACTAATTTGCTGAAGTGCTGAATTTCTGGACCGAAAATTTTTATATTATTTTCGGAGACTTTCTTTAAGTTTGAAACCGTCTGGACCAAATTGACTAATTTGCTGAAGTGCTGAATTTCTGGACCGAAAAATTTTATATTATTTTCGGAGACTTTCTTTAAGTTTGAAACCGTCTGGACCAAATTGACTAATTTGCTGAAGTGCTGAATTTCTGGACTGGAAAATTTTATATTATTTTCGGAGACTTTCTTTAAGTTTGAAACCGTCTGGACCAAATTGACTAATTTGCTGAAGTGCTGAATTTCTGGACCGAAAAATTTTATATTATTTTCGGAGACTTTCTTTAAGTTTGAAACCGTCTGGACCAAATTGACTATTTTGCTGAAGTGCTGAATTTCTGGACCGAAAAATTTTATATTATTTTCGGAGACTTTCTTTAAGTTTGAAACCGTCTGGACCAAATTGACTAATTTGCTGAAGTGCTGAATTTCTGGACCGAAAAATTTTATATTATTTTCGGAGACTTTCTTTAAGTTTGAAACCGTCTGGACCAAATTGACTAATTTGCTGAAGTGCTGAATTTCTGGACCGAAAAATTTTATATTATTTTCGGAGACTTTCTTTAAGTTTGAAACCGTCTGGACCATATTGACTAATTTGCTGAAGTGCTGAATTTCTGGACCGAAAATTTTTATATTATTTTCGGAGACTTTCTTTAAGTTTGAAACCGTCTGGACCAAATTGACTAATTTGCTGAAGTGCTGAATTTCTGGACTGGAAAATTTTATATTATTTTCGGAGACTTTCTTTAAGTTTGAAACCGTCTGGACCAAATTGACTAATTTGCTGAAGTGCTGAATTTCTGGACCGAAAAATTTTATATTATTTTCGGAGACTTTCTTTAAGTTTGAAACCGTCTGGACCAAATTGACTAATTTGCTGAAGTGCTGAATTTCTGGACCGAAAAATTTTATATTATTTTCGGAGACTTTCTTTAAGTTTGAAACCGTCTGGACCAAATTGACTAATTTGCTGAAGTGCTGAATTTCTGGACCGAAAATTTTTATATTATTTTCGGAGACTTTCTTTAAGTTTGAAACCGTCTGGACCAAATTGACTAATTTGCTGAAGTGCTGAATTTCTGGACCGAAAATTTTTATATTATTTTCGGAGACTTTCTTTAAGTTTGAAACCGTCTGGACCAAATTGACTAATTTGCTGAAGTGCTGAATTTCTGGACTGGAAAATTTTATATTATTTTCGGAGACTTTCTTTAAGTTTGAAACCGTCTGGACCAAATTGACTAATTTGCTGAAGTGCTGAATTTCTGGACCGAAAAATTTTATATTATTTTCGGAGACTTTCTTTAAGTTTGAAACCGTCTGGACCAAATTGACTAATTTGCTGAAGTGCTGAATTTCTGGACCGAAAAATTTTATATTATTTTCGGAGACTTTCTTTAAGTTTGAAACCGTCTGGACCAAATTGACTAATTTGCTGAAGTGCTGAATTTCTGGACCGAAAAATTTTATATTATTTTCGGAGACTTTCTTTAAGTTTGAAACGGTCTGGACCAAATTGACTAATTTGCTGAAGTGCTGAATTTCTGGACCGGAAAATTTTACTTTATTTTCTTTGATTTTCAAACCGTCTGGACCAAATTGACTAATTTGCTGAAGTGCTGAATTTCTGGACCGAAAAATTTTATATTATTTTCGGAGACTTTCTTTAAGTTTGAAACCGTCTGGACCAAATTGACTAATTTGCTGAAGTGCTGAATTTCTGGACCGAAAAATTTTATATTATTTTCGGAGACTTTCTTTAAGTTTGAAACCGTCTGGACCAAATTGACTAATTTGCTGAAGTGCTGAATTTCTGGACCGAAAAATTTTATATTATTTTCGGAGACTTTCTTTAAGTTTGAAACCGTCTGGACCAAATTGACTAATTTGCTGAAGTGCTGAATTTCTGGACCGAAAAATTTTATATTATTTTCGGAGACTTTCTTTAAGTTTGAAACCGTCTGGACCAAATTGACTAATTTGCTGAAGTGCTGAATTTCTGGACCGAAAATTTTTATATTATTTTCGGAGACTTTCTTTAAGTTTGAAACCGTCTGGACCAAATTGACTAATTTGCTGAAGTGCTGAATTTCTGGACCGAAAAATTTTATATTATTTTCGGAGACTTTCTTTAAGTTTGAAACCGTCTGGACCAAATTGACTAATTTGCTGAAGTGCTGAATTTCTGGACCGAAAAATTTTATATTATTTTCGGAGACTTTCTTTAAGTTTGAAACCGTCTGGACCAAATTGACTAATTTGCTGAAGTGCTGAATTTCTGGACCGAAAATTTTTATATTATTTTCGGAGACTTTCTTTAAGTTTGAAACCGTCTGGACCAAATTGACTAATTTGCTGAAGTGCTGAATTTCTGGACCGAAAAATTTTATATTATTTTCGGAGACTTTCTTTAAGTTTGAAACCGTCTGGACCAAATTGACTAATTTGCTGAAGTGCTGAATTTCTGGACCGAAAAATTTTATATTATTTTCGGAGACTTTCTTTAAGTTTGAAACCGTCTGGACCAAATTGACTAATTTGCTGAAGTGCTGAATTTCTGGACCGAAAATTTTTATATTATTTTCGGAGACTTTCTTTAAGTTTGAAACCGTCTGGACCAAATTGACTAATTTGCTGAAGTGCTGAATTTCTGGACCGAAAAATTTTATATTATTTTCGGAGACTTTCTTTAAGTTTGAAACCGTCTGGACCAAATTGACTAATTTGCTGAAGTGCTGAATTTCTGGACCGAAAAATTTTATATTATTTTCGGAGACTTTCTTTAAGTTCGAAACCGTCTGGACCAAATTGACTAATTTGCTGAAGTGCTGAATTTCTGGACCGAAAAATTTTATATTATTTTCGGAGACTTTCTTTAAGTTTGAAACCGTCTGGACCAAATTGACTAATTTGCTGAAGTGCTGAATTTCTGGACCGGAAAATTTTACTTTATTTTCTTTGATTTTCAAGCCGTCTGGACCAAATTGACTAATTTGCTGAAGTGCTGAATTTCTGGACCGGAAAATTTTACTTTATTTTCTTTGATTTTCAAGCCGTCTGGACCAAATTGACTAATTTGCTGAAGTGCTGAATTTCTGGACCGGAAAATTTTACTTTATTTTCTTTGATTTTCAAGCCGTCTGGACCAAATTGACTAATTTGCTGAAGTGCTGAATTTCTGGACCGAAAAATTTTATATTATTTTCGGAGACTTTCTTTAAGTTTGAAACGGTCTGGACCAAATTGACTAATTTGCTGAAGTGCTGAATTTCTGGACCGAAAAATTTTATATTATTTTCGGAGACTTTCTTTAAGTTTGAAACCGTCTGGACCAAATTGACTAATTTGCTGAAGTGCTGAATTTCTGGACCGAAAAATGTTATATTATTTTCGGAGACTTTCTTTAAGTTTGAAACCGTCTGGACCAAATTGACTAATTTGCTGGAGTGCTGAATTTCTGGACCGAAAAATTTTATATTATTTTCGGAGACTTTCTTTAAGTTTGAAACCGTCTGGACCAAATTGACTAATTTGCTGAAGTGCTGAATTTCTGGACCGGAAAATTTTACTTTATTTTCTTTGATTTTCAAGCCGTCTGGACCAAATTGACTAATTTGCTGAAGTGCTGAATTTCTGGACCGGAAAATTTTACTTTATTTTCTTTGATTTTCAAGCCGTCTGGACCAAATTGACTAATTTGCTGAAGTGCTGAATTTCTGGACCGAAAAATTTTATATTATTTTCGGAGACTTTCTTTAAGTTTGAAACCGTCTGGACCAAATTGACTAATTTGCTGAAGTGCTGAATTTCTGGACCGAAAAATTTTATATTATTTTCGGAGACTTTCTTTAAGTTTGAAACCGTCTGGACCAAATTGACTAATTTGCTGAAGTGCTGAATTTCTGGACCGAAAAATTTTATATTATTTTCGGAGACTTTCTTTAAGTTTGAAACCGTCTGGACCAAATTGACTAATTTGCTGAAGTGCTGAATTTCTGGACTGGAAAATTTTATATTATTTTCGGAGACTTTCTTTAAGTTTGAAACCGTCTGGACCAAATTGACTAATTTGCTGAAGTGCTGAATTTCTGGACCGAAAAATTTTATATTATTTTCGGAGACTTTCTTTAAGTTTGAAACCGTCTGGACCAAATTGACTAATTTGCTGAAGTGCTGAATTTCTGGACCGGAAAATTTTACTTTATTTTCTTTGATTTTCAAGCCGTCTGGAACAAATTGACTAATTTGCTGAAGTGCTGAATTTCTGGACCGGAAAATTTTACTTTATTTTCCTTGATTTTCAAGCCGTCTGGACCAAATTGACTAATTTGCTGAAGTGCTGAATTTCTGGACCGAAAAATTTTATATTATTTTCGGAGACTTTCTTTAAGTTTGAAACCGTCTGGACCAAATTGACTAATTTGCTGAAGTGCTGAATTTCTGGACCGAAAAATTTTATATTATTTTCGGAGACTTTCTTTAAGTTTGAAACCGTCTGGACCAAATTGACTAATTTGCTGAAGTGCTGAATTTCTGGACCGAAAAATTTTATATTATTTTCGGAGATTTTCTTTAAGTTTGAAACCGTCTGGACCAAATTGACTAATTTGCTGAAGTGCTGAATTTCTGGACCGAAAAATTTTATATTATTTTCGGAGACTTTCTTTAAGTTTGAAACCGTCTGGACCAAATTGACTAATTTGCTGAAGTGCTGAATTTCTGGACTGGAAAATTTTATATTATTTTCGGAGACTTTCTTTAAGTTTGAAACCGTCTGGACCAAATTGACTAATTTGCTGAAGTGCTGAATTTCTGGACCGAAAAATTTTATATTATTTTCGGAGACTTTCTTTAAGTTTGAAACGGTCTGGACCAAATTGACTAATTTGCTGAAGTGCTGAATTTCTGGACCGAAAAATTTTATATTATTTTCGGAGACTTTCTTTAAGTTTGAAACCGTCTGGACCAAATTGACTAATTTGCTGAAGTGCTGAATTTCTGGACCGAAAAATGTTATATTATTTTCGGAGACTTTCTTTAAGTTTGAAACCGTCTGGACCAAATTGACTAATTTGCTGGAGTGCTGAATTTCTGGACCGAAAAATTTTATATTATTTTCGGAGACTTTCTTTAAGTTTGAAACCGTCTGGACCAAATTGACTAATTTGCTGAAGTGCTGAATTTCTGGACCGGAAAATTTTACTTTATTTTCTTTGATTTTCAAGCCGTCTGGACCAAATTGACTAATTTGCTGAAGTGCTGAATTTCTGGACCGGAAAATTTTACTTTATTTTCTTTGATTTTCAAGCCGTCTGGACCAAATTGACTAATTTGCTGAAGTGCTGAATTTCTGGACCGAAAAATTTTATATTATTTTCGGAGACTTTCTTTAAGTTTGAAACGGTCTGGACCAAATTGACTAATTTGCTGAAGTGCTGAATTTCTGGACCGAAAAATTTTATATTATTTTCGGAGACTTTCTTTAAGTTTGAAACCGTCTGGACCAAATTGACTAATTTGCTGAAGTGCTGAATTTCTGGACCGAAAATTTTTATATTATTTTCGGAGACTTTCTTTAAGTTTGAAACCGTCTGGACCAAATTGACTAATTTGCTGAAGTGCTGAATTTCTGGACCGAAAAATTTTATATTATTTTCGGAGACTTTCTTTAAGTTTGAAACCGTCTGGACCAAATTGACTAATTTGCTGAAGTGCTGAATTTCTGGACCGAAAAATTTTATATTATTTTCGGAGACTTTCTTTAAGTTTGAAACCGTCTGGACCAAATTGACTAATTTGCTGAAGTGCTGAATTTCTGGACTGGAAAATTTTATATTATTTTCGGAGACTTTCTTTAAGTTTGAAACCGTCTGGACCAAATTGACTAATTTGCTGAAGTGCTGAATTTCTGGACCGAAAAATTTTATATTATTTTCGGAGACTTTCTTTAAGTTTGAAACCGTCTGGACCAAATTGACTAATTTGCTGAAGTGCTGAATTTCTGGACCGGAAAATTTTACTTTATTTTCTTTGATTTTCAAGCCGTCTGGAACAAATTGACTAATTTGCTGAAGTGCTGAATTTCTGGACCGGAAAATTTTACTTTATTTTCCTTGATTTTCAAGCCGTCTGGACCAAATTGACTAATTTGCTGAAGTGCTGAATTTCTGGACCGAAAAATTTTATATTATTTTCGGAGACTTTCTTTAAGTTTGAAACCGTCTGGACCAAATTGACTAATTTGCTGAAGTGCTGAATTTCTGGACCGAAAAATTTTATATTATTTTCGGAGACTTTCTTTAAGTTTGAAACCGTCTGGACCAAATTGACTAATTTGCTGAAGTGCTGAATTTCTGGACCGAAAAATTTTATATTATTTTCGGAGATTTTCTTTAAGTTTGAAACCGTCTGGACCAAATTGACTAATTTGCTGAAGTGCTGAATTTCTGGACCGAAAAATTTTATATTATTTTCGGAGACTTTCTTTAAGTTTGAAACCGTCTGGACCAAATTGACTAATTTGCTGAAGTGCTGAATTTCTGGACCGAAAAATTTTATATTATTTTCGGAGACTTTCTTTAAGTTTGAAACCGTCTGGACCAAATTGACTAATTTGCTGAAGTGCTGAATTTCTGGACTGGAAAATTTTATATTATTTTCGGAGACTTTCTTTAAGTTTGAAACCGTCTGGACCAAATTGACTAATTTGCTGAAGTGCTGAATTTCTGGACTGGAAAATTTTATATTATTTTCGGAGACTTTCTTTAAGTTTGAAACCGTCTGGACCAAATTGACTAATTTGCTGAAGTGCTGAATTTCTGGACCGAAAAATTTTATATTATTTTCGGAGACTTTCTTTAAGTTTGAAACCGTCTGGACCAAATTGACTAATTTGCTGAAGTGCTGAATTTCTGGACCGAAAAATTTTATATTATTTTCGGAGACTTTCTTTAAGTTTGAAACCGTCTGGACCAAATTGACTAATTTGCTGAAGTGCTGAATTTCTGGACCGAAAAATTTTATATTATTTTCGGAGACTTTCTTTAAGTTTGAAACCGTCTGGACCAAATTGACTAATTTGCTGAAGTGCTGAATTTCTGGACCGAAAAATTTTATATTATTTTCGGAGACTTTCTTTAAGTTTGAAACCGTCTGGACCAAATTGACTAATTTGCTGAAGTGCTGAATTTCTGGACCGAAAAATTTTATATTATTTTCGGAGACTTTCTTTAAGTTTGAAACCGTCTGGACCAAATTGACTAATTTGCTGAAGTGCTGAATTTCTGGACCGAAAAATTTTATATTATTTTCGGAGACTTTCTTTAAGTTTGAAACCGTCTGGACCAAATTGACTAATTTGCTGAAGTGCTGAATTTCTGGACCGAAAATTTTTATATTATTTTCGGAGACTTTCTTTAAGTTTGAAACCGTCTGGACCAAATTGACTAATTTGCTGAAGTGCTGAATTTCTGGACCGAAAAATTTTATATTATTTTCGGAGACTTTCTTTAAGTTTGAAACCGTCTGGACCAAATTGACTAATTTGCTGAAGTGCTGAATTTCTGGACCGAAAAATTTTATATTATTTTCGGAGACTTTCTTTAAGTTTGAAACCGTCTGGACCAAATTGACTAATTTGCTGAAGTGCTGAATTTCTGGACCGAAAATTTTTATATTATTTTCGGAGACTTTCTTTAAGTTTGAAACCGTCTGGACCAAATTGACTAATTTGCTGAAGTGCTGAATTTCTGGACCGAAAAATTTTATATTATTTTCGGAGACTTTCTTTAAGTTTGAAACCGTCTGGACCAAATTGACTAATTTGCTGAAGTGCTGAATTTCTGGACCGAAAATTTTTATATTATTTTCGGAGACTTTCTTTAAGTTTGAAACCGTCTGGACCAAATTGACTAATTTGCTGAAGTGCTGAATTTCTGGACCGAAAATTTTTATATTATTTTCGGAGACTTTCTTTAAGTTTGAAACCGTCTGGACCAAATTGACTAATTTGCTGAAGTGCTGAATTTCTGGACTGGAAAATTTTATATTATTTTCGGAGACTTTCTTTAAGTTTGAAACCGTCTGGACCAAATTGACTAATTTGCTGAAGTGCTGAATTTCTGGACCGAAAAATTTTATATTATTTTCGGAGACTTTCTTTAAGTTTGAAACCGTCTGGACCAAATTGACTAATTTGCTGAAGTGCTGAATTTCTGGACCGAAAAATTTTATATTATTTTCGGAGACTTTCTTTAAGTTTGAAACCGTCTGGACCAAATTGACTAATTTGCTGAAGTGCTGAATTTCTGGACCGAAAAATTTTATATTATTTTCGGAGACTTTCTTTAAGTTTGAAACGGTCTGGACCAAATTGACTAATTTGCTGAAGTGCTGAATTTCTGGACCGGAAAATTTTACTTTATTTTCTTTGATTTTCAAACCGTCTGGACCAAATTGACTAATTTGCTGAAGTGCTGAATTTCTGGACCGAAAAATTTTATATTATTTTCGGAGACTTTCTTTAAGTTTGAAACCGTCTGGACCAAATTGACTAATTTGCTGAAGTGCTGAATTTCTGGACCGAAAAATTTTATATTATTTTCGGAGACTTTCTTTAAGTTTGAAACCGTCTGGACCAAATTGACTAATTTGCTGAAGTGCTGAATTTCTGGACCGAAAAATTTTATATTATTTTCGGAGACTTTCTTTAAGTTTGAAACCGTCTGGACCAAATTGACTAATTTGCTGAAGTGCTGAATTTCTGGACCGAAAAATTTTATATTATTTTCGGAGACTTTCTTTAAGTTTGAAACCGTCTGGACCAAATTGACTAATTTGCTGAAGTGCTGAATTTCTGGACCGAAAATTTTTATATTATTTTCGGAGACTTTCTTTAAGTTTGAAACCGTCTGGACCAAATTGACTAATTTGCTGAAGTGCTGAATTTCTGGACCGAAAAATTTTATATTATTTTCGGAGACTTTCTTTAAGTTTGAAACCGTCTGGACCAAATTGACTAATTTGCTGAAGTGCTGAATTTCTGGACCGAAAAATTTTATATTATTTTCGGAGACTTTCTTTAAGTTTGAAACCGTCTGGACCAAATTGACTAATTTGCTGAAGTGCTGAATTTCTGGACCGAAAATTTTTATATTATTTTCGGAGACTTTCTTTAAGTTTGAAACCGTCTGGACCAAATTGACTAATTTGCTGAAGTGCTGAATTTCTGGACCGAAAAATTTTATATTATTTTCGGAGACTTTCTTTAAGTTTGAAACCGTCTGGACCAAATTGACTAATTTGCTGAAGTGCTGAATTTCTGGACCGAAAAATTTTATATTATTTTCGGAGACTTTCTTTAAGTTTGAAACCGTCTGGACCAAATTGACTAATTTGCTGAAGTGCTGAATTTCTGGACCGAAAATTTTTATATTATTTTCGGAGACTTTCTTTAAGTTTGAAACCGTCTGGACCAAATTGACTAATTTGCTGAAGTGCTGAATTTCTGGACCGAAAAATTTTATATTATTTTCGGAGACTTTCTTTAAGTTTGAAACCGTCTGGACCAAATTGACTAATTTGCTGAAGTGCTGAATTTCTGGACCGAAAAATTTTATATTATTTTCGGAGACTTTCTTTAAGTTCGAAACCGTCTGGACCAAATTGACTAATTTGCTGAAGTGCTGAATTTCTGGACCGAAAAATTTTATATTATTTTCGGAGACTTTCTTTAAGTTTGAAACCGTCTGGACCAAATTGACTAATTTGCTGAAGTGCTGAATTTCTGGACCGGAAAATTTTACTTTATTTTCTTTGATTTTCAAGCCGTCTGGACCAAATTGACTAATTTGCTGAAGTGCTGAATTTCTGGACCGGAAAATTTTACTTTATTTTCTTTGATTTTCAAGCCGTCTGGACCAAATTGACTAATTTGCTGAAGTGCTGAATTTCTGGACCGGAAAATTTTACTTTATTTTCTTTGATTTTCAAGCCGTCTGGACCAAATTGACTAATTTGCTGAAGTGCTGAATTTCTGGACCGAAAAATTTTATATTATTTTCGGAGACTTTCTTTAAGTTTGAAACGGTCTGGACCAAATTGACTAATTTGCTGAAGTGCTGAATTTCTGGACCGAAAAATTTTATATTATTTTCGGAGACTTTCTTTAAGTTTGAAACCGTCTGGACCAAATTGACTAATTTGCTGAAGTGCTGAATTTCTGGACCGAAAAATGTTATATTATTTTCGGAGACTTTCTTTAAGTTTGAAACCGTCTGGACCAAATTGACTAATTTGCTGGAGTGCTGAATTTCTGGACCGAAAAATTTTATATTATTTTCGGAGACTTTCTTTAAGTTTGAAACCGTCTGGACCAAATTGACTAATTTGCTGAAGTGCTGAATTTCTGGACCGGAAAATTTTACTTTATTTTCTTTGATTTTCAAGCCGTCTGGACCAAATTGACTAATTTGCTGAAGTGCTGAATTTCTGGACCGGAAAATTTTACTTTATTTTCTTTGATTTTCAAGCCGTCTGGACCAAATTGACTAATTTGCTGAAGTGCTGAATTTCTGGACCGAAAAATTTTATATTATTTTCGGAGACTTTCTTTAAGTTTGAAACCGTCTGGACCAAATTGACTAATTTGCTGAAGTGCTGAATTTCTGGACCGAAAAATTTTATATTATTTTCGGAGACTTTCTTTAAGTTTGAAACCGTCTGGACCAAATTGACTAATTTGCTGAAGTGCTGAATTTCTGGACCGAAAAATTTTATATTATTTTCGGAGACTTTCTTTAAGTTTGAAACCGTCTGGACCAAATTGACTAATTTGCTGAAGTGCTGAATTTCTGGACTGGAAAATTTTATATTATTTTCGGAGACTTTCTTTAAGTTTGAAACCGTCTGGACCAAATTGACTAATTTGCTGAAGTGCTGAATTTCTGGACCGAAAAATTTTATATTATTTTCGGAGACTTTCTTTAAGTTTGAAACCGTCTGGACCAAATTGACTAATTTGCTGAAGTGCTGAATTTCTGGACCGGAAAATTTTACTTTATTTTCTTTGATTTTCAAGCCGTCTGGAACAAATTGACTAATTTGCTGAAGTGCTGAATTTCTGGACCGGAAAATTTTACTTTATTTTCCTTGATTTTCAAGCCGTCTGGACCAAATTGACTAATTTGCTGAAGTGCTGAATTTCTGGACCGAAAAATTTTATATTATTTTCGGAGACTTTCTTTAAGTTTGAAACCGTCTGGACCAAATTGACTAATTTGCTGAAGTGCTGAATTTCTGGACCGAAAAATTTTATATTATTTTCGGAGACTTTCTTTAAGTTTGAAACCGTCTGGACCAAATTGACTAATTTGCTGAAGTGCTGAATTTCTGGACCGAAAAATTTTATATTATTTTCGGAGATTTTCTTTAAGTTTGAAACCGTCTGGACCAAATTGACTAATTTGCTGAAGTGCTGAATTTCTGGACCGAAAAATTTTATATTATTTTCGGAGACTTTCTTTAAGTTTGAAACCGTCTGGACCAAATTGACTAATTTGCTGAAGTGCTGAATTTCTGGACTGGAAAATTTTATATTATTTTCGGAGACTTTCTTTAAGTTTGAAACCGTCTGGACCAAATTGACTAATTTGCTGAAGTGCTGAATTTCTGGACCGAAAAATTTTATATTATTTTCGGAGACTTTCTTTAAGTTTGAAACGGTCTGGACCAAATTGACTAATTTGCTGAAGTGCTGAATTTCTGGACCGAAAAATTTTATATTATTTTCGGAGACTTTCTTTAAGTTTGAAACCGTCTGGACCAAATTGACTAATTTGCTGAAGTGCTGAATTTCTGGACCGAAAAATGTTATATTATTTTCGGAGACTTTCTTTAAGTTTGAAACCGTCTGGACCAAATTGACTAATTTGCTGGAGTGCTGAATTTCTGGACCGAAAAATTTTATATTATTTTCGGAGACTTTCTTTAAGTTTGAAACCGTCTGGACCAAATTGACTAATTTGCTGAAGTGCTGAATTTCTGGACCGGAAAATTTTACTTTATTTTCTTTGATTTTCAAGCCGTCTGGACCAAATTGACTAATTTGCTGAAGTGCTGAATTTCTGGACCGGAAAATTTTACTTTATTTTCTTTGATTTTCAAGCCGTCTGGACCAAATTGACTAATTTGCTGAAGTGCTGAATTTCTGGACCGAAAAATTTTATATTATTTTCGGAGACTTTCTTTAAGTTTGAAACGGTCTGGACCAAATTGACTAATTTGCTGAAGTGCTGAATTTCTGGACCGAAAAATTTTATATTATTTTCGGAGACTTTCTTTAAGTTTGAAACCGTCTGGACCAAATTGACTAATTTGCTGAAGTGCTGAATTTCTGGACCGAAAATTTTTATATTATTTTCGGAGACTTTCTTTAAGTTTGAAACCGTCTGGACCAAATTGACTAATTTGCTGAAGTGCTGAATTTCTGGACCGAAAAATTTTATATTATTTTCGGAGACTTTCTTTAAGTTTGAAACCGTCTGGACCAAATTGACTAATTTGCTGAAGTGCTGAATTTCTGGACCGAAAAATTTTATATTATTTTCGGAGACTTTCTTTAAGTTTGAAACCGTCTGGACCAAATTGACTAATTTGCTGAAGTGCTGAATTTCTGGACTGGAAAATTTTATATTATTTTCGGAGACTTTCTTTAAGTTTGAAACCGTCTGGACCAAATTGACTAATTTGCTGAAGTGCTGAATTTCTGGACCGAAAAATTTTATATTATTTTCGGAGACTTTCTTTAAGTTTGAAACCGTCTGGACCAAATTGACTAATTTGCTGAAGTGCTGAATTTCTGGACCGGAAAATTTTACTTTATTTTCTTTGATTTTCAAGCCGTCTGGAACAAATTGACTAATTTGCTGAAGTGCTGAATTTCTGGACCGGAAAATTTTACTTTATTTTCCTTGATTTTCAAGCCGTCTGGACCAAATTGACTAATTTGCTGAAGTGCTGAATTTCTGGACCGAAAAATTTTATATTATTTTCGGAGACTTTCTTTAAGTTTGAAACCGTCTGGACCAAATTGACTAATTTGCTGAAGTGCTGAATTTCTGGACCGAAAAATTTTATATTATTTTCGGAGACTTTCTTTAAGTTTGAAACCGTCTGGACCAAATTGACTAATTTGCTGAAGTGCTGAATTTCTGGACCGAAAAATTTTATATTATTTTCGGAGATTTTCTTTAAGTTTGAAACCGTCTGGACCAAATTGACTAATTTGCTGAAGTGCTGAATTTCTGGACCGAAAAATTTTATATTATTTTCGGAGACTTTCTTTAAGTTTGAAACCGTCTGGACCAAATTGACTAATTTGCTGAAGTGCTGAATTTCTGGACCGAAAAATTTTATATTATTTTCGGAGACTTTCTTTAAGTTTGAAACCGTCTGGACCAAATTGACTAATTTGCTGAAGTGCTGAATTTCTGGACTGGAAAATTTTATATTATTTTCGGAGACTTTCTTTAAGTTTGAAACCGTCTGGACCAAATTGACTAATTTGCTGAAGTGCTGAATTTCTGGACTGGAAAATTTTATATTATTTTCGGAGACTTTCTTTAAGTTTGAAACCGTCTGGACCAAATTGACTAATTTGCTGAAGTGCTGAATTTCTGGACCGAAAAATTTTATATTATTTTCGGAGACTTTCTTTAAGTTTGAAACCGTCTGGACCAAATTGACTAATTTGCTGAAGTGCTGAATTTCTGGACCGAAAAATTTTATATTATTTTCGGAGACTTTCTTTAAGTTTGAAACCGTCTGGACCAAATTGACTAATTTGCTGAAGTGCTGAATTTCTGGACCGAAAAATTTTATATTATTTTCGGAGACTTTCTTTAAGTTTGAAACCGTCTGGACCAAATTGACTAATTTGCTGAAGTGCTGAATTTCTGGACCGAAAAATTTTATATTATTTTCGGAGACTTTCTTTAAGTTTGAAACCGTCTGGACCAAATTGACTAATTTGCTGAAGTGCTGAATTTCTGGACCGAAAAATTTTATATTATTTTCGGAGACTTTCTTTAAGTTTGAAACCGTCTGGACCAAATTGACTAATTTGCTGAAGTGCTGAATTTCTGGACCGAAAATTTTTATATTATTTTCGGAGACTTTCTTTAAGTTTGAAACCGTCTGGACCAAATTGACTAATTTGCTGAAGTGCTGAATTTCTGGACCGAAAAATTTTATATTATTTTCGGAGACTTTCTTTAAGTTTGAAACCGTCTGGACCAAATTGACTAATTTGCTGAAGTGCTGAATTTCTGGACCGAAAAATTTTATATTATTTTCGGAGACTTTCTTTAAGTTTGAAACCGTCTGGACCAAATTGACTAATTTGCTGAAGTGCTGAATTTCTGGACCGAAAATTTTTATATTATTTTCGGAGACTTTCTTTAAGTTTGAAACCGTCTGGACCAAATTGACTAATTTGCTGAAGTGCTGAATTTCTGGACCGAAAAATTTTATATTATTTTCGGAGACTTTCTTTAAGTTTGAAACCGTCTGGACCAAATTGACTAATTTGCTGAAGTGCTGAATTTCTGGACTGGAAAATTTTATATTATTTTCGGAGACTTTCTTTAAGTTTGAAACCGTCTGGACCAAATTGACTAATTTGCTGAAGTGCTGAATTTCTGGACCGAAAAATTTTATATTATTTTCGGAGACTTTCTTTAAGTTTGAAACCGTCTGGACCAAATTGACTAATTTGCTGAAGTGCTGAATTTCTGGACCGAAAAATTTTATATTATTTTCGGAGACTTTCTTTAAGTTTGAAACCGTCTGGACCAAATTGACTAATTTGCTGAAGTGCTGAATTTCTGGACCGAAAAATTTTATATTATTTTCGGAGACTTTCTTTAAGTTTGAAACCGTCTGGACCATATTGACTAATTTGCTGAAGTGCTGAATTTCTGGACCGAAAATTTTTATATTATTTTCGGAGACTTTCTTTAAGTTTGAAACCGTCTGGACCAAATTGACTAATTTGCTGAAGTGCTGAATTTCTGGACCGAAAAATTTTATATTATTTTCGGAGACTTTCTTTAAGTTTGAAACCGTCTGGACCAAATTGACTAATTTGCTGAAGTGCTGAATTTCTGGACCGAAAAATTTTATATTATTTTCGGAGACTTTCTTTAAGTTTGAAACCGTCTGGACCAAATTGACTAATTTGCTGAAGTGCTGAATTTCTGGACCGAAAATTTTTATATTATTTTCGGAGACTTTCTTTAAGTTTGAAACCGTCTGGACCAAATTGACTAATTTGCTGAAGTGCTGAATTTCTGGACCGAAAAATTTTATATTATTTTCGGAGACTTTCTTTAAGTTTGAAACCGTCTGGACCAAATTGACTAATTTGCTGAAGTGCTGAATTTCTGGACTGGAAAATTTTATATTATTTTCGGAGACTTTCTTTAAGTTTGAAACCGTCTGGACCAAATTGACTAATTTGCTGAAGTGCTGAATTTCTGGACCGAAAAATTTTATATTATTTTCGGAGACTTTCTTTAAGTTTGAAACCGTCTGGACCAAATTGACTATTTTGCTGAAGTGCTGAATTTCTGGACCGAAAAATTTTATATTATTTTCGGAGACTTTCTTTAAGTTTGAAACCGTCTGGACCAAATTGACTAATTTGCTGAAGTGCTGAATTTCTGGACCGAAAAATTTTATATTATTTTCGGAGACTTTCTTTAAGTTTGAAACCGTCTGGACCAAATTGACTAATTTGCTGAAGTGCTGAATTTCTGGACCGAAAAATTTTATATTATTTTCGGAGACTTTCTTTAAGTTTGAAACCGTCTGGACCATATTGACTAATTTGCTGAAGTGCTGAATTTCTGGACCGAAAATTTTTATATTATTTTCGGAGACTTTCTTTAAGTTTGAAACCGTCTGGACCAAATTGACTAATTTGCTGAAGTGCTGAATTTCTGGACTGGAAAATTTTATATTATTTTCGGAGACTTTCTTTAAGTTTGAAACCGTCTGGACCAAATTGACTAATTTGCTGAAGTGCTGAATTTCTGGACCGAAAAATTTTATATTATTTTCGGAGACTTTCTTTAAGTTTGAAACCGTCTGGACCAAATTGACTAATTTGCTGAAGTGCTGAATTTCTGGACCGAAAAATTTTATATTATTTTCGGAGACTTTCTTTAAGTTTGAAACCGTCTGGACCAAATTGACTAATTTGCTGAAGGGCTGAATTTCTGGACCGAAAATTTTTATATTATTTTCGGAGACTTTCTTTAAGTTTGAAACCGTCTGGACCAAATTGACTAATTTGCTGAAGTGCTGAATTTCTGGACCGAAAATTTTTATATTATTTTCGGAGACTTTCTTTAAGTTTGAAACCGTCTGGACCAAATTGACTAATTTGCTGAAGTGCTGAATTTCTGGACTGGAAAATTTTATATTATTTTCGGAGACTTTCTTTAAGTTTGAAACCGTCTGGACCAAATTGACTAATTTGCTGAAGTGCTGAATTTCTGGACCGAAAAATTTTATATTATTTTCGGAGACTTTCTTTAAGTTTGAAACCGTCTGGACCAAATTGACTAATTTGCTGAAGTGCTGAATTTCTGGACCGAAAAATTTTATATTATTTTCGGAGACTTTCTTTAAGTTTGAAACCGTCTGGACCAAATTGACTAATTTGCTGAAGTGCTGAATTTCTGGACCGGAAAATTTTACTTTATTTTCTTTGATTTTCAAGCCGTCTGGACCAAATTGACTAATTTGCTGAAGTGCTGAATTTCTGGACCGGAAAATTTTACTTTATTTTCTTTGATTTTCAAGCCGTCTGGACCAAATTGACTAATTTGCTGAAGTGCTGAATTTCTGGACCGAAAAATTTTATATTATTTTCGGAGACTTTCTTTAAGTTTGAAACGGTCTGGACCAAATTGACTAATTTGCTGAAGTGCTGAATTTCTGGACCGAAAAATTTTATATTATTTTCGGAGACTTTCTTTAAGTTTGAAACCGTCTGGACCAAATTGACTAATTTGCTGAAGTGCTGAATTTCTGGACCGAAAAATTTTATATTATTTTCGGAGACTTTCTTTAAGTTTGAAACCGTCTGGACCAAATTGACTAATTTGCTGAAGTGCTGAATTTCTGGACCGAAAAATTTTATATTATTTTCGGAGACTTTCTTTAAGTTTGAAACCGTCTGGACCAAATTGACTAATTTGCTGAAGTGCTGAATTTCTGGACCGAAAAATTTTATATTATTTTCGGAGACTTTCTTTAAGTTTGAAACCGTCTGGACCAAATTGACTAATTTGCTGAAGTGCTGAATTTCTGGACTGGAAAATTTTATATTATTTTCGGAGACTTTCTTTAAGTTTGAAACCGTCTGGACCAAATTGACTAATTTGCTGAAGTGCTGAATTTCTGGACCGAAAAATTTTATATTATTTTCGGAGACTTTCTTTAAGTTTGAAACCGTCTGGACCAAATTGACTAATTTGCTGAAGTGCTGAATTTCTGGACCGGAAAATTTTACTTTATTTTCTTTGATTTTCAAGCCGTCTGGAACAAATTGACTAATTTGCTGAAGTGCTGAATTTCTGGACCGGAAAATTTTATATTATTTTCGGAGACTTTCTTTAAGTTTGAAACCGTCTGGACCAAATTGACTAATTTGCTGAAGTGCTGAATTTCTGGACCGAAAAATTTTATATTATTTTCGGAGACTTTCTTTAAGTTTGAAACCGTCTGGACCAAATTGACTAATTTGCTGAAGTGCTGAATTTCTGGACCGAAAAATTTTATATTATTTTCGGAGATTTTCTTTAAGTTTGAAACCGTCTGGACCAAATTGACTAATTTGCTGAAGTGCTGAATTTCTGGACCGAAAAATTTTATATTATTTTCGGAGACTTTCTTTAAGTTTGAAACCGTCTGGACCAAATTGACTAATTTGCTGAAGTGCTGAATTTCTGGACCGAAAAATTTTATATTATTTTCGGAGACTTTCTTTAAGTTTGAAACCGTCTGGACCAAATTGACTAATTTGCTGAAGTGCTGAATTTCTGGACTGGAAAATTTTATATTATTTTCGGAGACTTTCTTTAAGTTTGAAACCGTCTGGACCAAATTGACTAATTTGCTGAAGTGCTGAATTTCTGGACCGAAAAATTTTATATTATTTTCGGAGACTTTCTTTAAGTTTGAAACCGTCTGGACCAAATTGACTAATTTGCTGAAGTGCTGAATTTCTGGACCGAAAAATTTTATATTATTTTCGGAGACTTTCTTTAAGTTTGAAACGGTCTGGACCAAATTGACTAATTTGCTGAAGTGCTGAATTTCTGGACCGGAAAATTTTACTTTATTTTCTTTGATTTTCAAACCGTCTGGACCAAATTGACTAATTTGCTGAAGTGCTGAATTTCTGGACCGAAAAATTTTATATTATTTTCGGAGACTTTCTTTAAGTTTGAAACCGTCTGGACCAAATTGACTAATTTGCTGAAGTGCTGAATTTCTGGACCGAAAAATTTTATATTATTTTCGGAGACTTTCTTTAAGTTTGAAACCGTCTGGACCAAATTGACTAATTTGCTGAAGTGCTGAATTTCTGGACCGAAAAATTTTATATTATTTTCGGAGACTTTCTTTAAGTTTGAAACCGTCTGGACCAAATTGACTAATTTGCTGAAGTGCTGAATTTCTGGACCGAAAAATTTTATATTATTTTCGGAGACTTTCTTTAAGTTTGAAACCGTCTGGACCAAATTGACTAATTTGCTGAAGTGCTGAATTTCTGGACCGAAAATTTTTATATTATTTTCGGAGACTTTCTTTAAGTTTGAAACCGTCTGGACCAAATTGACTAATTTGCTGAAGTGCTGAATTTCTGGACCGAAAAATTTTATATTATTTTCGGAGACTTTCTTTAAGTTTGAAACCGTCTGGACCAAATTGACTAATTTGCTGAAGTGCTGAATTTCTGGACCGAAAAATTTTATATTATTTTCGGAGACTTTCTTTAAGTTTGAAACCGTCTGGACCAAATTGACTAATTTGCTGAAGTGCTGAATTTCTGGACCGAAAATTTTTATATTATTTTCGGAGACTTTCTTTAAGTTTGAAACCGTCTGGACCAAATTGACTAATTTGCTGAAGTGCTGAATTTCTGGACCGAAAAATTTTATATTATTTTCGGAGACTTTCTTTAAGTTTGAAACCGTCTGGACCAAATTGACTAATTTGCTGAAGTGCTGAATTTCTGGACCGAAAAATTTTATATTATTTTCGGAGACTTTCTTTAAGTTTGAAACCGTCTGGACCAAATTGACTAATTTGCTGAAGTGCTGAATTTCTGGACCGAAAATTTTTATATTATTTTCGGAGACTTTCTTTAAGTTTGAAACCGTCTGGACCAAATTGACTAATTTGCTGAAGTGCTGAATTTCTGGACCGAAAAATTTTATATTATTTTCGGAGACTTTCTTTAAGTTTGAAACCGTCTGGACCAAATTGACTAATTTGCTGAAGTGCTGAATTTCTGGACCGAAAAATTTTATATTATTTTCGGAGACTTTCTTTAAGTTCGAAACCGTCTGGACCAAATTGACTAATTTGCTGAAGTGCTGAATTTCTGGACCGAAAAATTTTATATTATTTTCGGAGACTTTCTTTAAGTTTGAAACCGTCTGGACCAAATTGACTAATTTGCTGAAGTGCTGAATTTCTGGACCGGAAAATTTTACTTTATTTTCTTTGATTTTCAAGCCGTCTGGACCAAATTGACTAATTTGCTGAAGTGCTGAATTTCTGGACCGGAAAATTTTACTTTATTTTCTTTGATTTTCAAGCCGTCTGGACCAAATTGACTAATTTGCTGAAGTGCTGAATTTCTGGACCGGAAAATTTTACTTTATTTTCTTTGATTTTCAAGCCGTCTGGACCAAATTGACTAATTTGCTGAAGTGCTGAATTTCTGGACCGAAAAATTTTATATTATTTTCGGAGACTTTCTTTAAGTTTGAAACGGTCTGGACCAAATTGACTAATTTGCTGAAGTGCTGAATTTCTGGACCGAAAAATTTTATATTATTTTCGGAGACTTTCTTTAAGTTTGAAACCGTCTGGACCAAATTGACTAATTTGCTGAAGTGCTGAATTTCTGGACCGAAAAATGTTATATTATTTTCGGAGACTTTCTTTAAGTTTGAAACCGTCTGGACCAAATTGACTAATTTGCTGGAGTGCTGAATTTCTGGACCGAAAAATTTTATATTATTTTCGGAGACTTTCTTTAAGTTTGAAACCGTCTGGACCAAATTGACTAATTTGCTGAAGTGCTGAATTTCTGGACCGGAAAATTTTACTTTATTTTCTTTGATTTTCAAGCCGTCTGGACCAAATTGACTAATTTGCTGAAGTGCTGAATTTCTGGACCGGAAAATTTTACTTTATTTTCTTTGATTTTCAAGCCGTCTGGACCAAATTGACTAATTTGCTGAAGTGCTGAATTTCTGGACCGAAAAATTTTATATTATTTTCGGAGACTTTCTTTAAGTTTGAAACCGTCTGGACCAAATTGACTAATTTGCTGAAGTGCTGAATTTCTGGACCGAAAAATTTTATATTATTTTCGGAGACTTTCTTTAAGTTTGAAACCGTCTGGACCAAATTGACTAATTTGCTGAAGTGCTGAATTTCTGGACCGAAAAATGTTATATTATTTTCGGAGACTTTCTTTAAGTTTGAAACCGTCTGGACCAAATTGACTAATTTGCTGAAGTGCTGAATTTCTGGACTGGAAAATTTTATATTATTTTCGGAGACTTTCTTTAAGTTTGAAACCGTCTGGACCAAATTGACTAATTTGCTGAAGTGCTGAATTTCTGGACCGAAAAATTTTATATTATTTTCGGAGACTTTCTTTAAGTTTGAAACCGTCTGGACCAAATTGACTAATTTGCTGAAGTGCTGAATTTCTGGACCGAAAAATGTTATATTATTTTCGGAGACTTTCTTTAAGTTTGAAACCGTCTGGACCAAATTGACTAATTTGCTGAAGTGCTGAATTTCTGGACCGAAAAATGTTATATTATTTTCGGAGACTTTCTTTAAGTTTGAAACCGTCTGGACCAAATTGACTAATTTGCTGAAGTGCTGAATTTCTGGACTGGAAAATTTTATATTATTTTCGGAGACTTTCTTTAAGTTTGAAACCGTCTGGACCAAATTGACTAATTTGCTGAAGTGCTGAATTTCTGGACTGGAAAATTTTATATTATTTTCGGAGACTTTCTTTAAGTTTGAAACCGTCTGGACCAAATTGACTAATTTGCTGAAGTGCTGAATTTCTGGACCGAAAAATGTTATATTATTTTCGGAGACTTTCTTTAAGTTTGAAACCGTCTGGACCAAATTGACTAATTTGCTGAAGTGCTGAATTTCTGGACCGGAAAATTTTACTTTATTTTCTTTGATTTTCAAGCCGTCTGGAACAAATTGACTAATTTGCTGAAGTGCTGAATTTCTGGACCGGAAAATTTTACTTTATTTTCTTTGATTTTCAAACCGTCTGGACCAAATTGACTAATTTGCTGAAGTGCTGAATTTCTGGACCGAAAAATTTTATATTATTTTCGGAGACTTTCTTTAAGTTTGAAACCGTCTGGACCAAATTGACTAATTTGCTGAAGTGCTGAATTTCTGGACCGAAAAATTTTATATTATTTTCGGAGACTTTCTTTAAGTTTGAAACCGTCTGGACCAAATTGACTAATTTGCTGAAGTGCTGAATTTCTGGACCGAAAAATTTTATATTATTTTCGGAGACTTTCTTTAAGTTTGAAACCGTCTGGACCAAATTGACTAATTTGCTGAAGTGCTGAATTTCTGGACCGAAAAATTTTATATTATTTTCGGAGACTTTCTTTAAGTTTGAAACCGTCTGGACCAAATTGACTAATTTGCTGAAGTGCTGAATTTCTGGACCGAAAAATTTTATATTATTTTCGGAGACTTTCTTTAAGTTTGAAACCGTCTGGACCAAATTGACTAATTTGCTGAAGTGCTGAATTTCTGGACCGAAAAATTTTATATTATTTTCGGAGACTTTCTTTAAGTTTGAAACCGTCTGGACCAAATTGACTAATTTGCTGAAGTGCTGAATTTCTGGACCGAAAATTTTTATATTATTTTCGGAGACTTTCTTTAAGTTTGAAACCGTCTGGACCAAATTGACTAATTTGCTGAAGTGCTGAATTTCTGGACCGAAAAATTTTATATTATTTTCGGAGACTTTCTTTAAGTTTGAAACCGTCTGGACCAAATTGACTAATTTGCTGAAGTGCTGAATTTCTGGACCGAAAAATTTTATATTATTTTCGGAGACTTTCTTTAAGTTCGAAACCGTCTGGACCAAATTGACTAATTTGCTGAAGTGCTGAATTTCTGGACCGAAAAATTTTATATTATTTTCGGAGACTTTCTTTAAGTTTGAAACCGTCTGGACCAAATTGACTAATTTGCTGAAGTGCTGAATTTCTGGACCGGAAAATTTTACTTTATTTTCTTTGATTTTCAAGCCGTCTGGACCAAATTGACTAATTTGCTGAAGTGCTGAATTTCTGGACCGGAAAATTTTACTTTATTTTCTTTGATTTTCAAGCCGTCTGGACCAAATTGACTAATTTGCTGAAGTGCTGAATTTCTGGACCGGAAAATTTTACTTTATTTTCTTTGATTTTCAAGCCGTCTGGACCAAATTGACTAATTTGCTGAAGTGCTGAATTTCTGGACCGAAAAATTTTATATTATTTTCGGAGACTTTCTTTAAGTTTGAAACGGTCTGGACCAAATTGACTAATTTGCTGAAGTGCTGAATTTCTGGACCGAAAAATTTTATATTATTTTCGGAGACTTTCTTTAAGTTTGAAACCGTCTGGACCAAATTGACTAATTTGCTGAAGTGCTGAATTTCTGGACCGAAAAATGTTATATTATTTTCGGAGACTTTCTTTAAGTTTGAAACCGTCTGGACCAAATTGACTAATTTGCTGGAGTGCTGAATTTCTGGACCGAAAAATTTTATATTATTTTCGGAGACTTTCTTTAAGTTTGAAACCGTCTGGACCAAATTGACTAATTTGCTGAAGTGCTGAATTTCTGGACCGGAAAATTTTACTTTATTTTCTTTGATTTTCAAGCCGTCTGGACCAAATTGACTAATTTGCTGAAGTGCTGAATTTCTGGACCGGAAAATTTTACTTTATTTTCTTTGATTTTCAAGCCGTCTGGACCAAATTGACTAATTTGCTGAAGTGCTGAATTTCTGGACCGAAAAATTTTATATTATTTTCGGAGACTTTCTTTAAGTTTGAAACCGTCTGGACCAAATTGACTAATTTGCTGAAGTGCTGAATTTCTGGACCGAAAAATTTTATATTATTTTCGGAGACTTTCTTTAAGTTTGAAACCGTCTGGACCAAATTGACTAATTTGCTGAAGTGCTGAATTTCTGGACCGAAAAATGTTATATTATTTTCGGAGACTTTCTTTAAGTTTGAAACCGTCTGGACCAAATTGACTAATTTGCTGAAGTGCTGAATTTCTGGACTGGAAAATTTTATATTATTTTCGGAGACTTTCTTTAAGTTTGAAACCGTCTGGACCAAATTGACTAATTTGCTGAAGTGCTGAATTTCTGGACCGAAAAATTTTATATTATTTTCGGAGACTTTCTTTAAGTTTGAAACCGTCTGGACCAAATTGACTAATTTGCTGAAGTGCTGAATTTCTGGACCGAAAAATGTTATATTATTTTCGGAGACTTTCTTTAAGTTTGAAACCGTCTGGACCAAATTGACTAATTTGCTGAAGTGCTGAATTTCTGGACCGAAAAATGTTATATTATTTTCGGAGACTTTCTTTAAGTTTGAAACCGTCTGGACCAAATTGACTAATTTGCTGAAGTGCTGAATTTCTGGACTGGAAAATTTTATATTATTTTCGGAGACTTTCTTTAAGTTTGAAACCGTCTGGACCAAATTGACTAATTTGCTGAAGTGCTGAATTTCTGGACTGGAAAATTTTATATTATTTTCGGAGACTTTCTTTAAGTTTGAAACCGTCTGGACCAAATTGACTAATTTGCTGAAGTGCTGAATTTCTGGACCGAAAAATGTTATATTATTTTCGGAGACTTTCTTTAAGTTTGAAACCGTCTGGACCAAATTGACTAATTTGCTGAAGTGCTGAATTTCTGGACCGGAAAATTTTACTTTATTTTCTTTGATTTTCAAGCCGTCTGGAACAAATTGACTAATTTGCTGAAGTGCTGAATTTCTGGACCGGAAAATTTTACTTTATTTTCTTTGATTTTCAAACCGTCTGGACCAAATTGACTAATTTGCTGAAGTGCTGAATTTCTGGACCGAAAAATTTTATATTATTTTCGGAGACTTTCTTTAAGTTTGAAACCGTCTGGACCAAATTGACTAATTTGCTGAAGTGCTGAATTTCTGGACCGAAAAATTTTATATTATTTTCGGAGACTTTCTTTAAGTTTGAAACCGTCTGGACCAAATTGACTAATTTGCTGAAGTGCTGAATTTCTGGACCGAAAAATTTTATATTATTTTCGGAGACTTTCTTTAAGTTTGAAACCGTCTGGACCAAATTGACTAATTTGCTGAAGTGCTGAATTTCTGGACCGAAAAATTTTATATTATTTTCGGAGACTTTCTTTAAGTTTGAAACCGTCTGGACCAAATTGACTAATTTGCTGAAGTGCTGAATTTCTGGACCGAAAATTTTTATATTATTTTCGGAGACTTTCTTTAAGTTTGAAACCGTCTGGACCAAATTGACTAATTTGCTGAAGTGCTGAATTTCTGGACCGAAAAATTTTATATTATTTTCGGAGACTTTCTTTAAGTTTGAAACCGTCTGGACCAAATTGACTAATTTGCTGAAGTGCTGAATTTCTGGACCGAAAAATTTTATATTATTTTCGGAGACTTTCTTTAAGTTTGAAACCGTCTGGACCAAATTGACTAATTTGCTGAAGTGCTGAATTTCTGGACCGAAAATTTTTATATTATTTTCGGAGACTTTCTTTAAGTTTGAAACCGTCTGGACCAAATTGACTAATTTGCTGAAGTGCTGAATTTCTGGACCGAAAATTTTTATATTATTTTCGGAGACTTTCTTTAAGTTTGAAACCGTCTGGACCAAATTGACTAATTTGCTGAAGTGCTGAATTTCTGGACCGAAAAATTTTATATTATTTTCGGAGACTTTCTTTAAGTTTGAAACCGTCTGGACCAAATTGACTAATTTGCTGAAGTGCTGAATTTCTGGACCGAAAAATTTTATATTATTTTCGGAGACTTTCTTTAAGTTTGAAACCGTCTGGACCAAATTGACTAATTTGCTGAAGTGCTGAATTTCTGGACCGAAAATTTTTATATTATTTTCGGAGACTTTCTTTAAGTTTGAAACCGTCTGGACCAAATTGACTAATTTGCTGAAGTGCTGAATTTCTGGACCGAAAAATTTTATATTATTTTCGGAGACTTTCTTTAAGTTTGAAACCGTCTGGACCAAATTGACTAATTTGCTGAAGTGCTGAATTTCTGGACCGAAAAATTTTATATTATTTTCGGAGACTTTCTTTAAGTTTGAAACCGTCTGGACCAAATTGACTAATTTGCTGAAGTGCTGAATTTCTGGACCGAAAATTTTTATATTATTTTCGGAGACTTTCTTTAAGTTTGAAACCGTCTGGACCAAATTGACTAATTTGCTGAAGTGCTGAATTTCTGGACCGAAAAATTTTATATTATTTTCGGAGACTTTCTTTAAGTTTGAAACCGTCTGGACCAAATTGACTAATTTGCTGAAGTGCTGAATTTCTGGACTGGAAAATTTTATATTATTTTCGGAGACTTTCTTTAAGTTTGAAACCGTCTGGACCAAATTGACTAATTTGCTGAAGTGCTGAATTTCTGGACCGAAAAATTTTATATTATTTTCGGAGACTTTCTTTAAGTTTGAAACCGTCTGGACCAAATTGACTATTTTGCTGAAGTGCTGAATTTCTGGACCGAAAAATTTTATATTATTTTCGGAGACTTTCTTTAAGTTTGAAACCGTCTGGACCAAATTGACTAATTTGCTGAAGTGCTGAATTTCTGGACCGAAAAATTTTATATTATTTTCGGAGACTTTCTTTAAGTTTGAAACCGTCTGGACCAAATTGACTAATTTGCTGAAGTGCTGAATTTCTGGACCGAAAAATTTTATATTATTTTCGGAGACTTTCTTTAAGTTTGAAACCGTCTGGACCATATTGACTAATTTGCTGAAGTGCTGAATTTCTGGACCGAAAATTTTTATATTATTTTCGGAGACTTTCTTTAAGTTTGAAACCGTCTGGACCAAATTGACTAATTTGCTGAAGTGCTGAATTTCTGGACTGGAAAATTTTATATTATTTTCGGAGACTTTCTTTAAGTTTGAAACCGTCTGGACCAAATTGACTAATTTGCTGAAGTGCTGAATTTCTGGACCGAAAAATTTTATATTATTTTCGGAGACTTTCTTTAAGTTTGAAACCGTCTGGACCAAATTGACTAATTTGCTGAAGTGCTGAATTTCTGGACCGAAAAATTTTATATTATTTTCGGAGACTTTCTTTAAGTTTGAAACCGTCTGGACCAAATTGACTAATTTGCTGAAGTGCTGAATTTCTGGACCGAAAAATTTTATATTATTTTCGGAGACTTTCTTTAAGTTTGAAACCGTCTGGACCAAATTGACTAATTTGCTGAAGTGCTGAATTTCTGGACCGAAAAATTTTATATTATTTTCGGAGACTTTCTTTAAGTTTGAAACCGTCTGGACCAAATTGACTAATTTGCTGAAGTGCTGAATTTCTGGACCGAAAATTTTTATATTATTTTCGGAGACTTTCTTTAAGTTTGAAACCGTCTGGACCAAATTGACTAATTTGCTGAAGTGCTGAATTTCTGGACCGAAAAATTTTATATTATTTTCGGAGACTTTCTTTAAGTTTGAAACCGTCTGGACCAAATTGACTAATTTGCTGAAGTGCTGAATTTCTGGACCGAAAAATTTTATATTATTTTCGGAGACTTTCTTTAAGTTTGAAACCGTCTGGACCAAATTGACTAATTTGCTGAAGTGCTGAATTTCTGGACCGAAAATTTTTATATTATTTTCGGAGACTTTCTTTAAGTTTGAAACCGTCTGGACCAAATTGACTAATTTGCTGAAGTGCTGAATTTCTGGACCGAAAAATTTTATATTATTTTCGGAGACTTTCTTTAAGTTTGAAACCGTCTGGACCAAATTGACTAATTTGCTGAAGTGCTGAATTTCTGGACCGAAAATTTTTATATTATTTTCGGAGACTTTCTTTAAGTTTGAAACCGTCTGGACCAAATTGACTAATTTGCTGAAGTGCTGAATTTCTGGACCGAAAATTTTTATATTATTTTCGGAGACTTTCTTTAAGTTTGAAACCGTCTGGACCAAATTGACTAATTTGCTGAAGTGCTGAATTTCTGGACTGGAAAATTTTATATTATTTTCGGAGACTTTCTTTAAGTTTGAAACCGTCTGGACCAAATTGACTAATTTGCTGAAGTGCTGAATTTCTGGACCGAAAAATTTTATATTATTTTCGGAGACTTTCTTTAAGTTTGAAACCGTCTGGACCAAATTGACTAATTTGCTGAAGTGCTGAATTTCTGGACCGAAAAATTTTATATTATTTTCGGAGACTTTCTTTAAGTTTGAAACCGTCTGGACCAAATTGACTAATTTGCTGAAGTGCTGAATTTCTGGACCGAAAAATTTTATATTATTTTCGGAGACTTTCTTTAAGTTTGAAACGGTCTGGACCAAATTGACTAATTTGCTGAAGTGCTGAATTTCTGGACCGGAAAATTTTACTTTATTTTCTTTGATTTTCAAACCGTCTGGACCAAATTGACTAATTTGCTGAAGTGCTGAATTTCTGGACCGAAAAATTTTATATTATTTTCGGAGACTTTCTTTAAGTTTGAAACCGTCTGGACCAAATTGACTAATTTGCTGAAGTGCTGAATTTCTGGACCGAAAAATTTTATATTATTTTCGGAGACTTTCTTTAAGTTTGAAACCGTCTGGACCAAATTGACTAATTTGCTGAAGTGCTGAATTTCTGGACCGAAAAATTTTATATTATTTTCGGAGACTTTCTTTAAGTTTGAAACCGTCTGGACCAAATTGACTAATTTGCTGAAGTGCTGAATTTCTGGACCGAAAAATTTTATATTATTTTCGGAGACTTTCTTTAAGTTTGAAACCGTCTGGACCAAATTGACTAATTTGCTGAAGTGCTGAATTTCTGGACCGAAAATTTTTATATTATTTTCGGAGACTTTCTTTAAGTTTGAAACCGTCTGGACCAAATTGACTAATTTGCTGAAGTGCTGAATTTCTGGACCGAAAAATTTTATATTATTTTCGGAGACTTTCTTTAAGTTTGAAACCGTCTGGACCAAATTGACTAATTTGCTGAAGTGCTGAATTTCTGGACCGAAAAATTTTATATTATTTTCGGAGACTTTCTTTAAGTTTGAAACCGTCTGGACCAAATTGACTAATTTGCTGAAGTGCTGAATTTCTGGACCGAAAATTTTTATATTATTTTCGGAGACTTTCTTTAAGTTTGAAACCGTCTGGACCAAATTGACTAATTTGCTGAAGTGCTGAATTTCTGGACCGAAAAATTTTATATTATTTTCGGAGACTTTCTTTAAGTTTGAAACCGTCTGGACCAAATTGACTAATTTGCTGAAGTGCTGAATTTCTGGACCGAAAAATTTTATATTATTTTCGGAGACTTTCTTTAAGTTTGAAACCGTCTGGACCAAATTGACTAATTTGCTGAAGTGCTGAATTTCTGGACCGAAAATTTTTATATTATTTTCGGAGACTTTCTTTAAGTTTGAAACCGTCTGGACCAAATTGACTAATTTGCTGAAGTGCTGAATTTCTGGACCGAAAAATTTTATATTATTTTCGGAGACTTTCTTTAAGTTTGAAACCGTCTGGACCAAATTGACTAATTTGCTGAAGTGCTGAATTTCTGGACCGAAAAATTTTATATTATTTTCGGAGACTTTCTTTAAGTTCGAAACCGTCTGGACCAAATTGACTAATTTGCTGAAGTGCTGAATTTCTGGACCGAAAAATTTTATATTATTTTCGGAGACTTTCTTTAAGTTTGAAACCGTCTGGACCAAATTGACTAATTTGCTGAAGTGCTGAATTTCTGGACCGGAAAATTTTACTTTATTTTCTTTGATTTTCAAGCCGTCTGGACCAAATTGACTAATTTGCTGAAGTGCTGAATTTCTGGACCGGAAAATTTTACTTTATTTTCTTTGATTTTCAAGCCGTCTGGACCAAATTGACTAATTTGCTGAAGTGCTGAATTTCTGGACCGGAAAATTTTACTTTATTTTCTTTGATTTTCAAGCCGTCTGGACCAAATTGACTAATTTGCTGAAGTGCTGAATTTCTGGACCGAAAAATTTTATATTATTTTCGGAGACTTTCTTTAAGTTTGAAACGGTCTGGACCAAATTGACTAATTTGCTGAAGTGCTGAATTTCTGGACCGAAAAATTTTATATTATTTTCGGAGACTTTCTTTAAGTTTGAAACCGTCTGGACCAAATTGACTAATTTGCTGAAGTGCTGAATTTCTGGACCGAAAAATGTTATATTATTTTCGGAGACTTTCTTTAAGTTTGAAACCGTCTGGACCAAATTGACTAATTTGCTGGAGTGCTGAATTTCTGGACCGAAAAATTTTATATTATTTTCGGAGACTTTCTTTAAGTTTGAAACCGTCTGGACCAAATTGACTAATTTGCTGAAGTGCTGAATTTCTGGACCGGAAAATTTTACTTTATTTTCTTTGATTTTCAAGCCGTCTGGACCAAATTGACTAATTTGCTGAAGTGCTGAATTTCTGGACCGGAAAATTTTACTTTATTTTCTTTGATTTTCAAGCCGTCTGGACCAAATTGACTAATTTGCTGAAGTGCTGAATTTCTGGACCGAAAAATTTTATATTATTTTCGGAGACTTTCTTTAAGTTTGAAACCGTCTGGACCAAATTGACTAATTTGCTGAAGTGCTGAATTTCTGGACCGAAAAATTTTATATTATTTTCGGAGACTTTCTTTAAGTTTGAAACCGTCTGGACCAAATTGACTAATTTGCTGAAGTGCTGAATTTCTGGACCGAAAAATTTTATATTATTTTCGGAGACTTTCTTTAAGTTTGAAACCGTCTGGACCAAATTGACTAATTTGCTGAAGTGCTGAATTTCTGGACTGGAAAATTTTATATTATTTTCGGAGACTTTCTTTAAGTTTGAAACCGTCTGGACCAAATTGACTAATTTGCTGAAGTGCTGAATTTCTGGACCGAAAAATTTTATATTATTTTCGGAGACTTTCTTTAAGTTTGAAACCGTCTGGACCAAATTGACTAATTTGCTGAAGTGCTGAATTTCTGGACCGGAAAATTTTACTTTATTTTCTTTGATTTTCAAGCCGTCTGGAACAAATTGACTAATTTGCTGAAGTGCTGAATTTCTGGACCGGAAAATTTTACTTTATTTTCCTTGATTTTCAAGCCGTCTGGACCAAATTGACTAATTTGCTGAAGTGCTGAATTTCTGGACCGAAAAATTTTATATTATTTTCGGAGACTTTCTTTAAGTTTGAAACCGTCTGGACCAAATTGACTAATTTGCTGAAGTGCTGAATTTCTGGACCGAAAAATTTTATATTATTTTCGGAGACTTTCTTTAAGTTTGAAACCGTCTGGACCAAATTGACTAATTTGCTGAAGTGCTGAATTTCTGGACCGAAAAATTTTATATTATTTTCGGAGATTTTCTTTAAGTTTGAAACCGTCTGGACCAAATTGACTAATTTGCTGAAGTGCTGAATTTCTGGACCGAAAAATTTTATATTATTTTCGGAGACTTTCTTTAAGTTTGAAACCGTCTGGACCAAATTGACTAATTTGCTGAAGTGCTGAATTTCTGGACTGGAAAATTTTATATTATTTTCGGAGACTTTCTTTAAGTTTGAAACCGTCTGGACCAAATTGACTAATTTGCTGAAGTGCTGAATTTCTGGACCGAAAAATTTTATATTATTTTCGGAGACTTTCTTTAAGTTTGAAACGGTCTGGACCAAATTGACTAATTTGCTGAAGTGCTGAATTTCTGGACCGAAAAATTTTATATTATTTTCGGAGACTTTCTTTAAGTTTGAAACCGTCTGGACCAAATTGACTAATTTGCTGAAGTGCTGAATTTCTGGACCGAAAAATGTTATATTATTTTCGGAGACTTTCTTTAAGTTTGAAACCGTCTGGACCAAATTGACTAATTTGCTGGAGTGCTGAATTTCTGGACCGAAAAATTTTATATTATTTTCGGAGACTTTCTTTAAGTTTGAAACCGTCTGGACCAAATTGACTAATTTGCTGAAGTGCTGAATTTCTGGACCGGAAAATTTTACTTTATTTTCTTTGATTTTCAAGCCGTCTGGACCAAATTGACTAATTTGCTGAAGTGCTGAATTTCTGGACCGGAAAATTTTACTTTATTTTCTTTGATTTTCAAGCCGTCTGGACCAAATTGACTAATTTGCTGAAGTGCTGAATTTCTGGACCGAAAAATTTTATATTATTTTCGGAGACTTTCTTTAAGTTTGAAACGGTCTGGACCAAATTGACTAATTTGCTGAAGTGCTGAATTTCTGGACCGAAAAATTTTATATTATTTTCGGAGACTTTCTTTAAGTTTGAAACCGTCTGGACCAAATTGACTAATTTGCTGAAGTGCTGAATTTCTGGACCGAAAATTTTTATATTATTTTCGGAGACTTTCTTTAAGTTTGAAACCGTCTGGACCAAATTGACTAATTTGCTGAAGTGCTGAATTTCTGGACCGAAAAATTTTATATTATTTTCGGAGACTTTCTTTAAGTTTGAAACCGTCTGGACCAAATTGACTAATTTGCTGAAGTGCTGAATTTCTGGACCGAAAAATTTTATATTATTTTCGGAGACTTTCTTTAAGTTTGAAACCGTCTGGACCAAATTGACTAATTTGCTGAAGTGCTGAATTTCTGGACTGGAAAATTTTATATTATTTTCGGAGACTTTCTTTAAGTTTGAAACCGTCTGGACCAAATTGACTAATTTGCTGAAGTGCTGAATTTCTGGACCGAAAAATTTTATATTATTTTCGGAGACTTTCTTTAAGTTTGAAACCGTCTGGACCAAATTGACTAATTTGCTGAAGTGCTGAATTTCTGGACCGGAAAATTTTACTTTATTTTCTTTGATTTTCAAGCCGTCTGGAACAAATTGACTAATTTGCTGAAGTGCTGAATTTCTGGACCGGAAAATTTTACTTTATTTTCCTTGATTTTCAAGCCGTCTGGACCAAATTGACTAATTTGCTGAAGTGCTGAATTTCTGGACCGAAAAATTTTATATTATTTTCGGAGACTTTCTTTAAGTTTGAAACCGTCTGGACCAAATTGACTAATTTGCTGAAGTGCTGAATTTCTGGACCGAAAAATTTTATATTATTTTCGGAGACTTTCTTTAAGTTTGAAACCGTCTGGACCAAATTGACTAATTTGCTGAAGTGCTGAATTTCTGGACCGAAAAATTTTATATTATTTTCGGAGATTTTCTTTAAGTTTGAAACCGTCTGGACCAAATTGACTAATTTGCTGAAGTGCTGAATTTCTGGACCGAAAAATTTTATATTATTTTCGGAGACTTTCTTTAAGTTTGAAACCGTCTGGACCAAATTGACTAATTTGCTGAAGTGCTGAATTTCTGGACCGAAAAATTTTATATTATTTTCGGAGACTTTCTTTAAGTTTGAAACCGTCTGGACCAAATTGACTAATTTGCTGAAGTGCTGAATTTCTGGACTGGAAAATTTTATATTATTTTCGGAGACTTTCTTTAAGTTTGAAACCGTCTGGACCAAATTGACTAATTTGCTGAAGTGCTGAATTTCTGGACTGGAAAATTTTATATTATTTTCGGAGACTTTCTTTAAGTTTGAAACCGTCTGGACCAAATTGACTAATTTGCTGAAGTGCTGAATTTCTGGACCGAAAAATTTTATATTATTTTCGGAGACTTTCTTTAAGTTTGAAACCGTCTGGACCAAATTGACTAATTTGCTGAAGTGCTGAATTTCTGGACCGAAAAATTTTATATTATTTTCGGAGACTTTCTTTAAGTTTGAAACCGTCTGGACCAAATTGACTAATTTGCTGAAGTGCTGAATTTCTGGACCGAAAAATTTTATATTATTTTCGGAGACTTTCTTTAAGTTTGAAACCGTCTGGACCAAATTGACTAATTTGATGAAGTGCTGAATTTCTGGACCGAAAAATTTTATATTATTTTCGGAGACTTTCTTTAAGTTTGAAACCGTCTGGACCAAATTGACTAATTTGCTGAAGTGCTGAATTTCTGGACCGAAAAATTTTATATTATTTTCGGAGACTTTCTTTAAGTTTGAAACCGTCTGGACCAAATTGACTAATTTGCTGAAGTGCTGAATTTCTGGACCGAAAAATTTTATATTATTTTCGGAGACTTTCTTTAAGTTTGAAACCGTCTGGACCAAATTGACTAATTTGCTGAAGTGCTGAATTTCTGGACCGAAAATTTTTATATTATTTTCGGAGACTTTCTTTAAGTTTGAAACCGTCTGGACCAAATTGACTAATTTGCTGAAGTGCTGAATTTCTGGACCGAAAAATTTTATATTATTTTCGGAGACTTTCTTTAAGTTTGAAACCGTCTGGACCAAATTGACTAATTTGCTGAAGTGCTGAATTTCTGGACCGAAAATTTTTATATTATTTTCGGAGACTTTCTTTAAGTTTGAAACCGTCTGGACCAAATTGACTAATTTGCTGAAGTGCTGAATTTCTGGACCGAAAATTTTTATATTATTTTCGGAGACTTTCTTTAAGTTTGAAACCGTCTGGACCAAATTGACTAATTTGCTGAAGTGCTGAATTTCTGGACCGAAAAATTTTATATTATTTTCGGAGACTTTCTTTAAGTTTGAAACCGTCTGGACCAAATTGACTAATTTGCTGAAGTGCTGAATTTCTGGACTGGAAAATTTTATATTATTTTCGGAGACTTTCTTTAAGTTTGAAACCGTCTGGACCAAATTGACTAATTTGCTGAAGTGCTGAATTTCTGGACCGAAAAATTTTATATTATTTTCGGAGACTTTCTTTAAGTTTGAAACCGTCTGGACCAAATTGACTATTTTGCTGAAGTGCTGAATTTCTGGACCGAAAAATTTTATATTATTTTCGGAGACTTTCTTTAAGTTTGAAACCGTCTGGACCAAATTGACTAATTTGCTGAAGTGCTGAATTTCTGGACCGAAAAATTTTATATTATTTTCGGAGACTTTCTTTAAGTTTGAAACCGTCTGGACCAAATTGACTAATTTGCTGAAGTGCTGAATTTCTGGACCGAAAAATTTTATATTATTTTCGGAGACTTTCTTTAAGTTTGAAACCGTCTGGACCATATTGACTAATTTGCTGAAGTGCTGAATTTCTGGACCGAAAATTTTTATATTATTTTCGGAGACTTTCTTTAAGTTTGAAACCGTCTGGACCAAATTGACTAATTTGCTGAAGTGCTGAATTTCTGGACTGGAAAATTTTATATTATTTTCGGAGACTTTCTTTAAGTTTGAAACCGTCTGGACCAAATTGACTAATTTGCTGAAGTGCTGAATTTCTGGACCGAAAAATTTTATATTATTTTCGGAGACTTTCTTTAAGTTTGAAACCGTCTGGACCAAATTGACTAATTTGCTGAAGTGCTGAATTTCTGGACCGAAAAATTTTATATTATTTTCGGAGACTTTCTTTAAGTTTGAAACCGTCTGGACCAAATTGACTAATTTGCTGAAGGGCTGAATTTCTGGACCGAAAATTTTTATATTATTTTCGGAGACTTTCTTTAAGTTTGAAACCGTCTGGACCAAATTGACTAATTTGCTGAAGTGCTGAATTTCTGGACCGAAAATTTTTATATTATTTTCGGAGACTTTCTTTAAGTTTGAAACCGTCTGGACCAAATTGACTAATTTGCTGAAGTGCTGAATTTCTGGACTGGAAAATTTTATATTATTTTCGGAGACTTTCTTTAAGTTTGAAACCGTCTGGACCAAATTGACTAATTTGCTGAAGTGCTGAATTTCTGGACCGAAAAATTTTATATTATTTTCGGAGACTTTCTTTAAGTTTGAAACCGTCTGGACCAAATTGACTAATTTGCTGAAGTGCTGAATTTCTGGACCGAAAAATTTTATATTATTTTCGGAGACTTTCTTTAAGTTTGAAACCGTCTGGACCAAATTGACTAATTTGCTGAAGTGCTGAATTTCTGGACCGGAAAATTTTACTTTATTTTCTTTGATTTTCAAGCCGTCTGGACCAAATTGACTAATTTGCTGAAGTGCTGAATTTCTGGACCGGAAAATTTTACTTTATTTTCTTTGATTTTCAAGCCGTCTGGACCAAATTGACTAATTTGCTGAAGTGCTGAATTTCTGGACCGAAAAATTTTATATTATTTTCGGAGACTTTCTTTAAGTTTGAAACGGTCTGGACCAAATTGACTAATTTGCTGAAGTGCTGAATTTCTGGACCGAAAAATTTTATATTATTTTCGGAGACTTTCTTTAAGTTTGAAACCGTCTGGACCAAATTGACTAATTTGCTGAAGTGCTGAATTTCTGGACCGAAAAATTTTATATTATTTTCGGAGACTTTCTTTAAGTTTGAAACCGTCTGGACCAAATTGACTAATTTGCTGAAGTGCTGAATTTCTGGACCGAAAAATTTTATATTATTTTCGGAGACTTTCTTTAAGTTTGAAACCGTCTGGACCAAATTGACTAATTTGCTGAAGTGCTGAATTTCTGGACCGAAAAATTTTATATTATTTTCGGAGACTTTCTTTAAGTTTGAAACCGTCTGGACCAAATTGACTAATTTGCTGAAGTGCTGAATTTCTGGACCGGAAAATTTTACTTTATTTTCTTTGATTTTCAAGCCGTCTGGAACAAATTGACTAATTTGCTGAAGTGCTGAATTTCTGGACCGGAAAATTTTATATTATTTTCGGAGACTTTCTTTAAGTTTGAAACCGTCTGGACCAAATTGACTAATTTGCTGAAGTGCTGAATTTCTGGACCGAAAAATTTTATATTATTTTCGGAGACTTTCTTTAAGTTTGAAACCGTCTGGACCAAATTGACTAATTTGCTGAAGTGCTGAATTTCTGGACCGAAAAATTTTATATTATTTTCGGAGATTTTCTTTAAGTTTGAAACCGTCTGGACCAAATTGACTAATTTGCTGAAGTGCTGAATTTCTGGACCGAAAAATTTTATATTATTTTCGGAGACTTTCTTTAAGTTTGAAACCGTCTGGACCAAATTGACTAATTTGCTGAAGTGCTGAATTTCTGGACCGAAAAATTTTATATTATTTTCGGAGACTTTCTTTAAGTTTGAAACCGTCTGGACCAAATTGACTAATTTGCTGAAGTGCTGAATTTCTGGACTGGAAAATTTTATATTATTTTCGGAGACTTTCTTTAAGTTTGAAACCGTCTGGACCAAATTGACTAATTTGCTGAAGTGCTGAATTTCTGGACCGAAAAATTTTATATTATTTTCGGAGACTTTCTTTAAGTTTGAAACCGTCTGGACCAAATTGACTAATTTGCTGAAGTGCTGAATTTCTGGACCGAAAAATTTTATATTATTTTCGGAGACTTTCTTTAAGTTTGAAACGGTCTGGACCAAATTGACTAATTTGCTGAAGTGCTGAATTTCTGGACCGGAAAATTTTACTTTATTTTCTTTGATTTTCAAACCGTCTGGACCAAATTGACTAATTTGCTGAAGTGCTGAATTTCTGGACCGAAAATTTTTATATTATTTTCGGAGACTTTCTTTAAGTTTGAAACCGTCTGGACCAAATTGACTAATTTGCTGAAGTGCTGAATTTCTGGACCGAAAAATTTTATATTATTTTCGGAGACTTTCTTTAAGTTTGAAACCGTCTGGACCAAATTGACTAATTTGCTGAAGTGCTGAATTTCTGGACCGAAAAATTTTATATTATTTTCGGAGACTTTCTTTAAGTTTGAAACCGTGTGGACCAAATTGACTAATTTGCTGAAGTGCTGAATTTCTGGACCGAAAATTTTTATATTATTTTCGGAGACTTTCTTTAAGTTTGAAACCGTCTGGACCAAATTGACTAATTTGCTGAAGTGCTGAATTTCTGGACCGGAAAATTTTACTTTATTTTCTTTGATTTTCAAGCCGTCTGGACCAAATTGACTAATTTGCTGAAGTGCTGAATTTCTGGACCGGAAAATTTTACTTTATTTTCTTTGATTTTCAAGCCGTCTGGACCAAATTGACTAATTTGCTGAAGTGCTGAATTTCTGGACCGGAAAATTTTACTTTATTTTCTTTGATTTTCAAGCCGTCTGGACCAAATTGACTAATTTGCTGAAGTGCTGAATTTCTGGACCGAAAAATTTTATATTATTTTCGGAGACTTTCTTTAAGTTTGAAACGGTCTGGACCAAATTGACTAATTTGCTGAAGTGCTGAATTTCTGGACCGAAAAATTTTATATTATTTTCGGAGACTTTCTTTAAGTTTGAAACCGTCTGGACCAAATTGACTAATTTGCTGAAGTGCTGAATTTCTGGACCGAAAAATGTTATATTATTTTCGGAGACTTTCTTTAAGTTTGAAACCGTCTGGACCAAATTGACTAATTTGCTGGAGTGCTGAATTTCTGGACCGAAAAATTTTATATTATTTTCGGAGACTTTCTTTAAGTTTGAAACCGTCTGGACCAAATTGACTAATTTGCTGAAGTGCTGAATTTCTGGACCGGAAAATTTTACTTTATTTTCTTTGATTTTCAAGCCGTCTGGACCAAATTGACTAATTTGCTGAAGTGCTGAATTTCTGGACCGGAAAATTTTACTTTATTTTCTTTGATTTTCAAGCCGTCTGGACCAAATTGACTAATTTGCTGAAGTGCTGAATTTCTGGACCGAAAAATTTTATATTATTTTCGGAGACTTTCTTTAAGTTTGAAACCGTCTGGACCAAATTGACTAATTTGCTGAAGTGCTGAATTTCTGGACCGAAAAATTTTATATTATTTTCGGAGACTTTCTTTAAGTTTGAAACCGTCTGGACCAAATTGACTAATTTGCTGAAGTGCTGAATTTCTGGACCGAAAAATTTTATATTATTTTCGGAGACTTTCTTTAAGTTTGAAACCGTCTGGACCAAATTGACTAATTTGCTGAAGTGCTGAATTTCTGGACTGGAAAATTTTATATTATTTTCGGAGACTTTCTTTAAGTTTGAAACCGTCTGGACCAAATTGACTAATTTGCTGAAGTGCTGAATTTCTGGACCGAAAAATTTTATATTATTTTCGGAGACTTTCTTTAAGTTTGAAACCGTCTGGACCAAATTGACTAATTTGCTGAAGTGCTGAATTTCTGGACCGGAAAATTTTACTTTATTTTCTTTGATTTTCAAGCCGTCTGGAACAAATTGACTAATTTGCTGAAGTGCTGAATTTCTGGACCGGAAAATTTTACTTTATTTTCCTTGATTTTCAAGCCGTCTGGACCAAATTGACTAATTTGCTGAAGTGCTGAATTTCTGGACCGAAAAATTTTATATTATTTTCGGAGACTTTCTTTAAGTTTGAAACCGTCTGGACCAAATTGACTAATTTGCTGAAGTGCTGAATTTCTGGACCGAAAAATTTTATATTATTTTCGGAGACTTTCTTTAAGTTTGAAACCGTCTGGACCAAATTGACTAATTTGCTGAAGTGCTGAATTTCTGGACCGAAAAATTTTATATTATTTTCGGAGATTTTCTTTAAGTTTGAAACCGTCTGGACCAAATTGACTAATTTGCTGAAGTGCTGAATTTCTGGACCGAAAAATTTTATATTATTTTCGGAGACTTTCTTTAAGTTTGAAACCGTCTGGACCAAATTGACTAATTTGCTGAAGTGCTGAATTTCTGGACCGAAAAATTTTATATTATTTTCGGAGACTTTCTTTAAGTTTGAAACCGTCTGGACCAAATTGACTAATTTGCTGAAGTGCTGAATTTCTGGACCGAAAAATTTTATATTATTTTCGGAGACTTTCTTTAAGTTTGAAACCGTCTGGACCAAATTGACTAATTTGCTGAAGTGCTGAATTTCTGGACCGAAAATTTTTATATTATTTTCGGAGACTTTCTTTAAGTTTGAAACCGTCTGGACCAAATTGACTAATTTGCTGAAGTGCTGAATTTCTGGACCGAAAAATTTTATATTATTTTCGGAGACTTTCTTTAAGTTTGAAACCGTCTGGACCAAATTGACTAATTTGCTGAAGTGCTGAATTTCTGGACTGGAAAATTTTATATTATTTTCGGAGACTTTCTTTAAGTTTGAAACCGTCTGGACCAAATTGACTAATTTGCTGAAGTGCTGAATTTCTGGACCGAAAAATTTTATATTATTTTCGGAGACTTTCTTTAAGTTTGAAACCGTCTGGACCAAATTGACTATTTTGCTGAAGTGCTGAATTTCTGGACCGAAAAGTTTTATATTATTTTCGGAGACTTTCTTTAAGTTTGAAACCGTCTGGACCAAATTGACTAATTTGCTGAAGTGCTGAATTTCTGGACCGAAAAATTTTATATTATTTTCGGAGACTTTCTTTAAGTTTGAAACCGTCTGGACCAAATTGACTAATTTGCTGAAGTGCTGAATTTCTGGACCGAAAATTTTTATATTATTTTCGGAGACTTTCTTTAAGTTTGAAACCGTCTGGACCAAATTGACTAATTTGCTGAAGTGCTGAATTTCTGGACCGAAAAATTTTATATTATTTTCGGAGACTTTCTTTAAGTTTGAAACCGTCTGGACCAAATTGACTAATTTGCTGAAGTGCTGAATTTCTGGACCGAAAAATTTTATATTATTTTCGGAGACTTTCTTTAAGTTTGAAACCGTCTGGACCAAATTGACTAATTTGCTGAAGTGCTGAATTTCTGGACCGAAAATTTTTATATTATTTTCGGAGACTTTCTTTAAGTTTGAAACCGTCTGGACCAAATTGACTAATTTGCTGAAGTGCTGAATTTCTGGACCGAAAAATTTTATATTATTTTCGGAGACTTTCTTTAAGTTTGAAACCGTCTGGACCAAATTGACTAATTTGCTGAAGTGCTGAATTTCTGGACCGAAAAATTTTATATTATTTTCGGAGACTTTCTTTAAGTTTGAAACCGTCTGGACCAAATTGACTAATTTGCTGAAGTGCTGAATTTCTGGACCGAAATTTTTTATATTATTTTCGGAGACTTTCTTTAAGTTTGAAACCGTCTGGACCAAATTGACTAATTTGCTGAAGTGCTGAATTTCTGGACCGAAAAATTTTATATTATTTTCGGAGACTTTCTTTAAGTTTGAAACCGTCTGGACCAAATTGACTAATTTGCTGAAGTGCTGAATTTCTGGACTGGAAAATTTTATATTATTTTCGGAGACTTTCTTTAAGTTTGAAACCGTCTGGACCAAATTGACTAATTTGCTGAAGTGCTGAATTTCTGGACCGAAAAATTTTATATTATTTTCGGAGACTTTCTTTAAGTTTGAAACCGTCTGGACCAAATTGACTAATTTGCTGAAGTGCTGAATTTCTGGACCGAAAAATTTTATATTATTTTTGGAGACTTTCTTTAAGTTTGAAACCGTCTGGACCAAATTGACTAATTTGCTGAAGTGCTGAATTTCTGGACCGAAAATTTTTATATTATTTTCGGAGACTTTCTTTAAGTTTGAAACCGTCTGGACCAAATTGACTAATTTGCTGAAGTGCTGAATTTCTGGACCGAAAATTTTTATATTATTTTCGGAGACTTTCTTTAAGTTTGAAACCGTCTGGACCAAATTGACTAATTTGCTGAAGTGCTGAATTTCTGGACTGGAAAATTTTATATTATTTTCGGAGACTTTCTTTAAGTTTGAAACCGTCTGGACCAAATTGACTAATTTGCTGAAGTGCTGAATTTCTGGACCGAAAAATTTTATATTATTTTCGGAGACTTTCTTTAAGTTTGAAACCGTCTGGACCAAATTGACTAATTTGCTGAAGTGCTGAATTTCTGGACCGAAAAATTTTATATTATTTTCGGAGACTTTCTTTAAGTTTGAAACCGTCTGGACCAAATTGACTAATTTGCTGAAGTGCTGAATTTCTGGACTGGAAAATTTTATATTATTTTCGGAGACTTTCTTTAAGTTTGAAACCGTCTGGACCAAATTGACTAATTTGCTGAAGTGCTGAATTTCTGGACTGGAAAATTTTATATTATTTTCGGAGACTTTCTTTAAGTTTGAAACCGTCTGGACCAAATTGACTAATTTGCTGAAGTGCTGAATTTCTGGACCGAAAAATTTTATATTATTTTCGGAGACTTTCTTTAAGTTTGAAACCGTCTGGACCAAATTGACTAATTTGCTGAAGTGCTGAATTTCTGGACCGAAAAATTTTATATTATTTTCGGAGACTTTCTTTAAGTTTGAAACCGTCTGGACCAAATTGACTAATTTGCTGAAGTGCTGAATTTCTGGACCGAAAAATTTTATATTATTTTCGGAGACTTTCTTTAAGTTTGAAACCGTCTGGACCAAATTGACTAATTTGCTGAAGTGCTGAATTTCTGGACCGAAAAATGTTATATTATTTTCGGAGACTTTCTTTAAGTTTGAAACCGTCTGGACCAAATTGACTAATTTGCTGAAGTGCTGAATTTCTGGACTGGAAAATTTTATATTATTTTCGGAGACTTTCTTTAAGTTTGAAACCGTCTGGACCAAATTGACTAATTTGCTGAAGTGCTGAATTTCTGGACTGGAAAATTTTATATTATTTTCGGAGACTTTCTTTAAGTTTGAAACCGTCTGGACCAAATTGACTAATTTGCTGAAGTGCTGAATTTCTGGACCGAAAAATGTTATATTATTTTCGGAGACTTTCTTTAAGTTTGAAACCGTCTGGACCAAATTGACTAATTTGCTGAAGTGCTGAATTTCTGGACCGAAAAATTTTATATTATTTTCGGAGACTTTCTTTAAGTTTGAAACCGTCTGGACCAAATTGACTAATTTGCTGAAGTGCTGAATTTCTGGACTGGAAAATTTTATATTATTTTCGGAGACTTTCTTTAAGTTTGAAACCGTCTGGACCAAATTGACTAATTTGCTGAAGTGCTGAATTTCTGGACTGGAAAATTTTATATTATTTTCGGAGACTTTCTTTAAGTTTGAAACCGTCTGGACCAAATTGACTAATTTGCTGAAGTGCTGAATTTCTGGACCAAAAAATTTTATATTATTTTCGGAGACTTTCTTTAAGTTTGAAACCGTCTGGACCAAATTGACTAATTTACTGAAGTGCTGAATTTCTGGACCGAAAAATTTTATATTATTTTCGGAGACTTTCTTTAAGTTTGAAACCGTCTGGACCAAATTGACTAATTTGCTGAAGTGCTGAATTTCTGGACCGAAAAATTTTATATTATTTTCGGAGACTTTCTTTAAGTTTGAAACCGTCTGGACCAAATTGACTAATTTGCTGAAGTGCTGAATTTCTGGACCGAAAAATGTTATATTATTTTCGGAGACTTTCTTTAAGTTTGAAACCGTCTGGACCAAATTGACTAATTTGCTGAAGTGCTGAATTTCTGGACTGGAAAATTTTATATTATTTTCGGAGACTTTCTTTAAGTTCGAAACCGTCTGGACCAAATTGACTAATTTGCTGAAGTGCTGAATTTCTGGACCGAAAAATTTTATATTATTTTCGGAGACTTTCTTTAAGTTTGAAACCGTCTGGACCAAATTGACTAATTTGCTGAAGTGCTGAATTTCTGGACCGAAAAATTTTATATTATTTTCGGAGACTTTCTTTAAGTTTGAAACCGTCTGGACCAAATTGACTAATTTGCTGAAGTGCTGAATTTCTGGACCGAAAAATTTTATATTATTTTCGGAGACTTTCTTTAAGTTTGAAACCGTCTGGACCAAATTGACTAATTTGCTGAAGTGCTGAATTTCTGGACTGGAAAATTTTATATTATTTTCGGAGACTTTCTTTAAGTTTGAAACCGTCTGGACCAAATTGACTAATTTGCTGAAGTGCTGAATTTCTGGACCGAAAAATTTTATATTATTTTCGGAGACTTTCTTTAAGTTTGAAACCGTCTGGACCAAATTGACTAATTTGCTGAAGTGCTGAATTTCTGGACCGAAAAATGTTATATTATTTTCGGAGACTTTCTTTAAGTTTGAAACCGTCTGGACCAAATTGACTAATTTGCTGAAGTGCTGAATTTCTGGACTGGAAAATTTTATATTATTTTCGGAGACTTTCTTTAAGTTTGAAACCGTCTGGACCAAATTGACTAATTTGCTGAAGTGCTGAATTTCTGGACTGGAAAATTTTATATTATTTTCGGAGACTTTCTTTAAGTTTGAAACCGTCTGGACCAAATTGACTAATTTGCTGAAGTGCTGAATTTTTGGACCGAAAAATTTTATATTATTTTCGGAGACTTTCTTTAAGTTTGAAACCGTCTGGACCAAATTGACTAATTTGCTGAAGTGCTGAATTTCTGGACCGAAAAATTTTATATTATTTTCGGAGACTTTCTTTAAGTTTGAAACCGTCTGGACCAAATTGACTAATTTGCTGAAGTGCTGAATTTCTGGACCGAAAAATTTTATATTATTTTCGGAGACTTTCTTTAAGTTTGAAACCGTCTGGACCAAATTGACTAATTTGCTGAAGTGCTGAATTTCTGGACCGAAAAATTTTATATTATTTTCGGAGACTTTCTTTAAGTTTGAAACCGTCTGGACCAAATTGACTAATTTGCTGAAGTGCTGAATTTCTGGACCGAAAAATTTTATATTATTTTCGGAGACTTTCTTTAAGTTTGAAACCGTCTGGACCAAATTGACTAATTTGCTGAAGTGCTGAATTTCTGGACCGGAAAATTTTACTTTATTTTCTTTGATTTTCAAGCCGTCTGGAACAAATTGACTAATTTGCTGAAGTGCTGAATTTCTGGACCGGAAAATTTTACTTTATTTTCTTTGATTTTCAAACCGTCTGGACCAAATTGACTAATTTGCTGAAGTGCTGAATTTCTGGACCGAAAAATTTTATATTATTTTCGGAGACTTTCTTTAAGTTTGAAACCGTCTGGACCAAATTGACTAATTTGCTGAAGTGCTGAATTTCTGGACCGAAAAATTTTATATTATTTTCGGAGACTTTCTTTAAGTTTGAAACCGTCTGGACCAAATTGACTAATTTGCTGAAGTGCTGAATTTCTGGACCGAAAAATTTTATATTATTTTCGGAGACTTTCTTTAAGTTTGAAACCGTCTGGACCAAATTGACTAATTTGCTGAAGTGCTGAATTTCTGGACCGAAAAATTTTATATTATTTTCGGAGACTTTCTTTAAGTTTGAAACCGTCTGGACCAAATTGACTAATTTGCTGAAGTGCTGAATTTCTGGACCGAAAATTTTTATATTATTTTCGGAGACTTTCTTTAAGTTTGAAACCGTCTGGACCAAATTGACTAATTTGCTGAAGTGCTGAATTTCTGGACCGAAAAATTTTATATTATTTTCGGAGACTTTCTTTAAGTTTGAAACCGTCTGGACCAAATTGACTAATTTGCTGAAGTGCTGAATTTCTGGACCGAAAAATTTTATATTATTTTCGGAGACTTTCTTTAAGTTTGAAACCGTCTGGACCAAATTGACTAATTTGCTGAAGTGCTGAATTTCTGGACCGAAAATTTTTATATTATTTTCGGAGACTTTCTTTAAGTTTGAAACCGTCTGGACCAAATTGACTAATTTGCTGAAGTGCTGAATTTCTGGACCGAAAATTTTTATATTATTTTCGGAGACTTTCTTTAAGTTTGAAACCGTCTGGACCAAATTGACTAATTTGCTGAAGTGCTGAATTTCTGGACCGAAAAATTTTATATTATTTTCGGAGACTTTCTTTAAGTTTGAAACCGTCTGGACCAAATTGACTAATTTGCTGAAGTGCTGAATTTCTGGACCGACTAATTTTATATTATTTTCGGAGACTTTCTTTAAGTTTGAAACCGTCTGGACCAAATTGACTAATTTGCTGAAGTGCTGAATTTCTGGACCGAAAATTTTTATATTATTTTCGGAGACTTTCTTTAAGTTTGAAACCGTCTGGACCAAATTGACTAATTTGCTGAAGTGCTGAATTTCTGGACCGAAAAATTTTATATTATTTTCGGAGACTTTCTTTAAGTTTGAAACCGTCTGGACCAAATTGACTAATTTGCTGAAGTGCTGAATTTCTGGACCGAAAAATTTTATATTATTTTCGGAGACTTTCTTTAAGTTTGAAACCGTCTGGACCAAATTGACTAATTTGCTGAAGTGCTGAATTTCTGGACCGAAAATTTTTATATTATTTTCGGAGACTTTCTTTAAGTTTGAAACCGTCTGGACCAAATTGACTAATTTGCTGAAGTGCTGAATTTCTGGACCGAAAAATTTTATATTATTTTCGGAGACTTTCTTTAAGTTTGAAACCGTCTGGACCAAATTGACTAATTTGCTGAAGTGCTGAATTTCTGGACTGGAAAATTTTATATTATTTTCGGAGACTTTCTTTAAGTTTGAAACCGTCTGGACCAAATTGACTAATTTGCTGAAGTGCTGAATTTCTGGACCGAAAAATTTTATATTATTTTCGGAGACTTTCTTTAAGTTTGAAACCGTCTGGACCAAATTGACTATTTTGCTGAAGTGCTGAATTTCTGGACCGAAAAATTTTATATTATTTTCGGAGACTTTCTTTAAGTTTGAAACCGTCTGGACCAAATTGACTAATTTGCTGAAGTGCTGAATTTCTGGACCGAAAAATTTTATATTATTTTCGGAGACTTTCTTTAAGTTTGAAACCGTCTGGACCAAATTGACTAATTTGCTGAAGTGCTGAATTTCTGGACCGAAAAATTTTATATTATTTTCGGAGACTTTCTTTAAGTTTGAAACCGTCTGGACCATATTGACTAATTTGCTGAAGTGCTGAATTTCTGGACCGAAAATTTTTATATTATTTTCGGAGACTTTCTTTAAGTTTGAAACCGTCTGGACCAAATTGACTAATTTGCTGAAGTGCTGAATTTCTGGACTGGAAAATTTTATATTATTTTCGGAGACTTTCTTTAAGTTTGAAACCGTCTGGACCAAATTGACTAATTTGCTGAAGTGCTGAATTTCTGGACCGAAAAATTTTATATTATTTTCGGAGACTTTCTTTAAGTTTGAAACCGTCTGGACCAAATTGACTAATTTGCTGAAGTGCTGAATTTCTGGACCGAAAAATTTTATATTATTTTCGGAGACTTTCTTTAAGTTTGAAACCGTCTGGACCAAATTGACTAATTTGCTGAAGTGCTGAATTTCTGGACCGAAAATTTTTATATTATTTTCGGAGACTTTCTTTAAGTTTGAAACCGTCTGGACCAAATTGACTAATTTGCTGAAGTGCTGAATTTCTGGACCGAAAATTTTTATATTATTTTCGGAGACTTTCTTTAAGTTTGAAACCGTCTGGACCAAATTGACTAATTTGCTGAAGTGCTGAATTTCTGGACTGGAAAATTTTATATTATTTTCGGAGACTTTCTTTAAGTTTGAAACCGTCTGGACCAAATTGACTAATTTGCTGAAGTGCTGAATTTCTGGACCGAAAAATTTTATATTATTTTCGGAGACTTTCTTTAAGTTTGAAACCGTCTGGACCAAATTGACTAATTTGCTGAAGTGCTGAATTTCTGGACCGAAAAATTTTATATTATTTTCGGAGACTTTCTTTAAGTTTGAAACCGTCTGGACCAAATTGACTAATTTGCTGAAGTGCTGAATTTCTGGACCGGAAAATTTTACTTTATTTTCTTTGATTTTCAAGCCGTCTGGACCAAATTGACTAATTTGCTGAAGTGCTGAATTTCTGGACCGGAAAATTTTACTTTATTTTCTTTGATTTTCAAGCCGTCTGGACCAAATTGACTAATTTGCTGAAGTGCTGAATTTCTGGACCGGAAAATTTTACTTTATTTTCTTTGATTTTCAAGCCGTCTGGACCAAATTGACTAATTTGCTGAAGTGCTGAATTTCTGGACCGAAAAATTTTATATTATTTTCGGAGACTTTCTTTAAGTTTGAAACGGTCTGGACCAAATTGACTAATTTGCTGAAGTGCTGAATTTCTGGACCGAAAAATTTTATATTATTTTCGGAGACTTTCTTTAAGTTTGAAACCGTCTGGACCAAATTGACTAATTTGCTGAAGTGCTGAATTTCTGGACCGAAAAATGTTATATTATTTTCGGAGACTTTCTTTAAGTTTGAAACCGTCTGGACCAAATTGACTAATTTGCTGGAGTGCTGAATTTCTGGACCGAAAAATTTTATATTATTTTCGGAGACTTTCTTTAAGTTTGAAACCGTCTGGACCAAATTGACTAATTTGCTGAAGTGCTGAATTTCTGGACCGGAAAATTTTACTTTATTTTCTTTGATTTTCAAGCCGTCTGGACCAAATTGACTAATTTGCTGAAGTGCTGAATTTCTGGACCGGAAAATTTTACTTTATTTTCTTTGATTTTCAAGCCGTCTGGACCAAATTGACTAATTTGCTGAAGTGCTGAATTTCTGGACCGAAAAATTTTATATTATTTTCGGAGACTTTCTTTAAGTTTGAAACGGTCTGGACCAAATTGACTAATTTGCTGAAGTGCTGAATTTCTGGACCGAAAAATTTTATATTATTTTCGGAGACTTTCTTTAAGTTTGAAACCGTCTGGACCAAATTGACTAATTTGCTGAAGTGCTGAATTTCTGGACTGGAAAATTTTATATTATTTTCGGAGACTTTCTTTAAGTTTGAAACCGTCTGGACCAAATTGACTAATTTGCTGAAGTGCTGAATTTCTGGACCGAAAATTTTTATATTATTTTCGGAGACTTTCTTTAAGTTTGAAACCGTCTGGACCAAATTGACTAATTTGCTGAAGTGCTGAATTTCTGGACCGAAAAATTTTATATTATTTTCGGAGACTTTCTTTAAGTTTGAAACCGTCTGGACCAAATTGACTAATTTGCTGAAGTGCTGAATTTCTGGACCGAAAAATTTTATATTATTTTCGGAGACTTTCTTTAAGTTTGAAACCGTCTGGACCAAATTGACTAATTTGCTGAAGTGCTGAATTTCTGGACCGAAAATTTTTATATTATTTTCGGAGACTTTCTTTAAGTTTGAAACCGTCTGGACCAAATTGACTAATTTGCTGAAGTGCTGAATTTCTGGACCGAAAAATTTTATATTATTTTCGGAGACTTTCTTTAAGTTTGAAACCGTCTGGACCAAATTGACTAATTTGCTGAAGTGCTGAATTTCTGGACCGAAAAATTTTATATTATTTTCGGAGACTTTCTTTAAGTTTGAAACCGTCTGGACCAAATTGACTAATTTGCTGAAGTGCTGAATTTCTGGACCGAAAATTTTTATATTATTTTCGGAGACTTTCTTTAAGTTTGAAACCGTCTGGACCAAATTGACTAATTTGCTGAAGTGCTGAATTTCTGGACCGAAAAATTTTATATTATTTTCGGAGACTTTCTTTAAGTTTGAAACCGTCTGGACCAAATTGACTAATTTGCTGAAGTGCTGAATTTCTGGACTGGAAAATTTTATATTATTTTCGGAGACTTTCTTTAAGTTTGAAACCGTCTGGACCAAATTGACTAATTTGCTGAAGTGCTGAATTTCTGGACCGAAAAATTTTATATTATTTTCGGAGACTTTCTTTAAGTTTGAAACCGTCTGGACCAAATTGACTATTTTGCTGAAGTGCTGAATTTCTGGACCGAAAAATTTTATATTATTTTCGGAGACTTTCTTTAAGTTTGAAACCGTCTGGACCAAATTGACTAATTTGCTGAAGTGCTGAATTTCTGGACCGAAAAATTTCATATTATTTTCGGAGACTTTCTTTAAGTTTGAAACCGTCTGGACCAAATTGACTAATTTGCTGAAGTGCTGAATTTCTGGACCGAAAAATTTTATATTATTTTCGGAGACTTTCTTTAAGTTTGAAACCGTCTGGACCATATTGACTAATTTGCTGAAGTGCTGAATTTCTGGACCGAAAATTTTTATATTATTTTCGGAGACTTTCTTTAAGTTTGAAACCGTCTGGACCAAATTGACTAATTTGCTGAAGTGCTGAATTTCTGGACTGGAAAATTTTATATTATTTTCGGAGACTTTCTTTAAGTTTGAAACCGTCTGGACCAAATTGACTAATTTGCTGAAGTGCTGAATTTCTGGACCGAAAAATTTTATATTATTTTCGGAGACTTTCTTTAAGTTTGAAACCGTCTGGACCAAATTGACTAATTTGCTGAAGTGCTGAATTTCTGGACCGAAAAATTTTATATTATTTTCGGAGACTTTCTTTAAGTTTGAAACCGTCTGGACCAAATTGACTAATTTGCTGAAGTGCTGAATTTCTGGACCGAAAATTTTTATATTATTTTCGGAGACTTTCTTTAAGTTTGAAACCGTCTGGACCAAATTGACTAATTTGCTGAAGTGCTGAATTTCTGGACCGAAAATTTTTATATTATTTTCGGAGACTTTCTTTAAGTTTGAAACCGTCTGGACCAAATTGACTAATTTGCTGAAGTGCTGAATTTCTGGACTGGAAAATTTTATATTATTTTCGGAGACTTTCTTTAAGTTTGAAACCGTCTGGACCAAATTGACTAATTTGCTGAAGTGCTGAATTTCTGGACCGAAAAATTTTATATTATTTTCGGAGACTTTCTTTAAGTTTGAAACCGTCTGGACCAAATTGACTAATTTGCTGAAGTGCTGAATTTCTGGACCGAAAAATTTTATATTATTTTCGGAGACTTTCTTTAAGTTCGAAACCGTCTGGACCAAATTGACTAATTTGCTGAAGTGCTGAATTTCTGGACCGAAAAATTTTATATTATTTTCGGAGACTTTCTTTAAGTTTGAAACCGTCTGGACCAAATTGACTAATTTGCTGAAGTGCTGAATTTCTGGACCGGAAAATTTTACTTTATTTTCTTTGATTTTCAAGCCGTCTGGACCAAATTGACTAATTTGCTGAAGTGCTGAATTTCTGGACCGGAAAATTTTACTTTATTTTCTTTGATTTTCAAGCCGTCTGGACCAAATTGACTAATTTGCTGAAGTGCTGAATTTCTGGACCGGAAAATTTTACTTTATTTTCTTTGATTTTCAAGCCGTCTGGACCAAATTGACTAATTTGCTGAAGTGCTGAATTTCTGGACCGAAAAATTTTATATTATTTTCGGAGACTTTCTTTAAGTTTGAAACCGTCTGGACCAAATTGACTAATTTGCTGAAGTGCTGAATTTCTGGACCGAAAAATTTTATATTATTTTCGGAGACTTTCTTTAAGTTTGAAACCGTCTGGACCAAATTGACTAATTTGCTGAAGTGCTGAATTTCTGGACCGGAAAATTTTACTTTATTTTCTTTGATTTTCAAGCCGTCTGGACCAAATTGACTAATTTGCTGAAGTGCTGAATTTCTGGACCGAAAAATTTTATATTATTTTCGGAGACTTTCTTTAAGTTTGAAACCGTCTGGACCAAATTGACTAATTTGCTGAAGTGCTGAATTTCTGGACCGAAAAATTTTATATTATTTTCGGAGACTTTCTTTAAGTTTGAAACCGTCTGGACCAAATTGACTAATTTGCTGAAGTGCTGAATTTCTGGACCGAAAATTTTTATATTATTTTCGGAGACTTTCTTTAAGTTTGAAACCGTCTGGACCAAATTGACTAATTTGCTGAAGTGCTGAATTTCTGGACCGAAAAATTTTATATTATTTTCGGAGACTTTCTTTAAGTTTGAAACCGTCTGGACCAAATTGACTAATTTGCTGAAGTGCTGAATTTCTGGACTGGAAAATTTTATATTATTTTCGGAGACTTTCTTTAAGTTTGAAACCGTCTGGACCAAATTGACTAATTTGCTGAAGTGCTGAATTTCTGGACCGAAAAATTTTATATTATTTTCGGAGACTTTCTTTAAGTTTGAAACCGTCTGGACCAAATTGACTATTTTGCTGAAGTGCTGAATTTCTGGACCGAAAAATTTTATATTATTTTCGGAGACTTTCTTTAAGTTTGAAACCGTCTGGACCAAATTGACTAATTTGCTGAAGTGCTGAATTTCTGGACCGAAAAATTTTATATTATTTTCGGAGACTTTCTTTAAGTTTGAAACCGTCTGGACCAAATTGACTAATTTGCTGAAGTGCTGAATTTCTGGACCGAAAAATTTTATATTATTTTCGGAGACTTTCTTTAAGTTTGAAACCGTCTGGACCATATTGACTAATTTGCTGAAGTGCTGAATTTCTGGACCGAAAATTTTTATATTATTTTCGGAGACTTTCTTTAAGTTTGAAACCGTCTGGACCAAATTGACTAATTTGCTGAAGTGCTGAATTTCTGGACTGGAAAATTTTATATTATTTTCGGAGACTTTCTTTAAGTTTGAAACCGTCTGGACCAAATTGACTAATTTGCTGAAGTGCTGAATTTCTGGACCGAAAAATTTTATATTATTTTCGGAGACTTTCTTTAAGTTTGAAACCGTCTGGACCAAATTGACTAATTTGCTGAAGTGCTGAATTTCTGGACCGAAAAATTTTATATTATTTTCGGAGACTTTCTTTAAGTTTGAAACCGTCTGGACCAAATTGACTAATTTGCTGAAGTGCTGAATTTCTGGACCGAAAATTTTTATATTATTTTCGGAGACTTTCTTTAAGTTTGAAACCGTCTGGACCAAATTGACTAATTTGCTGAAGTGCTGAATTTCTGGACCGAAAATTTTTATATTATTTTCGGAGACTTTCTTTAAGTTTGAAACCGTCTGGACCAAATTGACTAATTTGCTGAAGTGCTGAATTTCTGGACTGGAAAATTTTATATTATTTTCGGAGACTTTCTTTAAGTTTGAAACCGTCTGGACCAAATTGACTAATTTGCTGAAGTGCTGAATTTCTGGACCGAAAAATTTTATATTATTTTCGGAGACTTTCTTTAAGTTTGAAACCGTCTGGACCAAATTGACTAATTTGCTGAAGTGCTGAATTTCTGGACCGAAAAATGTTATATTATTTTCGGAGACTTTCTTTAAGTTTGAAACCGTCTGGACCAAATTGACTAATTTGCTGGAGTGCTGAATTTCTGGACCGAAAAATTTTATATTATTTTCGGAGACTTTCTTTAAGTTTGAAACCGTCTGGACCAAATTGACTAATTTGCTGAAGTGCTGAATTTCTGGACCGGAAAATTTTACTTTATTTTCTTTGATTTTCAAGCCGTCTGGACCAAATTGACTAATTTGCTGAAGTGCTGAATTTCTGGACCGGAAAATTTTACTTTATTTTCTTTGATTTTCAAGCCGTCTGGACCAAATTGACTAATTTGCTGAAGTGCTGAATTTCTGGACCGAAAAATTTTATATTATTTTCGGAGACTTTCTTTAAGTTTGAAACGGTCTGGACCAAATTGACTAATTTGCTGAAGTGCTGAATTTCTGGACCGAAAAATTTTATATTATTTTCGGAGACTTTCTTTAAGTTTGAAACCGTCTGGACCAAATTGACTAATTTGCTGAAGTGCTGAATTTCTGGACCGAAAAATTTTATATTATTTTCGGAGACTTTCTTTAAGTTTGAAACCGTCTGGACCAAATTGACTAATTTGCTGAAGTGCTGAATTTCTGGACCGAAAAATTTTATATTTTTTTCGGAGACTTTCTTTAAGTTTGAAACCGTCTGGACCAAATTGACTAATTTGCTGAAGTGCTGAATTTCTGGACCGAAAAATTTTATATTATTTTCGGAGACTTTCTTTAAGTTTGAAACCGTCTGGACCAAATTGACTAATTTGCTGAAGTGCTGAATTTCTGGACTGGAAAATTTTATATTATTTTCGGAGACTTTCTTTAAGTTTGAAACCGTCTGGACCAAATTGACTAATTTGCTGAAGTGCTGAATTTCTGGACCGAAAAATTTTATATTATTTTCGGAGACTTTCTTTAAGTTTGAAACCGTCTGGACCAAATTGACTAATTTGCTGAAGTGCTGAATTTCTGGACCGGAAAATTTTACTTTATTTTCTTTGATTTTCAAGCCGTCTGGAACAAATTGACTAATTTGCTGAAGTGCTGAATTTCTGGACCGGAAAATTTTACTTTATTTTCCTTGATTTTCAAGCCGTTTGGACCAAATTGACTAATTTGCTGAAGTGCTGAATTTCTGGACCGGAAAATTTTACTTTATTTTCCTTGATTTTCAAGCCGTTTGGACCAAATTGACTAATTTGCTGAAGTGCTGAATTTCTGGACCGAAAAATTTTATATTATTTTCGGAGACTTTCTTTAAGTTTGAAACCGTCTGGACCAAATTGACTAATTTGCTGAAGTGCTGAATTTCTGGACCGAAAAATTTTATATTATTTTCGGAGACTTTCTTTAAGTTTGAAACCGTCTGGACCAAATTGACTAATTTGCTGAAGTGCTGAATTTCTGGACCGAAAAATTTTATATTATTTTCGGAGATTTTCTTTAAGTTTGAAACCGTCTGGACCAAATTGACTAATTTGCTGAAGTGCTGAATTTCTGGACCGAAAAATTTTATATTATTTTCGGAGACTTTCTTTAAGTTTGAAACCGTCTGGACCAAATTGACTAATTTGCTGAAGTGCTGAATTTCTGGACCGAAAAATTTTATATTATTTTCGGAGACTTTCTTTAAGTTTGAAACCGTCTGGACCAAATTGACTAATTTGCTGAAGTGCTGAATTTCTGGACTGGAAAATTTTATATTATTTTCGGAGACTTTCTTTAAGTTTGAAACCGTCTGGACCAAATTGACTAATTTGCTGAAGTGCTGAATTTCTGGACCGAAAAATTTTATATTATTTTCGGAGACTTTCTTTAAGTTTGAAACCGTCTGGACCAAATTGACTAATTTGCTGAAGTGCTGAATTTCTGGACCGAAAAATTTTATATTATTTTCGGAGACTTTCTTTAAGTTTGAAACGGTCTGGACCAAATTGACTAATTTGCTGAAGTGCTGAATTTCTGGACCGGAAAATTTTACTTTATTTTCTTTGATTTTCAAACCGTCTGGACCAAATTGACTAATTTGCTGAAGTGCTGAATTTCTGGACCGAAAAATTTTATATTATTTTCGGAGACTTTCTTTAAGTTTGAAACCGTCTGGACCAAATTGACTAATTTGCTGAAGTGCTGAATTTCTGGACCGAAAAATTTTATATTATTTTCGGAGACTTTCTTTAAGTTTGAAACCGTCTGGACCAAATTGACTAATTTGCTGAAGTGCTGAATTTCTGGACCGAAAAATTTTATATTATTTTCGGAGACTTTCTTTAAGTTTGAAACCGTCTGGACCAAATTGACTAATTTGCTGAAGTGCTGAATTTCTGGACCGAAAAATTTTATATTATTTTCGGAGACTTTCTTTAAGTTTAAAACCGTCTGGACCAAATTGACTAATTTGCTGAAGTGCTGAATTTCTGGACCGAAAATTTTTATATTATTTTCGGAGACTTTCTTTAAGTTTGAAACCGTCTGGACCAAATTGACTAATTTGCTGAAGTGCTGAATTTCTGGACCGAAAAATTTTATATTATTTTCGGAGACTTTCTTTAAGTTTGAAACCGTCTGGACCAAATTGACTAATTTGCTGAAGTGCTGAATTTCTGGACCGAAAAATTTTATATTATTTTCGGAGACTTTCTTTAAGTTTAAAACCGTCTGGACCAAATTGACTAATTTGCTGAAGTGCTGAATTTCTGGACCGAAAATTTTTATATTATTTTCGGAGACTTTCTTTAAGTTTGAAACCGTCTGGACCAAATTGACTAATTTGCTGAAGTGCTGAATTTCTGGACCGAAAAATTTTATATTATTTTCGGAGACTTTCTTTAAGTTTGAAACCGTCTGGACCAAATTGACTAATTTGCTGAAGTGCTGAATTTCTGGACCGAAAAATTTTATATTATTTTCGGAGACTTTCTTTAAGTTTGAAACCGTCTGGACCAAATTGACTAATTTGCTGAAGTGCTGAATTTCTGGACCGAAAATTTTTATATTATTTTCGGAGACTTTCTTTAAGTTTGAAACCGTCTGGACCAAATTGACTAATTTGCTGAAGTGCTGAATTTCTGGACCGAAAAATTTTATATTATTTTCGGAGACTTTCTTTAAGTTTGAAACCGTCTGGACCAAATTGACTAATTTGCTGAAGTGCTGAATTTCTGGACCGAAAAATTTTATATTATTTTCGGAGACTTTCTTTAAGTTTGAAACCGTCTGGACCAAATTGACTAATTTGCTGAAGTGCTGAATTTCTGGACCGAAAATTTTTATATTATTTTCGGAGACTTTCTTTAAGTTTGAAACCGTCTGGACCAAATTGACTAATTTGCTGAAGTGCTGAATTTCTGGACCGAAAAATTTTATATTATTTTCGGAGACTTTCTTTAAGTTTGAAACCGTCTGGACCAAATTGACTAATTTGCTGAAGTGCTGAATTTCTGGACCGAAAAATTTTATATTATTTTCGGAGACTTTCTTTAATTTTGAAACCGTCTGGACCAAATTGACTAATTTGCTGAAGTGCTGAATTTCTGGACCGGAAAATTTTACTTTATTTTCTTTGATTTTCAAGCCGTCTGGACCAAATTGACTAATTTGCTGAAGTGCTGAATTTCTGGACCGGAAAATTTTACTTTATTTTCTTTGATTTTCAAGCCGTCTGGACCAAATTGACTAATTTGCTGAAGTGCTGAATTTCTGGACCGGAAAATTTTACTTTATTTTCTTTGATTTTCAAGCCGTCTGGACCAAATTGACTAATTTGCTGAAGTGCTGAATTTCTGGACCGAAAAATTTTATATTATTTTGGGAGACTTTCTTTAAGTTTGAAACGGTCTGGACCAAATTGACTAATTTGCTGAAGTGCTGAATTTCTGGACCGAAAAATTTTATATTATTTTCGGAGACTTTCTTTAAGTTTGAAACCGTCTGGACCAAATTGACTAATTTGCTGAAGTGCTGAATTTCTGGACCGAAAAATGTTATATTATTTTCGGAGACTTTCTTTAAGTTTGAAACCGTCTGGACCAAATTGACTAATTTGCTGGAGTGCTGAATTTCTGGACCGAAAAATTTTATATTATTTTCGGAGACTTTCTTTAAGTTTGAAACCGTCTGGACCAAATTGACTAATTTGCTGAAGTGCTGAATTTCTGGACCGGAAAATTTTACTTTATTTTCTTTGATTTTCAAGCCGTCTGGACCAAATTGACTAATTTGCTGAAGTGCTGAATTTCTGGACCGGAAAATTTTACTTTATTTTCTTTGATTTTCAAGCCGTCTGGACCAAATTGACTAATTTGCTGAAGTGCTGAATTTCTGGACCGAAAAATTTTATATTATTTTCGGAGACTTTCTTTAAGTTTGAAACGGTCTGGACCAAATTGACTAATTTGCTGAAGTGCTGAATTTCTGGACCGAAAAATTTTATATTATTTTCGGAGACTTTCTTTAAGTTTGAAACCGTCTGGACCAAATTGACTAATTTGCTGAAGTGCTGAATTTCTGGACCGAAAAATTTTATATTATTTTCGGAGACTTTCTTTAAGTTTGAAACCGTCTGGACCAAATTGACTAATTTGCTGAAGTGCTGAATTTCTGGACCGAAAAATTTTATATTATTTTCGGAGACTTTCTTTAAGTTTGAAACCGTCTGGACCAAATTGACTAATTTGCTGAAGTGCTGAATTTCTGGACCGAAAAATTTTATATTATTTTCGGAGACTTTCTTTAAGTTTGAAACCGTCTGGACCAAATTGACTAATTTGCTGAAGTGCTGAATTTCTGGACTGGAAAATTTTATATTATTTTCGGAGACTTTCTTTAAGTTTGAAACCGTCTGGACCAAATTGACTAATTTGCTGAAGTGCTGAATTTCTGGACCGAAAAATTTTATATTATTTTCGGAGACTTTCTTTAAGTTTGAAACCGTCTGGACCAAATTGACTAATTTGCTGAAGTGCTGAATTTCTGGACCGGAAAATTTTACTTTATTTTCTTTGATTTTCAAGCCGTCTGGAACAAATTGACTAATTTGCTGAAGTGCTGAATTTCTGGACCGGAAAATTTTACTTTATTTTCCTTGATTTTCAAGCCGTCTGGACCAAATTGACTAATTTGCTGAAGTGCTGAATTTCTGGACCGAAAAATTTTATATTATTTTCGGAGACTTTCTTTAAGTTTGAAACGGTCTGGACCAAATTGACTAATTTGCTGAAGTGCTGAATTTCTGGACCGAAAAATTTTATATTATTTTCGGAGACTTTCTTTAAGTTTGAAACGGTCTGGACCAAATTGACTAATTTGCTGAAGTGCTGAATTTCTGGACCGAAAAATTTTATATTATTTTCGGAGACTTTCTTTAAGTTTGAAACCGTCTGGACCAAATTGACTAATTTGCTGAAGTGCTGAATTTCTGGACCGAAAAATTTTATATTATTTTCGGAGACTTTCTTTAAGTTTGAAACCGTCTGGACCAAATTGACTAATTTGCTGAAGTGCTGAATTTCTGGACCGAAAAATTTTATATTATTTTCGGAGACTTTCTTTAAGTTTGAAACCGTCTGGACCAAATTGACTAATTTGCTGAAGTGCTGAATTTCTGGACCGAAAAATTTTATATTATTTTCGGAGACTTTCTTTAAGTTTGAAACCGTCTGGACCAAATTGACTAATTTGCTGAAGTGCTGAATTTCTGGACTGGAAAATTTTATATTATTTTCGGAGACTTTCTTTAAGTTTGAAACCGTCTGGACCAAATTGACTAATTTGCTGAAGTGCTGAATTTCTGGACCGAAAAATTTTATATTATTTTCGGAGACTTTCTTTAAGTTTGAAACCGTCTGGACCAAATTGACTAATTTGCTGAAGTGCTGAATTTCTGGACCGGAAAATTTTACTTTATTTTCTTTGATTTTCAAGCCGTCTGGAACAAATTGACTAATTTGCTGAAGTGCTGAATTTCTGGACCGGAAAATTTTACTTTATTTTCCTTGATTTTCAAGCCGTCTGGACCAAATTGACTAATTTGCTGAAGTGCTGAATTTCTGGACCGAAAAATTTTATATTATTTTCGGAGACTTTCTTTAAGTTTGAAACGGTCTGGACCAAATTGACTAATTTGCTGAAGTGCTGAATTTCTGGACCGAAAAATTTTATATTATTTTCGGAGACTTTCTTTAAGTTTGAAACCGTCTGGACCAAATTGACTAATTTGCTGAAGTGCTGAATTTCTGGACCGAAAAATTTTATATTATTTTCGGAGACTTTCTTTAAGTTTGAAACCGTCTGGACCAAATTGACTAATTTGCTGAAGTGCTGAATTTCTGGACCGAAAATTTTTATATTATTTTCGGAGACTTTCTTTAAGTTTGAAACCGTCTGGACCAAATTGACTAATTTGCTGAAGTGCTGAATTTCTGGACCGAAAAATTTTATATTATTTTCGGAGACTTTCTTTAAGTTTGAAACCGTCTGGACCAAATTGACTAATTTGCTGAAGTGCTGAATTTCTGGACCGAAAAATTTTATATTATTTTCGGAGACTTTCTTTAAGTTTGAAACCGTCTGGACCAAATTGACTAATTTGCTGAAGTGCTGAATTTCTGGACCGAAAATTTTTATATTATTTTCGGAGACTTTCTTTAAGTTTGAAACCGTCTGGACCAAATTGACTAATTTGCTGAAGTGCTGAATTTCTGGACCGAAAAATTTTATATTATTTTCGGAGACTTTCTTTAAGTTTGAAACCGTCTGGACCAAATTGACTAATTTGCTGAAGTGCTGAATTTCTGGACTGGAAAATTTTATATTATTTTCGGAGACTTTCTTTAAGTTTGAAACCGTCTGGACCAAATTGACTAATTTGCTGAAGTGCTGAATTTCTGGACCGAAAAATTTTATATTATTTTCGGAGACTTTCTTTAAGTTTGAAACCGTCTGGACCAAATTGACTATTTTGCTGAAGTGCTGAATTTCTGGACCGAAAAATTTTATATTATTTTCGGAGACTTTCTTTAAGTTTGAAACCGTCTGGACCAAATTGACTAATTTGCTGAAGTGCTGAATTTCTGGACCGAAAAATTTTATATTATTTTCGGAGACTTTCTTTAAGTTTGAAACCGTCTGGACCAAATTGACTAATTTGCTGAAGTGCTGAATTTCTGGACCGAAAAATTTTATATTATTTTCGGAGACTTTCTTTAAGTTTGAAACCGTCTGGACCATATTGACTAATTTGCTGAAGTGCTGAATTTCTGGACCGAAAATTTTTATATTATTTTCGGAGACTTTCTTTAAGTTTGAAACCGTCTGGACCAAATTGACTAATTTGCTGAAGTGCTGAATTTCTGGACTGGAAAATTTTATATTATTTTCGGAGACTTTCTTTAAGTTTGAAACCGTCTGGACCAAATTGACTAATTTTCTGAAGTGCTGAATTTCTGGACCGAAAAATTTTATATTATTTTCGGAGACTTTCTTTAAGTTTGAAACCGTCTGGACCAAATTGACTAATTTGCTGAAGTGCTGAATTTCTGGACCGAAAAATTTTATATTATTTTCGGAGACTTTCTTTAAGTTTGAAACCGTCTGGACCAAATTGACTAATTTGCTGAAGTGCTGAATTTCTGGACCGAAAATTTTTATATTATTTTCGGAGACTTTCTTTAAGTTTGAAACCGTCTGGACCAAATTGACTAATTTGCTGAAGTGCTGAATTTCTGGACCGAAAATTTTTATATTATTTTCGGAGACTTTCTTTAAGTTTGAAACCGTCTGGACCAAATTGACTAATTTGCTGAAGTGCTGAATTTCTGGACTGGAAAATTTTATATTATTTTCGGAGACTTTCTTTAAGTTTGAAACCGTCTGGACCAAATTGACTAATTTGCTGAAGTGCTGAATTTCTGGACCGAAAAATTTTATATTATTTTCGGAGACTTTCTTTAAGTTTGAAACCGTCTGGACCAAATTGACTAATTTGCTGAAGTGCTGAATTTCTGGACCGAAAAATTTTATATTATTTTCGGAGACTTTCTTTAAGTTCGAAACCGTCTGGACCAAATTGACTAATTTGCTGAAGTGCTGAATTTCTGGACCGAAAAATTTTATATTATTTTCGGAGACTTTCTTTAAGTTTGAAACCGTCTGGACCAAATTGACTAATTTGCTGAAGTGCTGAATTTCTGGACCGGAAAATTTTACTTTATTTTCTTTGATTTTCAAGCCGTCTGGACCAAATTGACTAATTTGCTGAAGTGCTGAATTTCTGGACCGGAAAATTTTACTTTATTTTCTTTGATTTTCAAGCCGTCTGGACCAAATTGACTAATTTGCTGAAGTGCTGAATTTCTGGACCGGAAAATTTTACTTTATTTTCTTTGATTTTCAAGCCGTCTGGACCAAATTGACTAATTTGCTTAAGTGCTGAATTTCTGGACCGAAAAATTTTATATTATTTTCGGAGACTTTCTTTAAGTTTGAAACGGTCTGGACCAAATTGACTAATTTGCTGAAGTGCTGAATTTCTGGACCGAAAAATTTTATATTATTTTCGGAGACTTTCTTTAAGTTTGAAACCGTCTGGACCAAATTGACTAATTTGCTGAAGTGCTGAATTTCTGGACCGAAAAATGTTATATTATTTTCGGAGACTTTCTTTAAGTTTGAAACCGTCTGGACCAAATTGACTAATTTGCTGGAGTGCTGAATTTCTGGACCGAAAAATTTTATATTATTTTCGGAGACTTTCTTTAAGTTTGAAACCGTCTGGACCAAATTGACTAATTTGCTGAAGTGCTGAATTTCTGGACCGGAAAATTTTACTTTATTTTCTTTGATTTTCAAGCCGTCTGGACCAAATTGACTAATTTGCTGAAGTGCTGAATTTCTGGACCGGAAAATTTTACTTTATTTTCTTTGATTTTCAAGCCGTCTGGACCAAATTGACTAATTTGCTGAAGTGCTGAATTTCTGGACCGAAAAATTTTATATTATTTTCGGAGACTTTCTTTAAGTTTGAAACGGTCTGGACCAAATTGACTAATTTGCTGAAGTGCTGAATTTCTGGACCGAAAAATTTTATATTATTTTCGGAGACTTTCTTTAAGTTTGAAACCGTCTGGACCAAATTGACTAATTTGCTGAAGTGCTGAATTTCTGGACCGAAAAATTTTATATTATTTTCGGAGACTTTCTTTAAGTTTGAAACCGTCTGGACCAAATTGACTAATTTGCTGAAGTGCTGAATTTCTGGACCGAAAAATTTTATATTTTTTTCGGAGACTTTCTTTAAGTTTGAAACCGTCTGGACCAAATTGACTAATTTGCTGAAGTGCTGAATTTCTGGACCGAAAAATTTTATATTATTTTCGGAGACTTTCTTTAAGTTTGAAACCGTCTGGACCAAATTGACTAATTTGCTGAAGTGCTGAATTTCTGGACTGGAAAATTTTATATTATTTTCGGAGACTTTCTTTAAGTTTGAAACCGTCTGGACCAAATTGACTAATTTGCTGAAGTGCTGAATTTCTGGACCGAAAAATTTTATATTATTTTCGGAGACTTTCTTTAAGTTTGAAACCGTCTGGACCAAATTGACTAATTTGCTGAAGTGCTGAATTTCTGGACCGGAAAATTTTACTTTATTTTCTTTGATTTTCAAGCCGTCTGGAACAAATTGACTAATTTGCTGAAGTGCTGAATTTCTGGACCGGAAAATTTTACTTTATTTTCCTTGATTTTCAAGCCGTTTGGACCAAATTGACTAATTTGCTGAAGTGCTGAATTTCTGGACCGAAAAATTTTATATTATTTTCGGAGACTTTCTTTAAGTTTGAAACCGTCTGGACCAAATTGACTAATTTGCTGAAGTGCTGAATTTCTGGACCGAAAAATTTTATATTATTTTCGGAGACTTTCTTTAAGTTTGAAACCGTCTGGACCAAATTGACTAATTTGCTGAAGTGCTGAATTTCTGGACCGAAAAATTTTATATTATTTTCGGAGATTTTCTTTAAGTTTGAAACCGTCTGGACCAAATTGACTAATTTGCTGAAGTGCTGAATTTCTGGACCGAAAAATTTTATATTATTTTCGGAGACTTTCTTTAAGTTTGAAACCGTCTGGACCAAATTGACTAATTTGCTGAAGTGCTGAATTTCTGGACCGAAAAATTTTATATTATTTTCGGAGACTTTCTTTAAGTTTGAAACCGTCTGGACCAAATTGACTAATTTGCTGAAGTGCTGAATTTCTGGACTGGAAAATTTTATATTATTTTCGGAGACTTTCTTTAAGTTTGAAACCGTCTGGACCAAATTGACTAATTTGCTGAAGTGCTGAATTTCTGGACCGAAAAATTTTATATTATTTTCGGAGACTTTCTTTAAGTTTGAAACCGTCTGGACCAAATTGACTAATTTGCTGAAGTGCTGAATTTCTGGACCGAAAAATTTTATATTATTTTCGGAGACTTTCTTTAAGTTTGAAACGGTCTGGACCAAATTGACTAATTTGCTGAAGTGCTGAATTTCTGGACCGGAAAATTTTACTTTATTTTCTTTGATTTTCAAACCGTCTGGACCAAATTGACTAATTTGCTGAAGTGCTGAATTTCTGGACCGAAAAATTTTATATTATTTTCGGAGACTTTCTTTAAGTTTGAAACCGTCTGGACCAAATTGACTAATTTGCTGAAGTGCTGAATTTCTGGACCGAAAAATTTTATATTATTTTCGGAGACTTTCTTTAAGTTTGAAACCGTCTGGACCAAATTGACTAATTTGCTGAAGTGCTGAATTTCTGGACCGAAAAATTTTATATTATTTTCGGAGACTTTCTTTAAGTTTGAAACCGTCTGGACCAAATTGACTAATTTGCTGAAGTGCTGAATTTCTGGACCGAAAAATTTTATATTATTTTCGGAGACTTTCTTTAAGTTTAAAACCGTCTGGACCAAATTGACTAATTTGCTGAAGTGCTGAATTTCTGGACCGAAAATTTTTATATTATTTTCGGAGACTTTCTTTAAGTTTGAAACCGTCTGGACCAAATTGACTAATTTGCTGAAGTGCTGAATTTCTGGACCGAAAAATTTTATATTATTTTCGGAGACTTTCTTTAAGTTTGAAACCGTCTGGACCAAATTGACTAATTTGCTGAAGTGCTGAATTTCTGGACCGAAAAATTTTATATTATTTTCGGAGACTTTCTTTAAGTTTGAAACCGTCTGGACCAAATTGACTAATTTGCTGAAGTGCTGAATTTCTGGACCGAAAATTTTTATATTATTTTCGGAGACTTTCTTTAAGTTTGAAACCGTCTGGACCAAATTGACTAATTTGCTGAAGTGCTGAATTTCTGGACCGAAAAATTTTATATTATTTTCGGAGACTTTCTTTAAGTTTGAAACCGTCTGGACCAAATTGACTAATTTGCTGAAGTGCTGAATTTCTGGACCGAAAAATTTTATATTATTTTCGGAGACTTTCTTTAAGTTTGAAACCGTCTGGACCAAATTGACTAATTTGCTGAAGTGCTGAATTTCTGGACCGAAAATTTTTATATTATTTTCGGAGACTTTCTTTAAGTTTGAAACCGTCTGGACCAAATTGACTAATTTGCTGAAGTGCTGAATTTCTGGACCGAAAAATTTTATATTATTTTCGGAGACTTTCTTTAAGTTTGAAACCGTCTGGACCAAATTGACTAATTTGCTGAAGTGCTGAATTTCTGGACCGAAAAATTTTATATTATTTTCGGAGACTTTCTTTAATTTTGAAACCGTCTGGACCAAATTGACTAATTTGCTGAAGTGCTGAATTTCTGGACCGGAAAATTTTACTTTATTTTCTTTGATTTTCAAGCCGTCTGGACCAAATTGACTAATTTGCTGAAGTGCTGAATTTCTGGACCGGAAAATTTTACTTTATTTTCTTTGATTTTCAAGCCGTCTGGACCAAATTGACTAATTTGCTGAAGTGCTGAATTTCTGGACCGGAAAATTTTACTTTATTTTCTTTGATTTTCAAGCCGTCTGGACCAAATTGACTAATTTGCTGAAGTGCTGAATTTCTGGACCGAAAAATTTTATATTATTTTGGGAGACTTTCTTTAAGTTTGAAACGGTCTGGACCAAATTGACTAATTTGCTGAAGTGCTGAATTTCTGGACCGAAAAATTTTATATTATTTTCGGAGACTTTCTTTAAGTTTGAAACCGTCTGGACCAAATTGACTAATTTGCTGAAGTGCTGAATTTCTGGACCGAAAAATGTTATATTATTTTCGGAGACTTTCTTTAAGTTTGAAACCGTCTGGACCAAATTGACTAATTTGCTGGAGTGCTGAATTTCTGGACCGAAAAATTTTATATTATTTTCGGAGACTTTCTTTAAGTTTGAAACCGTCTGGACCAAATTGACTAATTTGCTGAAGTGCTGAATTTCTGGACCGGAAAATTTTACTTTATTTTCTTTGATTTTCAAGCCGTCTGGACCAAATTGACTAATTTGCTGAAGTGCTGAATTTCTGGACCGGAAAATTTTACTTTATTTTCTTTGATTTTCAAGCCGTCTGGACCAAATTGACTAATTTGCTGAAGTGCTGAATTTCTGGACCGAAAAATTTTATATTATTTTCGGAGACTTTCTTTAAGTTTGAAACGGTCTGGACCAAATTGACTAATTTGCTGAAGTGCTGAATTTCTGGACCGAAAAATTTTATATTATTTTCGGAGACTTTCTTTAAGTTTGAAACCGTCTGGACCAAATTGACTAATTTGCTGAAGTGCTGAATTTCTGGACCGAAAAATTTTATATTATTTTCGGAGACTTTCTTTAAGTTTGAAACCGTCTGGACCAAATTGACTAATTTGCTGAAGTGCTGAATTTCTGGACCGAAAAATTTTATATTATTTTCGGAGACTTTCTTTAAGTTTGAAACCGTCTGGACCAAATTGACTAATTTGCTGAAGTGCTGAATTTCTGGACCGAAAAATTTTATATTATTTTCGGAGACTTTCTTTAAGTTTGAAACCGTCTGGACCAAATTGACTAATTTGCTGAAGTGCTGAATTTCTGGACTGGAAAATTTTATATTATTTTCGGAGACTTTCTTTAAGTTTGAAACCGTCTGGACCAAATTGACTAATTTGCTGAAGTGCTGAATTTCTGGACCGAAAAATTTTATATTATTTTCGGAGACTTTCTTTAAGTTTGAAACCGTCTGGACCAAATTGACTAATTTGCTGAAGTGCTGAATTTCTGGACCGGAAAATTTTACTTTATTTTCTTTGATTTTCAAGCCGTCTGGAACAAATTGACTAATTTGCTGAAGTGCTGAATTTCTGGACCGGAAAATTTTACTTTATTTTCCTTGATTTTCAAGCCGTCTGGACCAAATTGACTAATTTGCTGAAGTGCTGAATTTCTGGACCGAAAAATTTTATATTATTTTCGGAGACTTTCTTTAAGTTTGAAACCGTCTGGACCAAATTGACTAATTTGCTGAAGTGCTGAATTTCTGGACCGAAAAATTTTATATTATTTTCGGAGACTTTCTTTAAGTTTGAAACCGTCTGGACCAAATTGACTAATTTGCTGAAGTGCTGAATTTCTGGACCGAAAAATTTTATATTATTTTCTGAGATTTTCTTTAAGTTTGAAACCGTCTGGACCAAATTGACTAATTTGCTGAAGTGCTGAATTTCTGGACCGAAAAATTTTATATTATTTTCGGAGACTTTCTTTAAGTTTGAAACCGTCTGGACCAAATTGACTAATTTGCTGAAGTGCTGAATTTCTGGACCGAAAAATTTTATATTATTTTCGGAGACTTTCTTTAAGTTTGAAACCGTCTGGACCAAATTGACTAATTTGCTGAAGTGCTGAATTTCTGGACTGGAAAATTTTATATTATTTTCGGAGACTTTCTTTAAGTTTGAAACCGTCTGGACCAAATTGACTAATTTGCTGAAGTGCTGAATTTCTGGACCGAAAAATTTTATATTATTTTCGGAGACTTTCTTTAAGTTTGAAACCGTCTGGACCAAATTGACTAATTTGCTGAAGTGCTGAATTTCTGGACCGAAAAATTTTATATTATTTTCGGAGACTTTCTTTAAGTTTGAAACGGTCTGGACCAAATTGACTAATTTGCTGAAGTGCTGAATTTCTGGACCGGAAAATTTTACTTTATTTTCTTTGATTTTCAAACCGTCTGGACCAAATTGACTAATTTGCTGAAGTGCTGAATTTCTGGACCGAAAAATTTTATATTATTTTCGGAGACTTTCTTTAAGTTTGAAACCGTCTGGACCAAATTGACTAATTTGCTGAAGTGCTGAATTTCTGGACCGAAAAATTTTATATTATTTTCGGAGACTTTCTTTAAGTTTGAAACCGTCTGGACCAAATTGACTAATTTGCTGAAGTGCTGAATTTCTGGACCGAAAAATTTTATATTATTTTCGGAGACTTTCTTTAAGTTTGAAACCGTCTGGACCAAATTGACTAATTTGCTGAAGTGCTGAATTTCTGGACCGAAAAATTTTATATTATTTTCGGAGACTTTCTTTAAGTTTGAAACCGTCTGGACCAAATTGACTAATTTGCTGAAGTGCTGAATTTCTGGACCGAAAATTTTTATATTATTTTCGGAGACTTTCTTTAAGTTTGAAACCGTCTGGACCAAATTGACTAATTTGCTGAAGTGCTGAATTTCTGGACCGAAAAATTTTATATTATTTTCGGAGACTTTCTTTAAGTTTGAAACCGTCTGGACCAAATTGACTAATTTGCTGAAGTGCTGAATTTCTGGACCGAAAATTTTTATATTATTTTCGGAGACTTTCTTTAAGTTTGAAACCGTCTGGACCAAATTGACTAATTTGCTGAAGTGCTGAATTTCTGGACCGAAAAATTTTATATTATTTTCGGA